>NC_064248.1:39002413-39309396 GCF_003254725.2 Canis lupus dingo
GGGCAACAGACGCCCAGGGTCTCCTGGACCCTGTGACCCACGGGGCCCCGGAGGCAGCCGGCCATGCCCTGGGGCATGCTGTTCTCTGAGGGCTCAGGCCACCCCCCCAGGTAGAACCACCCACCGCCCCCAGATGCGGGGAGACACAGCGGTGTGGCTGCCTTGGTTAGGAGAGCCGAGCGGGTGCCTGGCTCAGAACCTTCTGGGCTATGGAGAAGAGCGCGGGGAAGGCAGAACTCTTAGGGAAGTCCCTGATGAAGTCTCGCCCTTCCTCGAGACTCCCGCAGAGCTCAGGGTCCAGAGGCACGGAGCCTGCGGAGGAAGAGGGCGGGGACGGGCCGTGAGGGTGGCGGAGGGCGAGCCCGTCCTCCCGGGCCCCCGGAACAAAGCTCAGCTGCGGCCCTGACACACTCACCCAGGAACGGGACTCCGGCGAGCGTGGCCAGCTCCTCCCCGCCTCCTTGGGAGAAGACGTTGGTGCACTCCTAGGAGAGAGGTGCACGGGGCCTGAAGGACACCCCGCCCCCCCGCGCTCGGGGGTGGGTCCCTGGCTGCCCTCCCGGCCCATGGCATGCCTGACCCCACCCCGCCAAATCCTCATGACTCACTGCGCAGTGTGGGCAGACGAAGCCACTCATGTTCTCCACGACCCCGAGCACCTGCAGCCCTGTCTTCCGACAGAAGGTCAGCTCCCGCCTCACGTCCCCCACGGACACCGCCTAAGGCCCGGGAACCAGTCACCGCCGGCCGCTGGGTAACCTCAGAGCACAGCGCCAAGAGTACGGAGGGCAGACGGAGGTGCTCGGCTTTGGGAGCGGCCGCCATACCTGGGGCGTAGTGACCACGAGGGCCCCCAGGGGACTGTAGGGGCGCAGGGCGTCCACGGTGGCCATGTGCTCATCAGAGGTTCCCGGCGGCGTGTCCACGACCAGGTAGTCCAGCTGCCCCCAGGCCACATCAGACACGAACTGCTTTATGAGTGCTGTGAAGGCCCAGGGTCTCACTGGGGGCGCAGCATGCCCCTCGCCTCCAGCTGGCCTGCTGCTCGGGGGGCCTCTGCAGGCCCAGGGCCCGCCCAGCACAGCAGGGCACGCCTCTCACGGTGGAGCGGGGCACACAGCAGGCCCCCCCCCCCGCGAGCACCTCTCCCTTCCCAGCTGTGGGCTGCTCCCGCCCCATCAGACTTCCACTCAGGTCTGACCCAGGAGCTGTAATCCTCGGGGGGCCGTCAGCACCTGCACTCGGGGACACCTCAAGCTTTTGCAGGAGGAGGGGAGCTGTGGCGGCAGGGGAGCCTGCTGCCTGCCCCCCCCCCCAATTACAGGGGCTCAGTGGGGCCCAGGCTGGGCGGCCTCAGGTCTGAGCTTGGGGATGGGGGTGTGGTGACGCCAGCCTCGGAGGTGCCTCCTGTTCCCAACTCCGTGTGGGCCCGACTGTTCAGGTGAGCAGCACGACCCCTTGGGAACAATCAGCTGTCAGGGTCTCCATTACCCGAAAACCCTGGGGCGGACGGCGCGCAGCTCCCACAGGACTCCCGCATTGACTTGTGGGTGCCACGGGGGCAGCTGGGAGAAGCGGGAAGGCGGACTGCGGCGTTACCGTTCTTCTTGGGGCCCCTCCACACCACGGCCTCGTCGGGGTTCTCCAGCAGGAAGCCCACGGACATGAGGGAGATGCTCTGCTCCTGGTCCACAAAGACCGGTACCCAGCCGCCGTCACACTGGTGCACAGCCCTGCCCTGTGCCCGCAGCATGCGGGGGATGCTGGGGCCGCACAGGTCCACGTCGAGGATCCCCACCTGCGAGGAGGCAGGACGTCCGCGGCGTGCAGGGGCCGCGAGGCGGGCAGAGGCTGAGGACCGCGGTGGCTGGGCGGGGGGCTCACCTTCTTGCCGGCATGGCGCAGGGCCAAGGCCAGCTCCGCGGAGATGGTGCTCTTCCCCACGCCCCCCTTCCCCGAGAGCACGAGGAGGATGTGCCGGACGCCTGCCAGGTTTCCGGGCCCTGAGCAGGAGAGGGGGGCACGACGCAGGTTGCCCTCGCACCGGGCGCCCTAGGAGGCCCCCAAGCACCTCGCGTGGCCCTAAGCTGAGACCCGCCCTTGGCCCCGACGGACGCCAGCGCCCTCAGGGGGAAGGCCTTCCGCGGCGGTCCCGGCCCACCTGGGGAGCCCTGACTCCGCCCCGCCCGTCGTCAGCACCTGCGAGGCCGCGCACCTGGAGCTGCGGGAGTACTGCGGGGGAACCGGCGCCGGGAGCCTGTGTCGGGGCGGCCCCCCCAGCACCCAGGCCCGGTCCCCGGGAGCCCAGCGCTGCCCCCCACCCCTCCGCTCCCCTCTTCTCCGGCCGCGGTCCCGCCCGCGCGCTCACCAGCCGCCGTACCCATCCCGGACGCCGCGCCGCGCGGCTTCCGCTTGCGGCCACGCCCCCGCGCAGTGCCCGCCCCCCGGCCGTCCTCATAGGCTCCCTCGCGCTCCGCTCAGCCAATCACATCCTACGTAAGGGGCATGTAGGTTCCGGGTCCGACGACGACCGGAAACGGGCTCCACTCCGTATCAGGCGCCGCCTAGCCCCGCGCCCAATGGGCAGCCGGGCCCTCGGTCCACGGCGGAGCGCCGACCAATGGGCACGCGCGGCCTGGATTGACGGGCCCAGCCGCCTCTCCGCGGGCCCCAGCAGCGCGGCCCGCCCCCCGCCCGCCGCCGAGCCGCCGCGCCCGCCCGCGCCCACGAGCGCCGCGGGGCCAATGCAGCGCGGGGGGCGGGCTGCGGGGCGGGGATTGTTTACGTCCCGCTCCGGAGCCGAAAGTAGGTCACGGCAGCCCTGCGGAGCGCGGAGCTAGGCGGCAGGTGAGCGGCGGCCGCCCCGACCTCCCGGCGCCGCCCCCGGCCTGGCGGAACCGCTGGCGGCGGGGGCCTGGCGCGCCTTTGTTCCCGCGGGCGGCGGCGCCGGGGCCGGGGTCCCGACCTCGGGGCGGCCCTGGGTCGCGGGGAGGCGAAGGCGCTCGGGGCAGAGGGCAGGACAGGGCTCGCCCCGCCCCGGGCCGTGGCTTGGCGAAGCGCGGGGGCGCGGGGTGGGCTCAGCAGGACGGGGTGTGTACCTCAGGAACGACGCAAGGCCGGGGGGCTTCGGGACTGGTTAAGGCTTGTTTAAATTCTTACGGTTTGTGTTTCCAAGAAGTCGGCGAGGGAAGTGGGAGGAGCCGGGCGGAGGAGCGTTGTGGCGGCCCTCGGGCCTCGGGCTGGGGGCTCCGACCTGGTCTGGGGGTGGGGCCGGGAGGCCACCGCCCGGGGAGGACAGGCTGGCTGCATGACTAATGTGGGTCTGGCATGAGGAACTCGAATGGTGGAGATGCCTTTTGTCAAAGTGGACGAGAGAGCGAGATGCCCGAGGGACAGGCCGAGCCCAGAGAGGGGCCAAGATACGTGTTCAAGGGTCATGGGCATCTGGACGGTGCTCCACGCGCTCTGCACAGCTTTCGTCAAGGTGCCTGCCCGCGGGGGCAGGGGGCGGTCAGGGAGAGCTTCGGGGCCCTCGCGGAGTGTCCGCCGGGCTTGGGAGAGCCTCCACCTTGGCAGCGGGCTGAGGACGCAGCGCAGGTGCTGCCGTGGGCTTCTCTGCTCACAAGCTGGGTTTCCTTCCAGATCCTGTTCACCATGGCCAGGCGCCCTCGGAGCAGCAGAGCTTGGCATTTTGTCCTGAGTGCTGCCCGCCGAGACGCGGATGCCCGGGCTGTGGCTCTGGCAGGGACCGCGAACTGGGGCTACGACTCTGACGGGCAGGTAGGTCCTAGTGGTGGTGCCTGGCTGCAGGGGAGTAGAGGCGCCAGCGGCGGGAACGAAAGATGCTCCTCAGAGCAGAGGAGGGGCCAGGTGAACCCACGTGGCCTGCAGTAACAGGACCCCAGGACAGACACCACAGTCTTTTCTCGACTCATCTGTTTGTCACATAGCTTGGTCAGTTCAACAGAAGTTTTGTGTTCTGCTTATCCAACCCGTTTCCAAAGGTGGCAGTGGTTCCCTTGCCATGCACGCTCCCAGATGTCGTCCCCGCCTGTACACACGGATACTCCGTGTTCGTGTACATGTGCGTAGAAAGAGAACGTAACGATGTTTAGAGGCCGGGATGCCTGTGCCTTCCACGCACAGCAGCTCGAGTTCTGGGAGGCCCGGAATCCTTCAGAGGAGCTGCTGGGCGGGCTGTCTGACGCCTCTGAGTGGCTCACTGGACCGACCTCAGCCATGCCGATTGGAGCAGCAGGGCCGGGTGACCACTGGGCCTGTCACTGGGGAGGGCTCTGGATGGCCGCTCGGATCTCTGGGACCAGGACAGGGCTTGGGTTCTGCCCTGAGTCACCTTGGCTGCTTCCTGCAGGGTTGATTCTTGGGTGACCAGGCACAGCCACCCTGTATGTTGTTGCCCTGACGCACCCAGGTGGCCTAGGAGGAAGTGGTTGTCTCTTTTCTTTAGAGTGGGGTGGCTGAGCTTGGGGGAACCGCCAGGGCTTGGAGGAGAGAACTGGAGGCAGTGGCTGACTTAGGGATGTCCTGGGTCCCTTCCTAGAGCCTCCCCAAACTCCTTGCCCCACCGGCAGGAGGCCTAGGCTTGCATTCCTTCCCGCCTCTGGCTCCCACTGACCCCATGACCCAGGTGATCTGTTCTCCTGGCTGTCCCTGCCTTGCCAACTCATTGCTAGAAGATGTGGGCGGTGTTGGGGGGCCCGGGCGTAGCTCTTGACACATGTTTGTAGCTTGCCTGTCACCTAAGGGACCTGGAATCCTTGGCTGTGTGGGTAGGCGTGTCACCCCGAGCACGTCTGAAGGCCGAACACCCCCCTCTTCCCTTCTGCTCTGATGCTGCCCTATGGCTGGTGGGCGGCAGCTGCCCCCCGTGGCTTGGGAGCAGGGGCCAACCATATGGGCCTCCAGCACTCCAGTCTGAGACCCTGGGTCTTGGCCAAGTGGGAAGGGGCTGCTTCTGGGTAGCGGTGAGTGTGCCCTGGCTTTTGAGGAACCTGCATTCCACCCAAGCGCAGTGCTCTGGGCCTTCTTCCCGTCCCGTGTCCATCCTCGGCCAAGGCTTCCTGCTCCCTCAGGGCAGCCTGTGCTCCATGGCCCTGGGTGCAACAGGAGAGAAATGGGAGCATGCTCGTCAGCTCTTGTCCTGGTGGGAGCACGTAGAGCAGCAGGACAGAGGACGGAGCATGGGAGTGAAGGGGGAAGAGCCTCTCCCCCGTGGTCTAGGGACAGAGAGGCTCCACCCCATGGGAGACAGGTGCACACATCAGCTGGGGGGAGGGGGTGGGCCTTGCACCCGAGCGCCAGAGTGTGGAGGTGTGGCCAGCCCTGGCCTGTGGTGCTGATGGCTTTGCGGGGGAGAGGAGCGCCCAGGGGCGGGGAGCGGGGGTGGGCCCTAATCAGGACCCGAGGCTGCCTGCCTGCTGGACAGGGGACCAGATGTGGTCAGGATAGGAACATCTGTGCGCACAGGCAGGCCTCCTGGCTGCTTTCAGGAAGGATCTGGCTCTGGGCCACCATCAGGCCCCCCCGTGTGTGGCACATGCCGTGAGGATTGGGCCCCCTCCGGCAGAGGACCTCTTATAGCCGAAGCTCCAAGTGTCCACACAGGACCAAGGGGCTCCAGGGCCCCGTGGGGGGGGGGGTCAGAGCCACCCATGGCATGGATGACGGGAGGGCCACGGTCCAGGACAGGTGCTCGCGCCCTGCCGTGCTGAGGGGCCCCCGCTGGAGCCCGGCCGCTGCCAGGCTGCCCTCCTGGGGTCAACAGCAGACTTGGTCCCGGGCTCCGTGCTTCCGGCTGTCCAGAGAAAGAACTGGCAGGTGGCCCCTCCTGGCTGGCCGTCAGCGGGGCTCCCGTGACCGCATGGCTATGTGGGGATGGGGCGGAGCCCCTGACCCCACTCCCAGGAGGTGTCCAGGGTCCCAGGGTGGCACCGAGGAGGGTGGGGGCTGGCCGTGCGCAGGAGACCCAGGGAAGCTCTGGTCCCGTCCTCAGGGCATCAGTGCGGTTGACCCACAGGTGGCTGACCTCGGGGTGGAGGGCAGAGGGTGGAGGGCAGAGGGTGGAGGGCACGCCAGGTCGGGACAGCCAGTCCTTCTGTCCTAGCACAGTGACTCTGACTCCGACCCCGAGTCCTCGGCCCTGCCGCCGCCCATCCCCAGCGCCGTGCCTGTGACTGGGGAGTCCTTCTGTGACTGTGACAGCCAGAGCGAGGCCTCCTTGTGCGGCAGCCTGCACGTGGTGCACCGGGGCAAGGACAAGGACTGCCGCTGCGGCGAGGAGGACGAGCGTGAGCACCTGGGGGCCGGGGCTGGGGACCGGGGAGGGGCCTGGCCGAGCTGCCACAGCCTGGCCTTCACTCCTACAGATTTTGACTGGGTATGGGATGACTTGAATAAGTCTTCGGCCACTCTGCTGAGCTGTGACAACCGGAAGGTCAACTTCCACATGGAGTACAGCTGTGGCACCGCGGCCATCAGGGGCACCAAGGAGCTGGGGGAGGGCCAGCACTTCTGGGAGATCAAGATGACCTCGCCGGTCTACGGCACTGACATGGTATGCGGTCGCTGGTGGGGGGGTGGTGGGCAGCACCCCAGGCGCCCAAGACAGCCCCTGCCCACCCTGCTCTTTTTTCCTAGATGGTGGGCATCGGCACATCAGATGTGGACCTGGACAAGTACCACCACACGTTCTGCAGTCTGCTTGGCAGGGATGAGGACAGCTGGGGCCTCTCCTACACAGGTGCGTGGTGCCCCGAGGGCAGGCAGGGCTGGGGGGACCCCCGAGGCAGCCAGGCTCACCCCATCCCACTGCCCCTCCCCCCTCCCCCCAGGGCTTCTCCACCACAAGGGTGACAAGACGAGCTTCTCCTCGAGGTTTGGCCAGGGCTCCATCATTGGCGTGCACCTGGACACCTGGCATGGGACGCTCACCTTCTTTAAGAACAGGAAGTGCATAGGTGAGGGCGGCCATGACCTTGACTGGGGCCTGGAGTGTAGAGCTGGAGCCCCGGGGAGCGTCCCCAGGCTTCCCCAAAAGGCTCACCTCACAGAAACCGGAGGGCGAGGCGGCACGGGCGGGTGGGAGTCACGCGCCTCTGGAGGACATGCCACCTCGCGGGCAGCCCAGGGTCCAGCTGCGCTCCCCACCCCCCAGGCGTGGCGGCCACCAAGCTGCAGAACAAGAAGTTCTACCCGATGGTGTGCTCCACGGCCGCCAAGAGCAGCATGAAGGTGATCCGCTCGTGCGCTAGCATCACGTCCCTACAGTACCTGTGCTGCTACCGCCTGCGCCAGCTGCGGCCCGACTCCGGGGACACGCTGGAGGGGCTGCCCCTGCCGCCTGGCCTCAAGCAGGTGCTGCACCACAAGCTGGGCTGGGTCCTGAGCATGAGCTGTGGCCGCCGCAAGCCCCCCGCGCCCTCCCCCAAGGCCACGGCCACCCCTGGCAGCCCTGAGCCCCGGCACTGCCAGAGGAAGCGCTGCCGACGGACCTAAGTTCTCTTCCAGCGAAAACTGCCTTCCTGGGGCTGAGGGGGTGTGTCCTCCATCCCTCCTTTCGGGCCATGCTCCAGAGGGAGGCCTTGGGCTGAGGTCTGTCTTGGTGCCTGTCCCTCTGCTCCCCAAGGCGAGGACAGGCCCGGGAGCCTGAGTGCATCTGGCTCCCGCCTGCACCGTGTGGAAGCGGCCGCCCCGCTCTCCTGGACCGACTGTGGGCCTGGAAGGCGGCACCCAGGGGGCTGCGGCCCCGCCCATGAGGACACCCCGTTAGAGGCGGCCCTGGAGGTTGCCGCCAGCCTTGAGTTCTTTAACTTGCTTGTGCATGTCATCAGCTGCTGTCCCTCCCGCCCCAGACTGAGATGACTGTAATAAACTTAGATTTTGTGTAACATCTCTGTGGTGGCAGGACCAGAGCAGCCTGGGCCGAGCTCCCAGGTGCCTGTGGCTCTTCTCCTGCCGCGTCTGGTTGCATCACAGCACCACCTGGGGCAGAGGTATTTGCTCCCCTTCCTGACCGCCCCAGCTCGGCACCAGCCCTGGGGCCAGTGGTACAGGACCCGGGGCATGGGACACCCTCCTGGTTTGTCCCAGTTATCCAAGAACATTGTGGCCACCCCATGCCCTCCCCAGGTATGGTGCCCTGGTCCCTGGTCCCTGCCCCCAGTGGTTTGCAGCTGTTCCCCCTGATTGGGCAGACCCTGTTCTGTCCTGCTGGGAGGTGAGACGAGGCCCCTTCCTGTCCCTCAGGCACGGTTAGGAGCCCAGATCCAGTAGGAACTCAGGGTCGGTGGAGATCAGGAAGAGGTAGATGCGACGGGAGAGGTCAGGCCCCACCCTCTGCGGGGCCACACACCTCGCCCACCTTCACGGGGAGGTCCGCCAGGAGGGCCAGGCGCTCCTGCTCCGTGCTGCAGGCCATGTATGCCTAGGGCAGGCACAGGGATGAGCAGGGGAGGATCTTGGACACCTGGCTCCACACCTGGAGGGTGCAGGGGACCCACCTGCTGCAGAAGGCAGGGGGAGGGGAAGGCAGCGACGACAGCATCGGCCACGGCTGGGCTGACCCGGTTAAACTGCTTGATCTGCCGCCACCAGACCCCACGCAGGCCTGTGCCATCTCTTGCCACTTGCTCGCCTGCTGCCCAGCGCCCATCCATGCAGAAGGAAAAGGCGCAGGACTCCCGGTACTGCCTGAAGGCAGGAAGAGACTCGGGGAAGTTTCTAGAGGTCTCGTGTCCTTCGAGCATCCCATCCAGCTCAACGAAGCCCCCGGCCCTCTCCGCTCTCAGGGGGACCAGAGAGCTACCGCCCCTGCAGGTGTCCCTGTCCCCCTCCCAGCCACAGCCACCAGTCGGGGCGGGGGTCACGCACTTGAAGGGGTGCTGAGCAAAGGCCTTGGTGAAGGTGCATACGTGCTGACTCAGCTCCTGCCAGGAGGGCACCAGCAGCACGTCCAGGTGTGCCCAGAGCTGCAGGAGTACCAGGGCCTGAGGAGGTGAGCCCACACTGTGGGTCAGATGTCACCCCTGGGGTGAGACCGACCCAGCTGGGACCAACCCCACATGCTGCTCTGGGACAGAAACCGGGGCTGCGGGGCCTTGGAGAGCAGCCCAAGCACCAGGATCAAGGGCAAACACCTCACCTCCTCCACCTTGGGCCAGCTGAGTGCCACTGGGGCACAGGCCACTGCTGGACCCTCTGGCTGCCGCACCTCCCGACTGCTGGGCTGGTGAGACCTGAGCAGAGGTGACCATCCCTGCGGCTCCCACACCTCATTGTTCCCTGAGCCCTCCCAAGGGAGTTAATCGTCACAGCCACCCTCGAGCCCAGAGCTGCCACCACCTTTCCCCCGCCCAGCCTAGTTGGGGCACCAGAGTGACTCATACTGCAGGTAAGCGTCTAGCCCGATGACAGCCAGGTGGAGGCCGGTGGAGCTCTCAGGACAGGCCCAGGGCATGGAGTAGGCCGGGCGGCAAGTCTGCAAACCAGGGTTTAACCCGTCAGCCTGTCTGTGGGGCTGCAGCAGGCAGGGCCACTGGCTACTGGGCCACTGCCAGTTTGCAGACAGAAGCGAGCCCGGGAGTGACAGGGAGCCCAGACAGGCACGGGCTTCCTCCACGACCCAGCTATGTGCCTCCCACAAGGCCGAGGACCTGGGAAAGCCCAGCACCTCCCAATTTCTGCCCACCTGTGCACCCCTGCCCAGTTGGCGTAGCTTAGCCTACAGCAGGTGCGTGGCAGCTGCCGACCCTGGCGCGCTGGGACCTACAGAGGCTGTAACCCAACGCCTGGACTTGGTCTCAGTTCCGGGAGAACCTTCCTAGACCTCTTGCCCTCCAGACACGCCTCAGGCCTCCAGCTGCTCCCAGGCCAAGAACCCTGCCGCTTCCCGGCCCGCCTCTCCCCTTGAGGAGGGAGCCCTGATGGCAAAGCAACCCACCCCCCACCCCCGCCCCCGGTGTGGAGAAGGGGTGCTGCCCCTGCCCCCAGCACCTGGGTCAGCGGCTTGATGCCCTGCAGAAACTCCTTGATGCCCCGTAGAAACTCCTCTGGCTCCAGGAGCAGCAGCACCTCCACCTGGTCTGTGGCCTGCACCTCAGAAGACACCCGAGGGGACGGCGGGGGCGCTGCTGCCCACGCTCCACCGCACGTGCCCCTGGGCCGCTGGGGCCCCACGAGGCCTGCTGTGCAGCCCAGCGTCCCACCCGCGGTCCGGGGATGGCAGCCCGGGGACTGGCCCTCCTCCCCTTGGCTGGCCGCTCTGCGGGGTGCGCATCTGGCGGGGAGGGCGGGGGGGCACGGGGGCGCGGAGGGCACAGGGAGGCGTGGAGGGCAGGGGGGCACGGGGGGGCACGGAGGGGCGCCAGGGGCGCGGAGGGCACGGGGGACGCGGAGGGCACGGGGGCGCGGAGGGGCGCGGGGCGCACGGGCTAGGACGCTCACCGCGCGCGGACGCGGGTCCGGCTGCGCTCTGCTCCACCTGAGGCTGCGCGCGGGCCGCTGGGCCTCGACGTGGCGCTCGCAGCCCAGGGCGCGCAGGGCCTCCAGCAGGACGCCGGCGTCTCCCAGGAGCGCTGCTCGGGCCGCAGGGACACGGCTGAGCCCCCTGCGCTGCTGCGGCGTCCCCGCCCCCGCCGCCCCCCGCACTTGGGTCCACGCGCACCGCCACGCGCCGCAGGGACTGCTCCGGCCGCGCCGCCGCCCTGCGCTCCTCCCGCGGCCCCGCGGGGCCCTCGGCGTCCGAGTCCGAGATCTCCCAGGTCGGCCGCCGCCCGCCGCCCCCGGCCCGGCGCGAGCGCCCCGCCCCCCCGGCGCCCGCCCGCGCCATAGCCTCCGCCGCCGCCTCCCGCCCGCTTCCGGCCGCGCCCGGACGCCTTAGCGCGGGACACCGGGCGCTTCCGGCGGGCGGCTTCCGGCCGGCGCGGACCCGGCGCCCCCATGGCTCGCAAGAGAGTGCGGCCGCGGCTCCTCGCCGAGCTGGCCCGGCGCGTGCGGGCCCTGCGGGAGCAGCGGGAGCGGCCGCGGGACTCGCAGCGCTTCGCCCTGGACTACGACACGCTGACGCGGCCGCACTCGGGGCGCCGGCTACCCGCGCGCGCCTGGCCCGACGTGCGCCGCGAGAGCACCCTGCCGCAGCTGCTCCGCCGCCTGCCGCTCTTCGGCCTGGGCCGCCTGGTGACGCGCAAGTCCTGGCTGTGGCGGCACGACGAGCCGTGCTACTGGCGCCTGACGCGCGTGCGGCCCGACTACACGGCGCAGGTGCGTGCGCGCGGGCCCCGGCGCCCCGGCCGCGGGGAGGGAGGGAGGGAGGGCGGGAGGGCGCGCCCGCCGACGCCGCTGCGCTTGCCTTGCAGGACCTGGAGCACGGGCGGGCCTGGGGCGTGCTGACCTTCCGAGGTGAGGCCCGGGGCGGGGCCCGGGGGAGGGGGGACCCGCAGCGCCCGTGCGCTCAGCCCCGGCCGTCGTTCCAGGGCGCACTGAGGGCGAGCCCCGGGAGGTCGCGCAGGCCATGTACCACGACTGGCGGCTGGTGCCCAAGCACGAAGAGGCGGCCTTCACCGCGCCCGCGTCCCCGCCGCCCCGGGACGCCCCGCGCCGCGTGCCCTACCCGCCGCTCCTGCGGGCCATGATTCTGGCCGAGCGGCGGAAACGCGGGGACGCGAGCATCGCGGAGCCTATGCTGAGCCTGGAGCGGGCCGAGCAGCCCTGGGACTACCCCGCCAGGCCGCAGGCGAAGAGCAAGGGCACGGCCGTGTAGCGGCCCGCGCGCCGGCCGACGCCCTGGGGTGACCGGAGGGCGCCTCTGCCGGCCGCTGGCTCAGCCCTGGGGGCGCGGCCCGGCGCCCACCCGGACACTGACTCCGGCGGCCGCCGCCGCCTGTGCCCCGAGCTGTGCGTGCAAATAAAGGCGGCGCCTGCGTCCTGGGCTGTGCTTGTTTCGAGTGCGGGACGCGGGAGGCGGGGACGGGGAGCGCCGGGACGGGGAGAGCGGGGACCGGGAGCCGGGGCGGGGAGAGCGGGGACGGGGAGCGCGGGGACCGGCAGCCAGGGACCGGGAGGGGGCGGGGCGGGCCGCCCGGGGCGGGCCGCCCCCGCCCCGCCCCTTTAAGCGCAGGCCCCGCCCGCTGCCGCAGCCATAGCCATTCTGTGCCAGATGCCGACGGTGCTCGCTCATCTCTTCCCCGCGGGTGAGCGGCGCGGGGCGGGGGACGGGGGGCTGTGGGCGACCGGCCCGACGTGCCCCGACCCCCCCGGTCCCCGCGGCTCCCCGCAGCCGGCGAGCACGAGCGCACCTTCCTGGCCGTGAAGCCCGACGGCGGGCAGCGGCGGCTCGTGGGCGAGATCTTGCGGCGCTATGAGCGCAAGGGCTTCAAGCTGGTGGCGCTGAAGCTGGTGCAGGTGAGGGCGCTGGCGGGGCGGGCAGGAGGGCGGGGACCCCGGCGCGCAAGGCCTGGCCCCACCAGGTCCCCACCCGTCCCTACCCCGGCCCCGCAGGCCTCGGACGAGCTGCTGCGCGAGCACTACGCCGGGCTGCGCGAGCGCCCCTTCTACGGCGGCCTGGTGGACTACATGCGCTCGGGGCCCGTGGTGGCCATGGTGAGTGCCGGCGGGGCGGGGCGGGCCTGGGAGCGGTCCTGGGCGCTGACCCCGCCGGCCCGCGCGGTGTGGCAGGGGCTGGACGTGGTGCGCGCGTCGCGGGCGCTCATCGGCGCCACCGACCCGGCAGACGCGGCGCCCGGCACCATCCGAGGGGACTTCTGCGTGGAGGTTGGCAACTAAGGCCAACCCCATCCCGCCCTGCCGGTCCCAGCGGCCACAGGCCTCACGAGGCTCCCCCGCAGGAACGTGATCCACGGCAGCGACTTGGTGGAGAGCGCCCGGCGCGAGATCGCGCTCTGGTTCCGCGGCGACAAGCTGCTGTGCTGGGAGGACAGCGCGGAGCCCGCGGGCCCCTCCTGTGCGGACGCCCGCGACCTGGGCAGCCTTTCCTTGGACAATAAAGCAGTGAATCCTCCGAGCTCCCGCTGGTCTGGGGCAGGGACGCAGCTACGATATTAAGACGTTTATTACATACAGAGCAGATACGTGGGTTCACTTGCAGGGCCAAAGCCTGAGGAGAATCCCAACCCAGCCCCTTCCCCCAGCTGCACCCACCCAGCTAGCCCCCGAGTCACTTCACGGCCCCGTGGGAACAGACAAGGGACTGGACGGACATCACAGTGGACAGTGGCAGGGTGGTGGGGAGAAGCCTGCAGCTGCACATGGCTGTGGCGGTGGCCGGCTGGGCTCGTGGGGCGGCTGCCCAAGATCTGTGCTTCTCTGGTGGGAGGTGGGTGGGCAGCAGGGCCTGGGCCTGCCCCCATCAGTGCCTCTTGAGCAGGAGCAAGGCCTGCCCTGGGGCAGGTCAAGGAGGTGTGGGTCCAGGCACCCCTCCAAACGGCATCTCAGCCTAGAGCAGAGGCAGCTCCCCCCAGGCCTGCAGGCTGTCTTCAGTTGCCCTCGAGGGAGCAGGCCACACTGTCAGCCCGAGGCACTTCATAGTGTGTCTGGGGAGCCAGGCTCCTTGGCTACTGTGGGAGGCAGGCCCCAGACCACGTGTCCCCCGTTCCCAAGGCTGAGCCTGTGTACTAGGACCGACCCCAGGAGAGGCCAGGGGCCTCCCCTTCTTCCTGAGGCCTGGGCCTGCCCTGGCAGCCTGAGAAATTCCACCCCGGGGATTCTGGGTGGGGGGGTGGGGGGGGGGGTGTAGGTCTCCGGAGCCTGCTCCTACAGGTGGCTCTTCCACCCAGGGAGAGGTGGGGCCTGCCACGTGGGGTGAGCATCTGTCTCCGTCTTCTCAAGCAGCTGCCAGAGGCAGCCTGGGTACGTGCTTTCATGCCAAGTCCCGGGGTGGCAGGCATCGGGGTGGGGGGAGTCCAGGGAAGGCCAGGGGGTAGGCCGGCTCCTTGGGTCAGGCCCACCCCTTCAGGCAACAGACAAAGGCAAGTGGGCTATGGCGGGGAAGACCTGGGGGGCTGAGCTCCCTGCTCCCTGCCCTGGGGGATCCTCGGAGCAAGAGAGAGAGGGCCCAGGTGGAGCTGGGAGCCCCCAGCAGAGGCTTCTAGGCCCGACCTGCCCGGGATCCTGCCTGGCTCTGGCCCTGAAGTGCCCCTGGGTCAGGAGAATGTGGGGCCAACCAGAAACCGCTGGGGAAGGTGTCCCGAGAGGTTCTTCCCCTTGGGGCGAGAGCAGCACCCCGCTCTACCTCCCAGTGCCGCCCGCTCTCGGAGAGGCCCGGCCCTAAGGTGAAAGCTGCAGGTTGAGAGGTTCTACGAGGGGCGGGCGCGGGCTGCCTGTGGGGCGGGGCTGTATGTACACGGGCGGCGGGTAGGCGGGGCAGGAGCCAGGAGCCTCACTCAGGGCTGTAGGACACCTGCCACACGATGATGTGGCTGCGCTCCGCCTTGGACAGCAGGTGCTTCACCTGGTTCACGTCCCCGGTGCTCTCCTCTGTGTCGTCATCCTCTCCGTCCCCTGGACAAACAGCAGCCGCTGTGATGGGACGGCCCTGCCCGGGACCCCGCGACCCTGGGCAGCGCCCACTCACCGATGCGGAAGTCAATGTAGCCCTCCCCGCCGCTCAGCACCAGCACGTTCTTCAGCTGGCCCTCGGCATCGGAGGCAGGGGCGGCGGGCCCCGGGCTCTCGGATGGGCTGTCAAGCACACTGCCATTGAGAGTGGCCAACACGTTCCCTGTCGGCAGAGCACAGGGACCTCAGCGGGCAGCCAGGGCCTGTACGCAGGCTTCTGAAGCGGGGCCATGCCACAGCCCTGCAGATAGTGGGGCCCAGCCCCTCACCTGGCACCGACACGAAGAATTTGACGGCGTCGCGGTGCCCATGGAAGCAGAGCTGGGCCTGGGCCATGGAGCAGTAGGGGATGAAGCTGCTGGCCGATTTGTCACTGCTGTCGTCACCATACACATGGATGACGCCCCCGGGGCGGGCCCCCTCCCCAGAGGTGGGGGATGTCTTGTTGGCTGGAGACAGAGAAGGGCCCCAGGGCCTGAGCACAGGAGACCAGATTTCCAGCAGGCAAGGGCAGAGCGTGGGGGAGCGTCCACCGCCAAGGGGTGAGGCCAGTGGGGGCATCTCGGGCGGCTCCCTCTCAGGGCAGGAGGCAGGGGCTCTGGACTTACCTCGGAGCCCCAGGAGCTGGCCTCGGTGCAGGACCACGGCTGGGGAGGAGAGGAGAGAGTTACAGGACGGCAGCACCCCATCCCCAACGCAGGGCCTGGCAGAGGGTGCCCCCCACCCTGACTCTGCCCTTCAGCCGCGGGCCCCACCACATGTGCAGATGCCGGGGGGGAGGGGGGGCACTCACTCTCGGTCAGCGGGATGGAGATGACCACTCCGTTGCCAGTGCCCACCCAGAGGCGGTTGCCCGCGATGAGCAGGGCCGTGATCCGCACGAAGGAGAAGCCCAGCTTGCCTGTGCCTGGGGTGAGGAGGGGGAGGTGGTCCACAGGGCTGGTGCCACGGGCCCTCCCCACCCTGCCCACCCTGCCCGCCGAGCCCAGCGCAGCCCCTCACCCAGCATCTTGCTGACGTAGGGCTCGATGTCCACATCCTGCAGGTGCTGGTGGGTGTGGGCGTGGTAGAGACGCAGCGTGGAATCCAGGCGGATGGACACCCACACCCCATCCCCGATCCATGCCAGCTGCCGCACCTGGCTCTCCCGCCGCGGGTGGGCATCAAATGACTTCTGGGGGGTCATGGCAGCCCGTGTCAGTGGGGTGGGGGAGGCCCGGGGGGCTCCGAAGCCTCCACAGCAGCTCACTGCAGCCGGCATTCTAGCGCCTGCTTTGCTCCTTAGGGTCCAGGCTCCTGGGAGGAGCTGTAGCCCCCCACACCACCTGCTCAGCCCACAGCCTGGGGGCCACGTGGCTGTTGGCTGAGTTGCTGCACAGTAAAGCAGCAGGTGGAAGCCAGACAGACGCACTCATGGCCCAGCTGCCCTCCACTGGCCTGTGACGCAGTTGCCTCCCGGAGCACGCTTCCTTTGACCCCACAAACCCCCAGTGCCTGTTAGGAGGCATGTTGGGAGAGACCTCTGCCAGCAGGAGCCGCTTCCCCTCCCGTGGCCCTCCAGCAGCCAGCACTTGCCTCAATCTGCATGGTCTTGGGCTGGATAACGTGCACTTTGTTCTTGTAGCCACACCAGACACGGTCACACACGACAGCCATGCAGCGGATGGAGTGGTGTGGGTGGCCCAGGTCCATCAGGTGGTAGTTGCTCAGGTCCCACTGGCTGTCTGCAGAGTCCGCGACACCTCCTCAGGCCTGGCCACCCCACCTCTGCCCACGGAGGGAGTGGCCGCTCACCCACCCGGAGCCCTGGGGCCTCACCTTCGCCTCGGTGGAAGATGGCCAGAGTCCCATCTGCCAGAGCCACCAGCACTCGCCCTTTCACGTGCCTGGAATGGGAGGGCAGTGAGCCAGTGGGCTGAGGCGGGGCTGCCGCAGGCCCCTCCCACTGTCCTGCCCTCAGCTGGGGTCCCTACACCAGGCTCAGCACGGAGTCCTTCAGCTTGATGGAGTGCAGACACTTCTTCCAGTTGGCCACGGCTGAGTGCACATAGAGCCTGTGGGAGGAGGCCGTGGTGGGCGGGGGGCTTGTTCAGGAGACGCTCCCCAGCCCCTGGCCCAGGGCCCACCTACCAGCCGTTCTGGGCTCCCAGCCACATCGTGGGGGCAGCACTGGTGCTGGCCCCCGCAGGGTCTGCGCTGGGCTCTGGCTCGGGTTGCACACCACTGGTGTCGGCCTCTGACCCGTTCTCACTGCAGGAAGGACGGCGGCTCCAGAGTGGCCCAGGGGGACTCGTCCCCACCCACCTCTGCCAGTCCCCCTCCCATCTGTCCCCCCATCCCGAGAGCCCACCTGCCAGGCTGCGCACTGGGGGCTGGGGCGGGGGCCAGGTCGGTGAAGACGTGCTCTGTGAGGGGCCCAGGCCGCACCGCAGCTGCCTCCACCTCACTGGGCCCAGAGTCTGGCACCTCTGTGGCCTCTGTGGCCTCCTCCGTGGACTGAGATGGGTTGACCTTCCCGTTGGCGACAGTAGCCACCTCCCCTGCAGAAGGGAAGGGTGAGCTTGGCTGGGTAGTGGGGAGGAACGAGAGGTTTAGGGAAGGCGGCTGGCTGCCCAGGCGCAGGCCCAGGACTCACCCTGGCCCTTGTCCAGCACTGGGGTGTCCCCTCGGGAGGAGCAGTTGCTGCGTGGCACATTGCAGCGAGTGGCACAGCCCACCAGGGTGATGCCCGCCAGCACGCCGTCGGCACTGGAGTCCTCAGGGTTCACATCGCTGTCCAGGAAGATCTCCCCCGGAGGGTAGTCACTGTCACTGGCCGCTGGGGGGACAGGCACAGCCCTGTCACCCCACACTGCGCAGCCCCTACTGGGGCTCACTGCCCGATGCAGGTGCCGTGGGAGGCCAGGGGACCGCCTGCCAATGCAGAGGCTTCTGCTCTCGCAGTGGGCCCCAGGCTCTCAGGCCAGAGTGGCCCCAGCACACGTGGGTACCTGCTCACAACCACCGCCCGCAGGCCTGGAAAGCCACCAGCAAGAGGCATGGAGTAGTGAGACTCTGGGCTCTGGGAGCAGACAACTGTGATCATGTGACAAAACCTTAAGAACTCTGAGGAGCTTGGGGCCATTGTCCTGCCCACCGCCTGGCCACCCCTAGACGCTAGCACAGGGCTTGCTGCTGAGAGGCAAAGCCAAGCCTCCACTGGCCCAGCTCCCCCTGCTGCAGTGGGGCAGTGGGAACTGGGCCCACCAGCAGGTCCATGGTCAGTGCCGCATTTCAGTCTGTCCCGAGGCCCAACCCATCTCCTTCTGGTTAGGCGAGCATCACCTTGGGGTCTTCTCCTGGTTGTTCATAAGACTAAGGGGCGAGACCACCTGTGTGCTCTCCCTGGACGCCCCCAGGGGCTCCTGTGTCTAGAGAGGGACCCAAGCAAGGCTGGTGCGGCTCAGTGGGCCTCCTGACGCACCCACCGTCTGCAGTGGTGCAGAGCCCCATGCTGTTGGTGCGGGTTCCCCGTAGGTGGGGCTGGCCCTCACCTGGGATGCTGGAGATGCACAGGACATGGGCGTTGCAGACGGTGAACTGGTCCACCACGGTGCCTGGCTGGTTGGCGTCAATGATGACCACTTTGCTGGTGGTCAGGGTGCTGGTGAGGATCCACACGCGGCTGGAGGTGGCGTCTGGCTCAGGGAGCTCTTTGGCCTGTGTCAGGGCACAGGAGGGCAGGACTGGCACCGAGCACGGACCACTGGCACAGCCACACGGGTTGTGGGGCCCACCCCTGCAGGGCTCTCTGAGGGGGCCGCCTGCCCTCGGCCTCAAGGGATGCGGCGCTGCTCCCGCGGAGCAGGGCAGCTTGCACCGGGACTGGACTTCCTGGCCGCACCACCGCCTCACCCCCACTGAGAACGGAGCTCTGGTACCTGGCTGCCTGCCTCCCAAGTCAGTGGGGGGCACAGCCCCTCCCACTGCTCCTGCCCACAGCTTGCAGGGAGGGAGACGCCTCAGGGGCCTGACCTCTCCAGCTCTACCGCCTGGCCGGGGGAAGGGACCTCAGATGAGCCCACGCCTGTGGCCCTGTCCTCAGCTGTCCTGTTTCTGTCACACCAGTGCTGGGCACAGTCATCCAGACCCTGGCCTGCCTTCCGCTCTGACCTTCTTCTCGGGGGACGTGTGATTGCTCTTGCTCTCTCCTTCCACTTCCCGGTCGCAGGTCAGAGGGTCACGGCCCGGCACCGGCTTGACTCCGTTCCCAGAGTCCTCCTCACTGGGTTTCCAGCCACTCAGGTTGACGCCGGCAGCACACCACAGCTGGGAGACCGGCCACGGGGTCAGTGAGCGTGCTCCCCTGCGTGGCCCACCCTCTCGGCAGGCCAACGGCGCTCACCTTCATGGTTGGGTCTTTCTCCACAAGAGGGCGGCAGTACACGGGGACGGGCACGTTCTTCATCCGCGTGTCCTCCTGGCCTCCGTTCGGACTCAGCTGCAATCACAAGGCAGAGGCCGCGTGGGCGCGAGGCCCGGGGCTGGGGGCTCCCCTTAGCTGTCCCACCGGCCCCAGCACCCGCCCCACTCCGCCTGTACCCTGCGCCCCCTGCAGCACCTGCTTGTACTTGGCCGGCAGGCTCCAGCCGCAGGCCTGCAGCCGCCCGTCGTCATTGCGCACGTGCTCGCGCACCTGGCGGTACTGCTCACGCTTCTGCTCCCGGCGGGCGGAGGACGTGCAGTCACTGGGCAGGAGGCAGGCAGGTCACTTACCGCTGGGTCCCGCGGGCCGCCCTGCCCGGAGCTTGCCCGCCCCATCCAGCTCCCGCCCTGCCGCACAGCCACTGAGGCTGGCTGTCAGGACCGTACAGTGCAGCTGCCCTCCCTCTGGACCCGTCCTGGAGAACGTCCCGTCTTCTAACATGGGACACACAATCCCCCACTTCTGCCCTGGAGCCAAAATCTTGGTACCAAAACTTAAGGAAAACACAAAATTCCAAACGGTATTCTCAGGAAGAAGCCCAGCCCTGCTGGTAACCTCCTGTCGGCTCCAAACATCCCCGGGGAGCGCGGGTGTGCTGGGCAGCCTGGGCGCGGCCCGACCCAAAGGTGGCTGCGGTGACGTCCCCAAGGGCAGGGGCTGGGGGCTGCCGCCAGCATACCCAGTCACGTTCAGGGGCGCAGGGCGAGGGCGCAGAGGTCGGCCTCCATGCCTGAGCCTGGAGGGGGGACCCTGGCACACACAGCCTCCCCCCAGACCCCCCATGTGCAGGCCAGCAGGAGAAGCGGGGGAGACGACGGGACACTCACTCATCGGGGAAGAACTCCAGAGGTCGGCTGCCAGCCGAGATCTGGCACATCGCGTGGCTGCGGCGCTGGCTGAAGCCGGCTGTGGTGGGCGACTTGTAATGGATGTTCACTGACGGGTAGGACCGCTTGGCCGGAGGGGGGCTGGAGGAGGAGCTGAAGAGGCGGCTGAAGCTGCCAGTGGAGGCATGGGGAGTGAGGGGCGGCCAAGGGGCAGCCTTCCCTGCCCCCCACCCTGGCACCCCCGACTCACAACTGCCAGATGGTGGACTTCTTCTTCTCCTGGACAGACGGATGTTCTCGGGATGCTCTAGGGGAGGGGCAGGGGAGGAGCCAAGCTCAGCCCCCCCCTCCCGCCCAGGCTGACCTGCTCCTAGACCACACCCACCCACGCTGTGACCCTGTGCCACCCTTGCAGGGGCCCCTCCTGCCTCCCCTGCCTGGGACCTTCTCAGGGTGCTGGGTGGGTCCACCACCACTTCCGGAGGGGCCCCAGCACAGGGCCCCGACAGGCTCCCACCAGGTTCCCCTTCCAGTCCTCCTGCGGGAGAGGGAGGTGGGGTGGGGATCCGCCTTCATCCCATTGTCAGGGCATCCTACAGTGAGCACAGGTCCAAGAGGAGACCCGGGGGCCCACCTAATCATCTCAGTCCACCGCACGGCCTCCTGGAGCTCCATCAACCTCTCCTTGTACTGGTTGCGCTCCATGAGCACACGGGCCATCTCCACCCGTGTGAAGCGGCGGCGCTGTGCCATGGGGATCTTGTCCTGCAGGGGAGGGCACTGCTGTTCAGCCAGCGGGGGGGCCACCAGCAGGTCAGTCCGGAGTGGGCCAGTCCCCGCATGGATACGCCTCCCCGTCCAGGCAAACGCGGTGGGAAGGTGAGGGCAGGGGACCAGACATAGTGGGGGTCTACCCACCCCAAGAAGGGTCACCTTCCAGAGGGTCACATGATATGCTCAAGGGGTACAACACAGCAACTTTTCTTACAAGCCCCTGGACACCAGGGCAACCCCAAATGCCATCAGTGAGCATTAACAGGTGAGCCTGGACCGGGTGGAGCCTCAGAAAGAGAGGCTCCAGGGAAGGTCCAGTGAGTGGACCTGGGGTCAGTACGTCCACATGGGACGCTGCAGGAGTTAGCAGATCTGCCTGGGCCCTGCCAGCTCTGAGTGCTGAGGCAGGGCCAGGTCTGCTCCCAGGAGCCAGGCCCTGGGCTGCCGTGGGCTGGCACGGGGCAGGGGGAGCAGAGACCCGCCCTGATCGACACCTCCTGCAGCCCCACAATTCACCCACACCTCCGTGTTGTTCTAGGGTGCTCGGGGTGGGGGGTGTGCAGGACGAGCCAGAGTAAATGGCAAGCACTCTGATCCGTGCATCACGTGCCCCCCAAAATAACAGCTACTGAGCGGTGTGGTCAGTGTCCACTATCTACCTGGGGCTGAAGAGTCAGGCCTTGCCTTCTGTGGAGGACTACTCATCTCCAGCCAGAAGGGGTCCCCGCGGGAGAGGGCCAAGGCCCCCCCCCACAGTCCCCCTCTGCCCTCCTGCGACAGTCACGGACCAGCCCCCAAGGAGTGGAGGGCTTTCCTCAGCACCGTACTTGCACCCAAAGGGGGCGTGGGCACCTGTGGCTGCACAGGGTTCCCACCAAGATGGGCGGAGGAGACGACACAGGGTGGGTAAGGAGGGCCCCGAGACCCGGAGAGATGGGCGCCCCTGGGAGCCCGCCCCGCGCAGCCCGCCCCCCATGCCCTCATGTTAATAGTGGAATATACCAATTCTGTACAGAGATAGCTGCTTACATCCTCCACCTCTTCTTTGGGCTCACGGCGGGCGATGATGGCCTCCGACTTCACTCTGCAGGATGAGGAGGGAACGGTGGTGGGGTGGTGGCCCCGCTGGACACGGCGCCCTGAGCACTCCTAACGCCCTGGGGACCAGCAGCCCACTGCCCTGCTCACACGCGCTGTGAAGTCCCGACCCCGTCCTGGCTGCCCCAGCGGGGGAGCAGGGCTTCCGGGAACGGGGATGCAGGTCAGCTGCTTGGACAGCGCGAGGCGGTTCGGTCACCCCCACAGGCGTGCGCAGGTGCCACCCCCCTCCCGCCCTCCTGTCACACCTCCCCTGTCCAGTCTGCAGCCATAGGCACCCCTCGGGGCGAGCATCAGGCTAGAAGAGAAAGGCCACAGGGAAGTGCCAAGTGCTGGGGAGGACACCCCAGAGCTCTGGGGTCCCCTCCCCTCCCCTCCCTCCTTTGTAAGAGGCTGCCAGAGACACCCAGGCCTGGTGAGGGATTCTGGCAGGATGGGGGAGGTGGCGGGGGTAGGTGGGCCTGGGAGTGCTCCCATGTGAGGGCAGGAGGGGGAGGCTGCACAGTCAGCACCCCAGTGGAGCCCCCGTGGGGCAATGCCCTCCAGGGGACGCCAAGGAGGAGAGGCCTGGGGTCCACCCTGCCCCTCCCAGGAGCCCCACCCCCTCCTGGGGCATTCCCCGCCCTCCCATAGGCCCACCCCTCACCTCCTCAGCTCCTCCTCCAGGTCCTTGATGCGGCCCTCCAGCCGGAGTTTGGCCTGTCTGGCGGCTTCCAAGTCCCCCTTGAGCACTTCCTGCTCCCCAGACAGCTGGTCCACCTTGGCAATGAGGTCATTCTTCACCACATTCAGAGCATTTCTTGGAGAAGGCAGAAAGTGTGGACGTCCGTGTGAACCACTGTGCATGTGGAGCGATGAGGGCTGAAGGGGGCCTGCCGGGACGAGGGGTCGGGAAGGGCACCCGGGTGCAGAACGCAGGGAAGGGCGGTGACCCTGGAGGGTGTGCCAAGCCCTCTGATCCGGGTCCTCCCTGGGGTTGTGGCGGCCATGGCCCTGGGGGAGGGCTATCTCAGCAACCTCCCTGCTGGAGGGCAGCATTCCTTTTGCAGGGGAGGGGGGCAGATCCCAAGCAGAAGCCACACCCAGCGCAGAGGGGGACACAGGCAGGGCTGGATCCCATGACCCTGAGATTACGACCTGAGCTGACAGCAAGCCTGGGAGGCTCATTGGGCTGAGCCACCCCAGTGACCCTGGAGAAGGGCATCCTTACTTGGTTTCCAGAAGCTGTGAGTTCTCCAGAAGCAGATTCCCCACTTCCTTGCCCATTCCTGAAACAAAAGGCAGAGAGATGTTACCTGTGCTGGTAAAGTTAGACCCTGAGGTTACGCCGCCTGCCTCAGAGCAACAGACCTCGGCCCCGGGAGGGCACACAGGAGGATGAGGCCCACAGGTCTGGGCCCTGGGGAGAGGCCTCTGCTGGTCTTTGGGTGGGCGCCCGGCCAGCAGTGCTGCCAGCGAGCAGCCTGCAGATGGTGTTGCGCGGGTCCCCCCCTAGCTGACCCCCCACAGCTCACCAGTGACGTGAGCTGACCCCTCAATTGCTGGCCCCTCTTAGCACCCCCTGTATCCCCGAGCCCTGGGGTTCCTGAGCCCTTTTCAGAGCTGGCCCAGGAGAATAGCGGTTGGAGCCGTGGTGACAGCACAGGACGGCAGAGAGCCCCTGGCCAAGGAGATGGCTCGGCCCGCCACCAGGGCAGGGAGCAGGGCTGGTGGGACCCGACCCCAAGCGGTGGGGTCAGCAGCAGGCAGAGGAGGGAGCAGAAGGGAGGGCGGCGCTCCCTGGGGTTGGTGCCCAGAGGGGCCGACCCTGGTTTACAGGAGCTGGGTTGGGGGATCCACTTGGGGGCCCCACCGACTACGCTCTCTGCAGGCACGTCGCAAACTCGCATGTACTGACGCTCGGCCTGAGGACACACAGCCCCAGCAGCCCGGGGTCTGTTCCTAATACCCACTTGCCCTGGTCTGAGGCGCACTGGTGTACTCAGCACGGGGTCTGACCACTGTCTGTGCTCCCGCCCCCTCAGCCTGTCCAGGGTCTGCTCTGAGAGAGGACGCTGGGGGGTCGGGATCGAGCCCCCCACCCCCACCCCAAAAGCCAGGGGCCAGGAGATCCCGTGGCCTCTGCGGACCCCACCGCCGCCCCCAGCATGCAGAGCAAAGCAAACAGCTCAGAGCACCGAAGGAGGTGTGAGGCACACAGGGGGAGCCAGGAACGGGAGAAACACAAACTGAATCGGGGCCTTGGCCTTACCAAAGAAATCATGGCGCACTAGGAGAGCCGTCCCAGTCCCACGGGAGCCGGGCGACCAGGGCGGCAGGGGGAGGGAAGGAAGGGAGAAAAGACAAGCGCATTAAGCCTGTGTGAGCAGCAGGGCGGAGGGACACTAGGGCTTCGGTGGGGGGGGGGGGGGGTGTGTGCGTCCTGGAGAGGGCCAGGAGGCGGGACGCTCCCTCTGCAAGGACACCGCCAGGCCAGGGGCACCCGGTGGTGCAGGGAGGGGGGGGAGGGCGGGGCAGTGCACCGACGTCACACACAGAAGTCCTGGGCTGGGAGGGGTGGGCGTTAGGGTGTTAGGGCGTGAGGCCCCCCAACTTCCGGGGTGCACCTGACAGAGGGGAGACCCACAGAACTAGGCCCTGCGGCCCCATCCCAACTGTGCTATGCTTCTCATGGCTCCGTAGAACCTTAAGGAATGGCACAGGGGGATGGTGGGCCTCTGAAGGGACAGGGAAGGCCATGGTCAGTGGGCTAGTAGAGCAAACCAAAATAAGCTTCCGAGCGGCAGTAGGCTGGTGAGCAAAAGCACGTGTGCCTTAGTGGCCTGGAAAGGAACCAGGAGGGGAGAGGCTGCAGCAGGGAGTGCCCCAGGGAGGCCACCCCACTGCAGCTGGACGCTGCCGTGGGGGGTGCAGACAGACAGACGGGACAGATACGCACCTGAGAACTCCCCTGGGGTGTGTCCAGCGAAGCACAGAGAGACGGGGGAAAGGAAGTGACAAAGGTCAGTGGGTGACTGGAACCAACAAAATAAAGAGATTTTCATTAAAAAGAAAGCAACACCGAGCAGCCATCTCCATGTTGAAAAGCAAGAAGGAACCCGAGCTGATGTCACCAGGTCTGTGGGTGACAAATCCCACTGGGGACGGCCACCCTACAGGAAGATGGGAGACCCAGTGCCAGGCCCCACACCTGCTCAGCCCTCGGGAGGGGGAGGCCTAGGAAGGCGAGAGCGTGTGTGCGTGTGCACGTGCAGTGGCATATGTGTGCACTGGTGTGCGTGTGTGTGTGCACGTGCGTGCGTGGGTGGGTCAGGTGCCCAGGGTGGCCAGGCTCGAGGGCCCGCTGCTGGGAGGGAGGGCAGGTGGTGGGGGCGGCGGGCCTGTGGGCTGGCAGGGCCCCCCTCACTGGGGTCCAAGCCTCTCTGCTGCCCCGCTGGAGATGGGTGCAACACTACCACTCTGCGTGGTCATTTCCCGCACAAGGAACACTACAGTCTCTTGACTTCTCCAGAGTCTAATGTAGGAATTTAAGTGACAAACAGGTGCACCCTCTCTCCTTGCTCCCTCCTGGGGCAACGTCTGTCCGCAGCTGGGATGCTTCTCAGAACTCCGGGAGAAACACCAGCAGTGAAAGGACAGCCTCAGGGCCATGCTATCCACGCTCCTGGGCCAGGTGCTCTATGCCAGGAGACACTGCACAGGAGATCCGTGTCACCTCGGGCGCAGCGCCCCGTGCCATGGCGTGCCTGGTGCAGGACACGAGGGGGCCCGCTGGAGGCCCTGTCCCCGCCCGGCCACCACCCCACACTGCCAGCTACTCCGCGGGCCACACCTCCTGGCAGCAGGCGCAGCAGCACTTGCTTGGGCTTTGTGGATCTCTTGAGGAAAGAGTTCTCTCCGCGTTCCCTGGATTGTTCTCGAGGTTGAGCATCCATTGGTGTTCGCTGCCATCTTGTGTGTATGCACCACTGGGTTCCACTCGGGTGGGAAACGACGCACCTTTTCTTAAGCTGCGTGCATCAGACATGTCAGTATTTTCCCCTACGGCTGTGGCCACGGAGGGGGGCTCCGATCGCCAACACACTCTCCAGGATGCTTTGGCTTCCTTCCTCATGTTTTTTTTTTTTTAAGATTTTATTTATTAATGAGAGATACAGAGAGAGGCAGAGACCCAGGCAGAGGGAGAAGCAGGCTCCGTGCCGGAAGCCTGACGTGGGACCCGATCCCGGGTCCCCAGGATCAGGCCCTGGGTGGAAGGCGGCGCTAAACCGCTGAGCCTCCGGGCTGCCCTCTCCTCATGTTTTTACACCTGCATCTTCCATCTACTAGAAACCTTTGGTGTGCTGCACGAGGTGGGGGCCACACTTCATTCTTCACCAAGGGGATGCCTGGCGAGTCCACCCCTCACATGGCTCTGGTCTCGCACCAGGGACCCCGGGGCCGCTGGCGTGTGGCCGCAGCGCTATAAATGCTTTCACGCCTGGAACATCGGGCAACCCTCGACCTTGTTCTTTCTCAATCATCCCGGGCTGCTCCCACACGCTTACTCCTCTGGGTGAACCTCAGAATCCCTTCGTCAAGGGCACTTCCGTCCGGACCAGGGGCCGCTGGGTGAGGTTGCGGGGCGGCTCCGGAGCTGCGCAGGCAGACCCAGCACGAACCACACGTCTGAGACTCCGAGGCTGGTCTCCTGCTCTTCAGTCGTGTTTCCTGACTTGTTCACACGCGTTGGTCTTTCTCAAGGTGATTTGCACACGCTCTGGGTCTGGCCGGCCAGTGCAGCCCTGCACAGTCTAACTGCCTGGCTTCTCTTCCGTTCCCTCATTTGTGAAGGGGGCACACAGTCTCCCTCGCGGGGACTCCCGTGGCTCACGGGACACCGCCTGCTAGGCCCCAGTGCGCGTGAAGTGGTCACCAAGCACGACTCCCTCACCTCGAGGGATGCACGGTGGCAGTGTGGCGCCCCTGGGACCAGGTGTGGTCTCACTCGATGGCACCCCCTCCGGGGACCGGCAGCAAGGGCTCGATTTCTTAAGTCACGGTGTGTGTGGCAAGCGGTGGCAGGAGTTTAGTGAGACCTGAGACCTGCCTCTCCAGGTTCTTTCCTTCCTTCTTGCTACAGGAATTCACAGCCCAAGTGCCAAGAGGCAGGGAGCAGGCGGTGCAGGCCCGTGAAGCACGGAGGACTCCGCTCACCCCAGCCCGTGGCACTGGTGTTTCTGAGGCCACAGGGCCTTTCCTCAGCGAAAACGGCCACAGAATGGAGACTACCAGAGCCGCTCCCTGGCCCCAGGCTCCTCCGTGGAGCAGCCACACTGGCGAGGCACAGCTCATTGACGGGTGTTTCCCAAGAATGGGGGGGGGGCATCCCAGCCCGAACTAGGCGGTGCCCACCGACCCATGGAGTATCGCGGTGGAAGTTCTGAGTACACAGCACAGTGACTCGCGCCCTGTCGCCCTATGACAAGAGGATTCTGGTTTGCATTTTCCCAGAACAAAGACCCAGTAGATGCACCTCATGAGGTCTTCTCATGAAAAGGTCACAACAGGTGCTCTTCTAGGGAAGTGACCCCAGGACATTCACCAGACGTCACTTCCCTCCCAGGTGCTCTTCTAGGGAAGTGACCCCAGGACATTCACCAGACGTCACTTCCCTCCCAGGAGCCATCCTACGTCTGCCATGGAGGTCAAGCTCACTGACGTGTGCTGCTGGTTCTCCACTCTTTCCTCTCATCACTGCTGATGCGGTTTCTCTACCAAAGTGGCATCTGGCGTGATGCTAAAAGCGCCCTGCAGCCCTGAAGATGGGAGGGAGGGGACAGCCCCGTGGCCTGGAGCTGCTGGGCGAGGCAGGAGACTCAGGCCAGTGGGATCGACCCACGGGCAGGCTGCAGAGTGCCTGGGCGGTGAGGAGGCTGGTCAGTTCTGGCAGCCCTGGACCTCGTGAGGGACCAAAGGTCTCGCAGAAGCATCAGCCACAATGGCCAAGGGTGGAAGTGACCCCTCAGTGGATGAAAGGATATACGAGGTGTGGCCTATCCGCGCAACACAATGGCACTCAGCCATAAGGAGGACCTACTACAAAGTGCAGGAACCTCAAAGGTAAGAGGCCGCTTGGACAAGGACCGCTGGTATGAAACGGCCAGAGGAGGCCAACGTGCAGACACGGGAACACAGGAGTGGCTGCCAGGGGCTGGGCGTGGGATGGTGTGGAGGGACAGGGCTGCCCACAGGCACAGGTCTCCTTTGGGGGTGAAATGTTCTAACATGATGGTGATCCCTCGACTCTGAATATGCTCCAAGTGCTCAGAGACATGCGACTGTACACTTCTAGCAGGTGAACTGTACGGTGTGACACTGCATCTCAACAAAGCCATGATGAGCAGCAGAGTGGGAGGTCAGCAGGAGCTGCTGCTCTAGCAGACCTGGGTTCAGGTCCTGACTCTGTGTCTTCACCTCACCCTCCCTGACCTCGTTTCTTCATCCATGAAATGGGGGCAGCAGCATTCCCCCGGATGAACGGCGGCCATGCATGTCCAACGCTGGCAAGACACTTCCCGTGACCATGTTGCCGTGAGACGTGAGGGGCCATAGTACAAGGTCCGGTGGGCTCCTACTCTGCCCCGGCCCTACATTCCATTTCCTGCCCCTGCCAGCGATGCTGGCACAGAAATGCAAGCTGCGGCGTGCCTGTGTGTTTTCCTAAGGAGACGGCTGTTGTCTCTTATCAAATCCTCAAACACCCGAGATGCACGGTGGCCTGCTGGGTGGTGTCCTCTGCACGTGCAGCCTCCGAGGTGGGCCCAGGCAGAAAAGTGCGCCTTCATGGACACACACAACGTGCACGGCTACCCCTACAGCCTCGTCCCAGCCAGTGAACCCTACTGATGGGCGTTCCTTCCCATGCCCCTCCCAGCCCAGCGGGCCCAACGCCTGAAGGGCAGCCGGGCCAGGCCCCTGTGGCTGTGGGTGCTAGCCCCAGCGCAGCCTCATCTGGGAGAACAGCATGCAGATGCTCTCAGGAGCCCACTTTTACCTTGAGGCTCCCACTCTAGGAATCGGTCCTAAAGTTGTCACAGGTGTGGGTGCAGACGTCTGCCCACAGCATGTGTGACGGCAATGTCCAAACAGCAAAATGCAGAACCAAGAGAGTTGAATAATTTGCAGTCCTGTGAAGTAATCTGATGTGTGGAGGAGTATCAGTGGGCCAGGGAAACGTTCACATTCCCGCTGGGGAGGGAGACATGACCTGACACGCACATGTGTGTGCTACAGTGCCAGAGAAGGTGTGGCAACGTATTAAAACACTCATGACGGCGGTAGGGGGAGGTGGGCATTTGGTGTTTACCCTGTTCTTGGCAGTTTCTCATATTATTTGAATAGTATTTAAGCATGTATTACTCTTCCGAAAATGAAAATCAGAACGTATACAGGATCATCTGAACTACATAGAGTAGAAGGATGTCAGAATGTTAAAAGTAATTTCCTCTAAGTAAATTGTTTCTGAATATTAATAGTTTTTCTTTTTAAATATATGTTTCTACAACACTTATGAGAAAAATCCCATTAGAAACACCCACTGCTGGGCCTCCTGTTCTTGCTCCTGGTCTCACCACCGAGTACGAACATCCTTTGTAACACTGAACTATACGCTCAAACATCAGCGAGAAGGTAAATTTTACCTTCTGAAAAGACTGGCTGAAAAGACTTCCATTTTAGGCACAAGGTGATGCTGGCGCGGATGCCACAAGGAATCGGTTCCCGGGAGGTACCCGCACCCCAGTTAAAGCAATCTAATCCAACAACAGCCCCAAAGCAAAGAGAGAGTACACGTGGTGGAACACGCCAGTGGCGCCCTTCCCTCATGGCCTCAAGCCCGGCCACATCTGCCGCTGGAAGCCTGGCCGAGCCACCCAAGACGGTGCCATCCACACAGAGTAGCCAAGCAAGTGCCCTCAAGTCCCTGAGGGCAAAAGGTCACCAGTGTTAATCAGTGGAGAGGGACAACAGCAGGAGGGTTGGCAGTAAAAACTCTTTGATGCGATGTAGCTCCTCCTCCTCAGGCAGCAGGCGACTGCATATGGATCACAGCAGCTGAAGCAGCCTGATTCCCATATGGGACCAGCACCTCCCCTGAGGAGGCAGCAGCCCCGGCTCCAGCTGCTGCTCCCCCCTAAGCCGTGAGAAGTGGGGAGCACCCTTCCCTAGGAGTCACCTCCATGGAAGCTGGTGTCCAGAGAGGACTAAGTGGAACCACTGCTCCCTCAGATCCCAACTCCTGCCCCCGACCCCGCCTCCCCTGCCCTGGAGGCTACCTCCCGCCCCAGAGCCCACCTTGTCCCCTGGAGCCACCTTGTCCCCTGGAGCCACCTTGTCCCCAGGAGCCCACCTCCTGCCCTGGAGCCCACCTCCTGCCCTGGAGCCTACCTAGCTAGCAGGAAAGGATTAAGTGCAGCTCTAAGGTCCTGGAGCTCCTGTCCTACAGGCGGGCTTCTCAAAGTTCAGGCTCCAGACACAAGGGCACAGGGCATGTGGTGGGGGGAAGGTGAACACCACCGAGCACATCCAATTTCCTGCCTGCAGTGCCGAGGGCCACAGCTTGCCTTGGAGCCCTGCCTGATGGGCACGCCTGACACCCATCCCAGGACGGGAAGGAGGACCCGAAGTAAGTCTACTAGGGACTGTCTCTGTACCCATTTCCTTTTTTACGATTTATTTATATATTCATGAGAGACACAGAGAGAGGCAGAGACACAGGCAGAGGGAGAAGCAGGCTCCTGCGGGGACCCTGATGTGGGACTCCATCCCAGGACCGGGATCTCGACCTGAGCTGAAGGCAGATGCTCAACCACTGAGCCACCCAGGCGTCCCTCTGCACTCTTTCCAATCCAGGTGCAGGGAGTTCTGGGGGCAACCGTGGGCTCGAAAATAGGCAGTGACCTCATATGAGCATATTCTTTGAGGAAATTGCTAGAAAGTGCACTGCCTAGACTGAGTGCTCAAAGGCACAGTTTTATTTTCAGAGTGATAGAATGTTCTAAAATTAGAAAGTGACACAGCTCTGTGAGCACCCTGAAACCCGCTGAACTTTAAGTAGTTTAAGTTTTATGATATGTGAACTACATTTCGATAAAACTATAAAAAGAAGTTCCTGGCTCACAGCTGACAGAGACTTTGCTTTCATTACCAACAAAACCAACAACAGCAACCTGAGGCCCTAGGGTCACGGGGGTGGCTTGAGTTTACCTAGCAGGTCAGCTCCTTCATCCACGTCCCCAATGACTTCTGACCCTGCGGTTGACAGCTCGTGGTACAGGGAGTCAGTGTTGATGCCAAAAGCCTTGTTCACGATCCCCTGGGTCGGGCTGTGAGGAAACACCCGGGAAGCACAGGGTGAGTGGGCAACATTCGTGGGCTGTGGGCAGGGGCCCTCCAACACTGCCCACTGGGCCACTCAGTGCCAATGCTGCTGTGCAAGAGGCTGCAAGGGACACCTCCACCAAAGGCGCCGATGCCCACAGTGAACACAGAGCCCTCCAGGACCCCAGGTTCAGGGAGTACCTGTTGCCCGTGCGATCAAGGCGGGGTTCCCGACTCATGTCCAGCTCTGGGGTGGAATCGATAATGTCTTGAACATCAGACCACTCATCACTGCTGCCCATGCCTGGGGGGGACACACAGGAACCCCAGGGTTGGGGGGGCATCAACCCTCTGGCCCCACGTCTGGAAACCCCACACTAGATCACCACCAGCCAGGAACTGTCAGGAAAGGGCTCTTCCCTGGGTGGTGCCTGGCTAGGACCCATGCCCCAGAACCATGTCTCTTTTTCAAGACCTCCGATGAGCACACCCAATGTCCCGCTTCTCCTCCTCCCCTTCCTCTACTGAGCATGTCAGGAGTGCACTGCCAGAGGCCAGTGTGTCCCCCAAATCCACATGCTGAAGCCGCAGCCCCTGGGACCCCAGCATGTGACCATGTTTGGAGATGAGGCTTTTACAGAGGTGTGGATAAAATACAGCCACATGGGTGGGCCCTGACCCCATCTGACTGTGTCCTTGTTAGAGGAACGGATGAGGACACACATGCAGAGGGACGAGCCGGTGAGGACACAGGGAGAGGCGGCAGTCTGGAGTGAGGCCTCTGGGGGCCCTAGCCCTGACGCCCTACTGCTCCCTTCTGGCCTGCAGGGCTGTGAGAAAGCATATCTCAGGTCTGAAGTGCCGGGCCTGTGATATGTGTTATGTCACGGCAGCCTGAGCTCACTGATACATCTAGCAGAACTAACACTGGTAGCTGGAAGGGAAACCTCCCTCGACAGCTTGATGGGGGGGGTCAGGGGATGGCAAGGGGTGGGACAGTGAGGGGGGGACAGCGGGGAGGGGCATGGACAGCAAGGAGTGGGCCAGAGGGGGGGGGCGGGCCAGCGGGAAGGAGAGGGCGGGGATGGGGGACAGCAGGGGTGTGGGAGAGGGGACAGCAGGGGGCCTGGACGGGGGAGGGGGTGCTGGGAGTGTCCAGCCCTGGGAGGCACGGCCGCCAGCCGCCGCAGCACCTATGCTGACGTTCCGCATCTCCTGCGTGACCTGGACCTCCATGTTGCGGCTGTTGCGCTTCTCCCGGGCCCGCTTGCTGCCCTTCGTGCCGGCACCATAGTCCCCCAGGGGCTGCAGGCTCTCGTTGAGCGGTGTGACGGCAGCCGAGGGCACGGAGGACGTGGGTGTGTTGGACTTGGTGCCGGTGGTGCTGGGTGTGGCAGCCGCCGAGGACTGGCCGGACTCGGACATCTCGTCCTGTGGACACTAGGGCCAAACAGGGAAGGGAGAAGCTCGCCATGTGGGTCAGCATGTCCCCAGGCTCCCGGTGAGGCGGGCACAGCCTGCAGGGTCAGCGGGGTCCCAGGCCACCTTCTAGAGGCCCCCTGGCTTGGCCTCTCTGGCCGGGGTCAAAGGCTGAGGGCACAGGAGGCCCCCTGCCCTCCTGTCCGCCAAGTCCTCTGGCCTAGTCCCTTGGTTCACCCAGCCGCTGCCACCTTATCTAAATGGCTTGGATGGGGCCTTTTAGCTGGCACTCCCCAGGACAGCCCACTGATGCCGCGTGTGATGGACATGAAGCTACATGAACATGGCAAGCAACCCTTTGCAGCCAGGGGGTGGTCAAAAACAAGTTGCAGCCCAGGGCAGGGCAGGGAACTCTAGATGGGGACCAGGGAGGAGGCCGAGCACGCTCTCTGATCAAGCTGTCGGGGCGGCAGCCCAGCCACTCCTGTCTCGGGTTCCCTGCACTAGGATGAGAAGGGGCTGGAAAGGGGCACCCACCTCCTAGAGACACCAGGTCCCCTCGGCTCAACTGGAACTCAAGGTCTACGTATCTATGTAAATGCAATCAACCTATAACCCCACTTCCAGACAATGGGTCACCCTTAAAACATTCCAAGAGAGACCAGCTCATTGAAAACTGCAATCAACTGTTGACCTTAAGAATCTCCCTGGAGGGGCGCCTGGTTGGCTCCATCGGTGGAGCATGTGACTCTTGATCTCGGGGTAGTAAGTTCGAGCCCCACGCTGGGTGTGCAAATTACTTAAAATAAAATAAATAAAAATTTTTTACAAACAAAAAAAACAAAAACCAGAATCTCCCTGGAGAGAACACACTGTACGTGAGTACCGCACGGGAAACGAAGCCACCCTCATCCACAGTCCCTCCTCATGAAACCATCCGACAGTATCTGGGAATTGGCCCACTTGTCTACTAACACTGATGACCCTGACTCACCCCAATGCCGTCCTCAGTGGGCAGCACCCCCCTCAGACCTTGCTACCCTCTAGGGGGTGGAGAAGGGGCGCGGCTTCCCAAGCGGCTACGGCTCGCATGCCCCAGTGGCCGTGGCCATGGCTGTGGCCGACAGCACTGGGCCACGTGTTTCTGCAGAAGGGGAGCTTCTGGGAGTGCTTTCTCGCAGGGGAGGAGCTGATGGCAGGGGGCCTGTCCGTAAAGCTGGATGCACACTGGGACCGACCTACACCCCTTTCACCTAGGGAGGGTGACCAGGCTCCCATGGCTGCCGCCAGGTGCCCAGGAGGCAGAGCTGGTTGGGCATCCCTGAGACCTGCCTTTTCCTGATCGTGTGGTGTCAGGCCAGGGCCTGGGACAGAGATGTCTGGTTTCATCTAACAGGCTCCTGACACCTCTCTGCCAGGACTCTCACTATTCCACATCCTCCTCTAGGCAGGGGCTCTCACCCAGGCCCACCATGTCCTCAGGGGATGCTTGGTGATGTCTGGGAACATCTGTGGCTATCATGCCTAGGGACAGGTGGGTGCTCCTGGTGTCCAGTGGGTGGAGGCGGACCACTACCCTGCAGGCCCCAGGATGGCCCAGACCATTGATGTGCCAAGGCGCTATGCCCCGTGCAACAGCCTGTGCCTCTCTCTCCCTAGAAGCACCCCGGTACAAGCATTTTCTATTTGGGTTCTACAGCTTAAGGCCAATTAGAGAAGGAAAAATCCTTTCCTGAGAGCCTCTGTGATGGAGCTGCCCCAGCAGTCTGTCTGCCCCACACGGCAGAGGCTTCTGGGCGTCCCACAGGTAAGGGCCCTCTGCTGCCAACCAGCCCGGGCCAGCACTCAAGGAGACATGGCCCCAGGAGTCCAGAGGCACGGGGAAGTCTGGTGGGGGCTGGGGGAGGCCAGGTACAGGAGTGCATGCCTTTCAGAGCCACATGTTTCCCGGAACACCTTCCTCAGGGCCACGGTCCCCGGCTGGTCCGTGCCCGGCAAGCTCAGGTCTGTGGGTTTGCAGTGGGCCTCCTTGACCCTGGAAGTCACCGAAAGGAACCGTGCAGCGTGGCCAGGCCTCCCCCAGTACCTGGCTCTCCCTGACCCTACAGGCCGCCACCTACCCATGGGACACTCCCCTGGCCACCACTTACCTAGCAGCAAACCTCTCAACCTCCTAAACACCAACGTGTGGCAGTGACCTCCAAATGCAAAGAACCCAAACTCTTAGCGGTCATTCCTCACCATGAGTAGCCACAACTGTTTGGTTAAAACACTGAAAATACAGCACATAAAAACAAAAAACAAAACAAAAAACAACAAAAAAATTAAGAAATTAGAAAAACCTTAAAACCTAGAGCACGAAATAAAAAGAACTTAAACGTAATTTTAAAAAAATCAAATCAAATACACCTACAAACTGAAACATACAACAGTGGGATGAAAACCCAGGCTACTTCAGATGACGCGGCAGGAGAAAGAAGAGACAGGCGGGAAGAAAGCTGGCTCGGCCGCAGGCAGGCCTCTTTGGCCGCTGCAGATGACCCCACAGGCCCCTGCCCTTCTGCCCGGCTCCCCACACAGACAGGGCAGTCCATAATGGGGACGAAGGGTAAGCGCCTAGGTCAGAGGTTGCAGACACATGCTCCCTGTCTGGGACAAAAGCTGAAGCGAGCAGGGTCACTTTCTGGCAGAGTGGGCAGCTTGCAGCGCCTCCTGCAGGCAAGCTGGACGCCCAGGGACAGAGGGACAGTCAGCCACAAGCTGCAGCAGGAAGAAGCTTTGGGAGAAGTCCAGGCCTCGGATCCACCAGCCTGGCCTGGAGGCCCAGCAGCGTTGCCTTCTGCAACCCCGAGGGTGGCATCCTTACCTGGCGACGCGGCCACAGCCTGTCTGACGGAGGCAGGGCTGAGCTCATGGACCAGCACTGGCCACCAGTGACCAGGGGCCCTGAGCGAGCCGGGTCAGGGGGAGTCCCTGCCCTGGCTTTCTCGGGGGGCCCGCTGAGAGGCACATTCCCCTGTGCGTGGCGCACATCCAGGACGGCCACCTCTCCAAACTTAGAGACCCAGCAGTCGTTAGCACAGACAGGCACCATCTAGAGGAGAGATGCTGGCTCCTCACCCTGACTTTCTCCCGGTGGAAGTGCAAACCTTAGACACCAGGATACGAGATGTCCTGGGCTGGTGTCCAGTGTGGCCTCAGGGCTCGTACTCTGGGACGGGTCTGGGGGGACAGGCATGCTTGTGCCCCCCAGAGCAAAGGCTCAGCTCGGCCGAACAGATGGGCATGCCCTGGCTGCAGAGGCCCTGGCTGCTGCCCGCACCCCCTGAGCTGGTGCTTTCCTTGGGCGCACACCTCGGAGAACAGCCCCACCACCCCAGGGCCAGGGGCCAGGAGGGGGAGCTGCAAAGGGTTGTACACACAGACGCTTCCTGAATGAGCATGGGCGACAGAGAGGGACCCTCACTCCATGGTACGGCTACAAAACCTGGTAGCTGGAGCTGAGGTCACTCGGGTGCCAGTGGTCCCCCGCAGGCGCGAGCTTGCCCCCCATCTGTGCACGTACCATGCCCTCGGCCAGGGGGAAGACATTCAGAGAGGTGGGGCGCTCCTTCCTGCTGAAACATGAGGGAGAGAGCAGGGAAGTGCATGTTAGACGAGGCGCACAGCTCCAGAACTGCAGGCTCTGGGGGCCCTGGGGCCTGCCCTGCAGACCCAGCTGCTATGGCCGAGGGCCAGATGTGGGCGGGGCCGGAGGCTGCCTGCTCCCTGAGCTATGGTTCCCTGGAACCAGACCTGTTCCCACGTTCAGGGGCACCTCAGCTGCACTGCAGGCCGAAGGGGCTCTCCCCTTCCCTCCATGGTGATTTGTCACGTTTATAGTTATTTTGATTTTACAGACACCTGCTCTGTTTGCTAAGAAATCCCACAGCGGTGCCAGCAGCAGGCCCCTTGGCATCGTGGCCAGCACAGGTGTTCCAGGGTGACCACGGCTCCCCCGACGCTTTACTAGGGGGAGCCCAGACGTGCCTCCGGGCTGCCGAGGGCCCCACGTCTGCCTCCTGCGGCCAGGCGGCAGGAATCAACCCTTCTGCCCTCTCTTTGCTCCCTGTCCACTGCCCTCCGCCTTCACTGTTCCTTCGAGAGATCTTCTCAGTGTCAGACGTTGGCGGGATGCATACAGAGTAACAGGGGGCCCATCCTTCATTGGGTGTTGCACCCTGTATGGCCCACGGGGGTCCCTTTCTCCTGCTCCATGTGGCTCTTCCCGGTTGTCACGAAGCGCTGACCCCAGAGGGGGTTCCCTTAAAGGAGGCCAGGAGACTGCTAACGGCAGGCGCCAGGAGTCAGGGGGGACGAAGCCAGAAGCTGCCCGCTGGGTTTAGTCCGAGGAGACGCTCCAGGTGGGCGGCGGCCAGAAGCCCGGCCCGGGAAGCGGGGTTCTCTGGCTGGTGCCCCTGGGCAGTTCTAGGACTGGCCAGGGCTGGGATGAAGCAGGAGGAAAGCACAGTCTGAGCAGGAGTCCTGGCTTGTCTGCCCTGAGGCCGGCTGGTGGGTCCTGTTCAGCCAGATGCCGCCTCCCGCAGAGCGGCCCCGGGAGCGGAGCGAGGCTGTGGCAGGAACACACACACACAGAGGAGTGGGTGCTCCTGAAGGGTGGGAGCCACCAGCACCTCCACATTTCAAGGCCTAGGCCGCTCAGGAAGCTGGTCTCCCGTGGACAACCGCAGGTGCCTCACGCAGCCCTCACCCCCTGCGACAGGGACACGGTCTCAGCTGGTCACCTGAGAGTTAAAGACGCTTAGACGCTAAGAAAGGCACCAAGTCATGCCGCTCCGAGTCCGTCCACAGGTACCTGGACACTGCAGCAGGTCCCCCCGAGGCTCTGGCTGCGCCCGGCCCTCTGCACAAGTAGCCCCGCCTGCTCCCGGGGGTCGGGGAAGGCGCCGGCCGCTGCGTGGAGCACATCCCTAGGAGGGTCCAGGCACATCCTTCGCCCACTCTGCCTCCGTGGGCTCCCAGTGCCACTGCTGGAACCCCTGTCCGGGGCCCCGCTCCACCTCGGGAGAAATGCACAGTGGATCCCTCGGCACCAGGCCAGGGGCAGACTGAGCATCTTGCCTCCAAGGACAGGGGCATGTGCCCACCACCTGGTTCTGCTGCTGTGCACGGACATGCTGCGCCCGGAGACAGCCAGGCTGCCCTCCTGCAATGGGCATCGTCCCCAGGAATCGAGCCCCATCTTCTCTCTCTGCTCCTCACGGAGCCACAGGTGGCCTGCTCCACGAGCCCGGGGGCACGGCGGGGCACTGCCGCCAACAACCCAGACCCAGTCCCCTTGTCACATCCCCGCTGCTCCTTCGAGAGATGTCAATGCTTGTCCACTTCAGAAGCCGCAGTCTGGGGGAGTCACATGGCCCGCGGAGGTCAAGCTGCCTGCACGGGTCACGGTCATACCAGCGGCTCTGGGCCCAGAGCTCGAAGTGCTGGAGCCGCCTATAAGTCCAGGTCCATCTGACGCCAGAGGGCGGGGTCTCCAGCCCTGCCAACCACCTCCCTGCAGTGCCGGCCCCACGCTCAGGCCCGAGGCTGACCTATGACCAAGGTTGTGTGTGCTGGGCGGGGGCCCCTAGCTAGCTAGTGGCCACTAGCTAGTCTGAGGCTGTCTTGGGGACCTGGGTCTCGCCCGCTGCCTCTTCTGCATGGCCTCTAAGTGCCACACCCACGGTCTGTGATCTGTAATACTGCTGCAGAAAATCTGTCGGGCCGGCCAAGGACCAGCCCCATGCCAGTGATTAGGAACCACCAGCAGGATGGACTCTCCCGAACCCCAGGGCACCCCGGGCGCCCCACATGGCAGCAGGAACGCTGCCCCAGGCTTTACCTTTTCCTCCACGACTGGCGAGGACTGCAGGGCGGCGACAGACACAAGGCAGCACACACCGGCGACAGCACAGGGACGAGACGAGAAGACAGTATTAGAGGGCACAGGTCAGGGGTCAGGTCACATGGAGGGTGAGCATGTGGGGCGGAGGGCTTCCCTCCGCAGAGACAGACACATGTGGAGACATGTGGACATCTGCACGTCACACACACACGACAGACACGTGACCGTCTCTGCCTCACCACACTCTCCGCCCGGGCAGTGGGGGGTGGGCCCTCCCAGGGAGGGCAGGGCTGGAGCATGGGCACACACACGCTCACGGCCCACTCAAGCTCTCTGGTGTTTCTCCAGACATGCACACCGAGAAAACCAGGCCAGGGGTGAAGGGAAATGGTGTGGCCACCATGGGGGGCTCCCAGCATTGAGGACGAGGCCCTGCAGGATGGAGCCAGGCCGTGTGAACCAGGAAGCTGAGGCGGACATGCTTATTTGTCCCCAGAGAACTGTGGCAGGAGAGGGCACACCCCAGAGAGGCGGGCCTTCCAGGACCCCACAGACGCAGCACAGCACCGCTGGAGGCAGACGCCGTGCCCAGCACAGTGGGGAAGGCTCCTGCTTCCTCCCTCCACCTGCCTCCCCTGTGGAGCCGCAGGGAGAGGCTGCTGCCCTGGGGCTGTCAGACAGGCACGGGGTGCCCTCGAACGCCTGGTCCCCGGTGAAGCGGCTGCAGGGGAGGCAGGTCCAGCTGGGGGCTGGTTCCGGGGGCTGGTGAGCGAGGTGACCATGGGGGACGGGCCAGCAGGGTGATGGGGGCAGCCCAGACCCACAGCACCACCTGTCTGCCTCCCAAGCAAGGCCCCACAGAAGCACGCTCCTCTCCGTGGCCATGGGGACGTGGCAGATGCAGGCCACGCGGGTCTCGGCTGGCAGCCAAGAGGCCTCTTCCTGCAGGCAGGAATCTCTCGCCCACGGGTCTGGCTCAGGAAGGTCTAGTAATGGAGCGCCGGGGGCCCGCCGCCATGGAGATCATACACACCTCAGCCTTGGGGTTCCCTTCAGGCAGGATCAAACCGGGGAGAGGGGGCTCAGCGGAAATGTGGACCAGAGCCCCTTGCTCTCCTGGATAGCTGCGGGGTCCCCTTGCCCAATGACGGGGTCCTGCGGGCCTCGACCGGGTGTGGGACAGCCCCGGGCAGGACAGCCGCCCCCGGAGAGCAGTGCTCCCTACGCCAGGCACCGAAGGCCCCCCGACCCAGGAGTGACACGCGGGCCCTGCGGGCAGCAGGACAGATCAGCACGAGCACAGCCTCCTGCGGGGCCTCCCTGAGGGAGGAGGGCCTACGTGGCCTCCAAGGGCTGCCGTGGAGCCTCAGAGGGCAGCCCAGGCAGGACCCCGCAGCCAGCCCCTCTGCAGTGAGTCCTGATCAGCAGAAGGGTGGCGCCGGCGACAGGCCGGAGCCCAGCTCTGAGCACCAGAGTGCCGCAGGGCCTGGGGCCAGGCTCAGTCCACGCGGGCTCAGGACCAAGGGAGCCGCAAGACACGTGGGGACAGCAGGCTCCAGACCAGGTCCTGCCTGCAGCGCAGGGAGATCCGTGGAGAGCAGCCCCGTCCCGTAGCCATGGACCCTCCACGTCCAGGAAGAAACCAAAGCCTGATCTGCGTCCGCTGACAGCCACCAGTAATGGCCCGGACCCTGAGGGCCTGGCTCTGGCGCCTGGGCCGCTCCTGCTTTTGGCCAGGCCCACATCATCCTGAGGTTCCGAGGACACATGTTCTGTGGCATCCCCAGGGCCCGGGGTGCTGGCCACGCTGACTTAGGGCCCTGGACATTCATGGCCTCCCAGTCCTGAGTTCAGAGATCACACCTCCTGGGCTTCCGGGAAAATTGGGCCCTTTTCCCTGGGCGTTCTCCTTCGTGACCTTCGCGGTGCTCCTGCCTTAAAGGAGCTGGCAGGGAACCAGCTGAAGCTTCCGGAATACTGCAGCTCTCAGGAATTGGCCGAGAGCCCAGCGCTCATCAGAGATGCCCAAGCCGCCCAGCCGCTGTGGCCGCAGTGCAGAGGGCCCTGCCCGATGCCCCATAGGAACCCCCCAAAGCCACCTCCGCCCCAGGTCAGCATCCAAGTGCAGTTACTCAGAAATCCTCCTGGTGACTTCGCGGTGCGCTCAAGAGAAGCTCCCCCGGCCGTGAGCTGGGAGCTTGGAAACAGTCACTTCCCACCATCAGACATTCACGACAGTCCTTCAAACTGTGGTCCGTGTTCTCGCTTGGCGCGGAGCCGCTAACCAGCAACCTGTGAGACTCTCCAGGGCTGGAGCGCACCTGGCTGCCTAGAAACACACAGGCATCAAGGCGCCGCCTGGCCTAGGTCCTGCTTGGCCTTTGTGCACGTGCTCAGTGTTTCTGAGTTGTACGCCTTGAGCGCAGGGATGCCATGGCTTTGCCGCTGGGACCAGACCATGGCCGGTGACACCAGAGTGGAAGGGCCCAAAGCCCTCCTGCTTGTGGTGCAATCGCCGGAGAGGCAGGCCCAGACAGAGCTTCGTGGCCAGCGAGCGACGGGGCGTGGCCAGGGCTTCAGGCGTTGGCCTGAAGGAACGAGGACCAACAGCTGGGCGCCGTCTGCGTGACCTGGGATTCCAACCTCCGGCCCCTCCTCCCAGCTATGAGGGCCTGGAGACGTGGGTACCCCTCACCTCACCCCCAGGCCCGGGTGGACGGCCTTGGTCTCCCACAGGCCAACCCCCACACACGCTGGCTACACCCCAGAGATGATGGCTGACGGTCTGCGCCCTCGGAGACCTCAGTCCGGCCTTATCCCGACCAGAGGGCACAGAAGGTGATCACCTCCCCCACTGCAGACGAAACCGGCACCGCTCCCAACCCCAGACAGGCAAGGGCCCCAGGACCTACTGGTGCCGCCCTGACCAGCCTGGGGGTCGCCAGAGTGTCCGGGTCGCTCCCCTGCCCACGCACTTGGCTCTCATGATCCGAGCTATTCACGGCCCACAGAGGCCCCCGGAGCCCTGGGTCTGTGACGGGGGAGCCGTTGTGCCTACGTGTACAGATCCACATCCCACAGGGATCAGAACCTTCATTTCCGATTCATCCAGGTAGATACTACCTGCTTCATTTTGTGGAGGAGAAAACGAGGCATGGGGCTGCTCCCCGACAGGGGTCAGAGCTGGGCTTTGAACCTTACCAACGGCCCCAAGTGCCAGCATCCTGCACCCAGGCACCACCCCTCCTGCCACCATACGCGGTGTCTCTGCACCGGCCTGCACGTGACCCCAGAAGCCCGAGTGTTGATGTCGAGGCCACAGACAAATATTAGGTGGTAGGTGGACCCACAAGCACAGCATCTTATCAGGACCCGCCACCCCATTTTCCCTGGGCCTTTGTGACTGCATGTGGCAAGCAGAAGGCCTGCCATGTGCCCCAGGCCCTGAGCCTGAGCCACGTGCACATACACTCCTACTCCGGCCACACACTCTGACCAGACCCTCTCCTGAGTCAGGGGTGGACACAGCTCATCCGGAGCACCTGGGGATGAGGGATACCCACTTCCCGCCTTACCTCCTCCCCGGCAGGCTACCCTCAGTTTGGCTGTTTCCCCCGACTTGCTGCATCTTGGACCTCTCGATATGTTCCACGTAGGTCTGGATCATCTGCAGAGGACAGAAGTGCGGTAAGTCGTTCCTGTTGACCCAGGCCTCTCTTCCCTCCTCTAGCCCACGCAGTATTTCAGGCTCACGGTGCTGACAGCAGTACGAACATGTTTGTGGAGTGCAGCCCGACCAGCACACGGCTGACGGCTTTCCGGCTGGGGCAGCGGAAACCAGAAAGAAGAGGCCAGAAAGGCAAGCCCGGGCCCGTGGCACACGTCTCAGTGTGGCCCTGCCAGTCAAGGCCAGGCACCTACCTCTGTGTGCCGCTGATGCAGAGCGTTATACTCCTTCTTCATCTCCGACTCTCGCTCCTCCAACCGGGAAACTGGAAAACACAGCCATGGCCTGTCAACAACGCAGCCCACTCCTCCCCCTCCTCACTCCCTCGGGCCCTGCATGTGGGCAGAAGGTTCCAGGACAAACTGACGCCTGTTGCAGAGTGCAGTGGCACCACCAGTCCAGATGGGTACTGTCAGCAGACAGCCCCGGCAGACGAGAAGGCAGAGACAAGAAGGCAGACGCTGGCTGGCCTGGGAGGCACATACTGTGCGTGCTGTGTGACTTGAGGGTGATCAGTTCTGCCGCGGAGAGAAACAAGATGAACGAAGCTCACCCCCGGGGCTACCATCCGTGCTTGAGATGCGGGGAGCTCACCAGGGTCAGGTGGAGGCAAGATGGGGAGCAAAGTGGCTTGTAGAAAGCGGTGAGGTCGTATCTGCATAACCTCCAGGGTGTGTGGAAGAGCAATAGCACATCTGCCGTGTGCACAGAACATGCACGCATCTGGGACTCACACCAAGGGCTGGAAAGACCAAGGTGCGCCGACGCCACCTCTAGGCTGCCCTGCTGGCCCTGCATGTGCTCTGCACATGACACCCAGCTAAGTCATCTGACCAGTTGACGGGCCTGCTGGGCATCCTGCCCACTGCGTACCTCCACCGGGGCAAGCGTGCTGGCCCTGGATGCTTTCTGCCTGTGGTCCTTTGTTCAAACTTCAGCTGTGTCCCTGTAGCCCAGCAAGTGGAGGAGCGGATGCATGGAGCGAGATAGGACGTGCGATGGTCGTGGGACCTGGTGCTCATGGTGTGAGCTGCCCTGCTTCAAACTGATCTAACAGGGGCACCAGTCCACGTGTCGCTTCGGTCCACATGCTGTCCTGCTCTGTGGTGTCGTTCTCCCAGCAGTGTCCTTAGAGGCCACGTGTGTCCAGGCTGCTCTGCACCTGACAGCAGGGGCATGTGCTCCTCTAAGCAGTGCTCTGGGGACCACACTCTGAGGAGCTGCAGGGGCGCCAGAAGGAAGCAGAGGTCAGAGTGCACATGATGCTCGTGCAGCTGGCTGCCAGAGGAAGGCCCTGTCCTGGGTACAGAGTCTCTGCTCCAGCCTTGGGAGGGGCTGCCTGTGTGTGGAGCAGGCCCTAGGGAGGACCCCTCCTGGCCTCCCTGCTGGGCAGGTGTGCAGGCCACCGCCTGGCTGGAGGAGCCCAATGCTTGCTCTCCCCTCCTCTGGCTCATGGTCCTGCTGCCACCAAATGAACAACTTTAGCCAGTAACTTGGAGTTTATATTGTTTTCCAAGAAGAGCCAGAAAGTTTTTGTATATGAAAAGACTCTAAGCAAAGGGAATGAAGAGGACTCTGTAATCACAGAAAGGGCTGACCCATGCATGCCTACAACAGGCCTTTTGGTTCGCTTTCATTGTGTCTGTACGCATGCATGAGCTGCTGGGCCAGGGGTTGCCTGCGCATCTCTGACTCAGCCGCAGAGTGCTGGTCTTTGCAATAGGCCTCAAGTCTTCAGATCATTTCCCCCCAAAGCAAGAGATGAAGGGACCTGCCACCCAGGTCACCAGGGAAACCAGCACACCAGGCCTCCATCACAGGAACGTCTGCTGATGGTTCACGGTAGCTCTGGCCGCAAAATGTGAACAAGGACCGGTGAAAAGTGAAATAATACTTCTTATAATCATCGTCCTCCAAAACCCAGTTTCTTTGCCTCTCCTTGGAAGGGACGGGGGGTTCCAGCAGGCTCCATCAGCAAGCTCTCCAACTGCCCAAGAGCAGTGTCTCCTTGGTGGGGCGACCGACAGGAACCCACATCGCAGGGGAGATTCCATGGAAAGGACCAGGCAGGGATCACGGGCTGGCAAGGTCTGGCCCACACGGCAATATTCAGCGAAAATGCTTTGTCATCAACGCAGCCTTGTGTATTTATTACCACAAAGGATGTGAGGCCGATTACAGAAATACTTACAGAAATTCAGAGCAGAGCAAAGGCAGAAAACAAGTGGTTGAGAGAATGACAGTGAAATCAACCAGAGGCTGTCGCTGGTTCCTGTCCCTCTCCCTCTCCCGAAGGCTCTCCACGCCCTTCCCAGCTGGGACCAGCCTTAGAACAACACAGACATTCAAATGCACGTCCCCGTCCCCCTCCCCCCCACTCACTCTGATCTGCATAGTTCTTGGCCTTCAGTTCCAGCTGGCGGGTCTGAAACTCATACTGTTCCACTTGGACTTGCAGCTCTTTCTTCTCTTGTTCCAAGGCATCTTCAAACTCAATGAATTTCTGTACACAGAATGAGAAAATGACAGGAGTCGTGAACGTGGGAGGCGAGATGACAGCAGAGCCCCTCACAGGTCGCGGGCCACCCTCCACAGGCAAACCCTGACACACACCACCCACAAGCAGGGGCCAGACTAGTGTCCCAGGAGTTAATGGCTCTGGAACCTTCTCACCAGCTACCCAGAGAGTCACGCAGGGCCCGGATTCAGAAAGGCTCACGCTTCCTTTAATGATCTGTTATCACCATCTTGAAATTCTTAATAATGTTTGAACAAGGGACCCTACACTTCATTTCCATTTGCAGGCCCTGCAAATCACGTAGCTGGTCCTTTTGCAACAGAGCAACATTACTCCTCCCGACGCGACACTAAACATCTAAATGACGTCAGGTCTAGTTTGCTCCTAATCTGTACTCAATCACTGCTCAGTTCCAGAAGCCATCACTACTGGGATAACTGGCAATGGGGACTGGTCTTTGGAATCTATCCCTTACATGGTAGGTTTCTTTTCTTTTCTTTTTTTTTAAAGATTTATTTATTTATTCATGAGAGACACAGAGAGAGGCAGAGACATAGGCAGAGGGAGAAGCAGGCTCCCTGCAGGGAGCCCGATGCCAGACTCGATTCCAGGACCCCAGGATCACGCCCTGAGCTGAAGGCAGATGCTCAACCACTGAGCCACCCAGGTGCCCCAACATGGTAGGTTTCTGAGCAAAATTATTATCAAAGTGAAAAGAAAGCAGAAAAAAGAAAGACATCTTGAAAGACGTCGGGAGGACTCCTGCTTTAGGTATGATTGCAGGCCTCCAGCAGAGGGAGGAATGGGCACTGGGGGCTGCTCCCCCCCTCCCCCAGCCGTCTGCAGGGGTGGGGCTGGGGTCCCCCCAGACGCCACCAGCTGTAATTCCTACAATAGCCCTGAGGAGGAGCTGTTAACACCTCAATTCTACAGAGTAGATGGGCCACGGGTGGTGGGGCCGGGCGAGCTGGGAGCAGGTCCAGAAAGGGGAAGCACCACCGCCCACGGGCAGGAAGACGTACCCTGGTGGTGCCGCTGTGCACCAGGTATCAACACGCAGGTCTGACTGACCTGCACACAACTAGTGTCTGAAGAACAGACAAAGGTTATTAATTTTCTGATAATAGTACGTTTTCATTTGGGTAATTTTAATTACTATTACTTAAAAAAAAAACCACCAGGGACACCCAGGTAGCTCAGTGGTTGAGCGTCTGCCTTTGGCCCAGGGCGTGATCCTAGGGTCCCAGGATCGAGTCCCACGTCGGGCTCCCCGCAGGGAGCCTACTTCTGCCTGTGTCTCTGCCTCTCTCTCTGTGTCTCTCATGAATAAATAAATAAAATCTTAAAAAAAAAACAAAACCAACCAAATGATGCACAACAAGGTATGCTTCTGTAGAGAAATCAGGTGAGAGTGTTAAGTAAAATGGTTATTTTCACAAAGCCATAACCGTACCACCCAGAGTCGCTCAGAATCAGGCGGTGCCACACATGAGCGCGGGCGTGCGGGGCACACACGCTCTCATACACGGAATCTTGGGGCCCGGGGTGGTCAGCCACTTCAACTGGAGCGTCTTTTCTACCCCGAGAAACACACTCTCCCGCTTCCACTGTGGGCAGGCGCGAGTGGGCTGAGCCGAGTTCGTCAGTCACCTCCTGTGGGTGTCCATTGTCGGGGTCACTGCCGCCGGGCGAGTGGACGGCTTGCTGCTCCAGGAGGCAGTGTCCAGCCCGGGGCCTGCTGAGGACCCTCGACCCCGGGAGGGCCCCCCAGGCTGGGGCAGCACCGCCTCGGTGCGCCGAGTTGGACGGCAGTGGTGTCATCCCGACGGGGGCGGGGGGGCACCGCACCTGTCCCGGTGTCACCTCCTTGGTGACTGCGCTGTCACCTAGCGGCCACCTCTTCTGCCGACAGCTCGCAACCTCACGTCCGGTGCCCCCTTGCCATGGGGCTCCTGCCGCGGGATGTGCAAGGGCTGCACCTACCACCCCCACCCCGGCCGCAGCAGGGGCCCTGCAGGAAGCAGGCGCTGCGCCCCTGGCGCGGCCTCACGTGGGCTCTCCTCATGACCTCTGCTCGTGACCTCTGCTCGCCTCGCTGCCCCACGCTGCCCTTCTGCCTCCTCCCGACCCAGATCCTGGGTGCTTGGGCGCCAGGGCCGAGGCTTCTGCGAACGGCGGCCCCCACATCATCCTTCAACATCTGACACCCGTTCATTCTCCCAAGTCCCCCTTTCAACTTTGTCCTGGTTAGTCCCCCTTGCTTGTCCCAGATGCTCGAGGACCGAGGACCGTCTGAAATGCCTCACACAACTATTTCTGTGTAAGGAGAAGAGAGCGGAGGGGCTCCCGGGGCCCCAGGACGTGGCCCTGAGGTGCTCGGGCTATGGTGCCGCTCCCGCCGGCCAAGAGCGCCTGTCCTCCTGCCCGCCTCCGCCCACCCGTCCGCCGCAGCCCTGCGGCTTCACAGGAGGAAAGGCATCATTTCAGGACAACTGTCCCCTCCCTGTTTCCTCACGCGTCACCTGCATCGGAGGCTTCCAAACTACAGGCTGTGTCAGAAGCGCAGTCTCAGATTTTTAAGATGGTCAACACAGCCTTTCATAAATCCACCCTGATGGGTGATCATTAAATCCACCCTCAGGGGATCCCTGGGGGGCTCAGCGGTTGACTGTCTGCCTTTGGCCCAGGAGGTGACCCCGGGGTCCTGGGATCGAGTCCCACGTCGGAGCTCCCCGCATGGAGCCTGCTTCTCCCTCTGCCTGTGTCTCTGCCTCTCTCTCTCTCTCGGTCATGAATAAAAAAGAAAACAAAACAAAACAAAAAAACAATCCACCCTAAGGGAAGTACTGAAAAGCTCTGTGGTGCCACAAAACCACGGACAGGCCTGCAGATTCCCGAGGAAGCTACCCCCAACCAGGTCACAGGCAGAAATCCTCTGACCTTGTCATTTCAAGGCCTTCAGCACCAGGAAACATGACACATTAACCCAGAGAAAAAGCACCTAAGCCAAGCTGCATACACGGGTGTCCCCAAGGCCAATGACAAAGGGCACACCCAGCAGCAGGGAGACCGACCCCTGGTGGGTGAACATGAGGAACCCTGCTGCCAAGGGTGGGCCCACGGGGCGGGGACTGCTCAGCCCTTCCACCCTCTTGGCTCTCCTGCTAAAGGGAGCGTGGGTGCTCCCGTGGGAGCGGATCTCTGGCCAACAAGAGCCCCGGGAAACCCACAAGTGACCAGTAGCAGGCCCGAGGACCCTGGCCGCAGACCCTCACCTCCTCCCTGCACAGCCCCCAGAGGCACCCCCCGGACCACAGGGAGCTCGGCAAGGAGCCTCTGTTCCCGGTCTGTCAGACAGGGGCATCCTGCCAGACAGGACCGACGGGGGGAGCCCCCCAAGGCCTCCGAGTCTGGGAAAAAGTCACAAACACAACGTGGCGTTCTACAGCCTCGAAGAGATCCTCCTTTTTCTTCCCCTCGTGAAGACCCCTTTATTTCGGTGCCATTCTGGTAACGTCACTTAAGAAAAACACAAGCCAGCCATTTAACGGAAAGGGCACATGCAAGGAAATCATCAAATATCACAGGGAGTAAACAGGGCGGAGTAACAGCGTGTGGCCAAGACTGAGCAAACACCGAATCTGTTTTTGTAGGAGGCAATGCTGTGGGCTGGACGTGGGAAGAAGTACACCTCACGTGGACGGTGAGGGACTTGGCGGGGCTCCCTGGAGGGCGGGCAGCCCGGGGCGGAGCGAGCAGGCCACGACGGGGGGCGGGCTGGTCACCGGGTGAGCACAGGTCAGAGATCCACGGATGGCTTCAAAGTGGCAGAAAATATTTTCATTGGCGCATCATTTACTTTAGATCCAAGAGCGTCAAGGCTTTTCAGGTGCGGGGACAGGGTAGGGTGGAGACTCAGTCCAGTCCGTACAGACTTCCAAGCATTCTTCAGATAGAATCCGCTGACGACCAAACCTGATGGGGATCGAGACTGAACATCTGCCTCTGAGCGTGTGGGTCGAGTGGGTCTGCGTGGTGCAGGAGTTCCCCAAATAGAAATCTCCTGTCTGCAAGCTCCCGTCCCAACCCTGCACACAGCGGTATCTCAATTCCAGACATCTCCAGAAGGCGCGACTAGAGCAGTGATGACTTCATATACAAGCTAATCGTACGCACTACGGGTTTGAATCTGCAATTATTGTCCGTTTCACCACGTCCCACCCAAATGTCACGAGGGACGCGACAACCCACAGATGCTCACACTCACCCCTATGGCCAGTCTTTGGAGAGGCCCAAAGAGCAATGACTACCCGTTGTATGACAGGCAACGTGTCTTATCCTCAGTATCTAGATACCCAATACCAAACTCACTTCCTAGTGTCGGTACATCAGGCGATTCCCTTTTCTGTTTTTTTTTTTTTTAAGCATTCTTCCCCTTCCCTCCCACTAACAAAGTGCTTGGTCTGAAAATGGAACTTGAGCCAAACTGTGGAAGGAGCCCCGATGTCCTTCGACAGATGATGGATAGAGAAGATGTGGTCTATATATACAGTGGGGTATGACTCAGCTGTCAGAAAGCACGGATGCGGGATCCCTGGGTGGTGCAGCGGTTTAGTGCCTGCCTTTGGCCCAGGATCCTGGGGACCCGGGATCGAATCCCACGTCAGGCTCCTGGTGCATGGAGCCTGCTTCTCCCTCTGCCTATGTCTCTGCCTCTCTCTCTCTCTCTCTGTGTGACTATCATAAATAAATAAATAATTAATTAATTAAAAAAAAAAAAGAAAAGAAAGCACGGATACCCAGCATTTGCTTTGACGTGGATGGAACTGGAGGGGATTATGCTGAGTGAAGTCAGTCAGTCGGAGAAGGACCATCATCACATGGTCTCACTCATACGGAGAATACAAGAAATAGTGAAAGGGATTATAAGGGAAGGAGGGGAACTGAGTGGGAAAAATTAGAGAGGGAGACAAACCACAGGAGACTCTGAACTCTAGGAAGTGAACAAGGGGTAGTGGAAGGGGAGGTGGGCGGGGGGTGGGGTGGCTGGGTGATGGGCGCTGAGTGGGGCACCTGATAGGATGAGCACCAGGTGTTATATGTTGGCAAATTTAATCTAAATTTTTAAAATGTAAAAAAAAAAAAGAAAAGAAAACAAAATGGAACTCAACCTTGGTTTTCACAATTTGCTTCCAGGTGAAATCCCAAGATACATATTAAAACCACCTGAGCGTGGGCTCTCCCAGTCTAGGAGCCAGAGGAGGCCTTTCTCGGTGTTCCATGGAACAAGGGTGATGTTCCTGCCTTGTACATAGAAGCAAAGGTAAGAAGTAAAATGACTTTTCATGTTAAATCTAAAAACAAAACTACAGCATAAGCCAGTGTCCCCAATTCCCAGAAGGCAAGAGAGATTATCAGGTAAACGCTCTTTCATAACATAACCATGAATTCTGGCAATTTCTATAACCCAAGGTTATTTTAATGGCAAAGTAAATCAACATATTGAATCTAATTCCTCCCTCTTATATGTCCTTTAGGTCACATTCATATACAGGAAATAATTCAGCTGTGGCTGGTCTGTTAGACAAGGACCCAACGGTGATCAGAGATCTCCGTTTTCTTGCATTACTGATCATGTAACTCCCTCTGGGGCCAGTGAGGGGATACAGTGGATTTCCAAAAGACAAGTGCTGTTTCTTTTTTTTTTTTTCTTTTTCTTTTTCTTTTTTTAGATTGTATTTATTTATTCTTGAGAGCCACAGAGAGAGAGAGAAGAAGAGTCACAGAGGGGGAAGCAGGCTCCCTGCGGGGGGCTGGATGCAGGACTCCAGGATTACAACCTGAGCCGAAGGCAGATGCTCAACCACTGAGCCACCCAGATGCCCCTCTTTCTTGGATTTTTATTTTCAGTGGGCGGACCGATAAACACTTGGGGTGTGGGGCTTCTGTGCCTGGGGGAGTGGCTCCCTTCTCTCCGCCGCAGACTCCCCTGGACAGTGTTGACAGTGATCAAATGCTTACCGGGCGCTCCCGGGGTGGGGGCAATGAACCCCCAAGATCTCAAATCACAGATGTTCTTTTATAGCTTTCTTTCCATTTTCCACAATGTTTCACCACATAGACGTGAAATGCAATACAGGCAGGGGAGCAGGGCGGAACAGCAGCGAGGTGGCTCTAGAAGTGCGGAGCTGCCGCTGAGGCCTGCTGGGTGGTGCACAGCGTAAGGGAGGGGACACTCCTGTATTCTAGTATGACACACACGTCTATGTGAGAGATCAGGCCACCCTGCAGGAATCCAAGGATCAGGCTGGACTCATTAAAAAAAAAAAAAAAGGCAATAGTGCCTCATGCTCATGTTAAAGGGACCACGGGTTCAGCATCCGCCTGAGGGATGCCAACCAACGGCACTGGTTTAATTCACACCGATCTCCAAGGGTTGGCAAGAAAGACAGAAAAAAAAATCTATACGTGCGTGTTAAAAATTTTTTTATGTTTACATATTAAATAATAATATACATTTTACATATTAAAACACAGGCTATGGCAGCTAGATACTCACACACGTAAAATACATGATACGGTTGAGGACGCGGGGCAGGAGAAGGAAATCCCAACAGCCTGACTGCCCCTCCCTGGAAGAAATTACCCTCCCGCACGCGGAGTCCTCTGCAGCCTTCTCGGCAGGGTGCACTGGCTTCTTCCACTTGCTCACCTGCTCAGCCTCTACCTGGCCTTGCTCCGAGGGACAGGGCACCGGCTGCGGCTGTCAGGCAGACACGGGGTCTTGCTGCCCAGGAGTGAACGCTGTAGACGCGACAGGGGCCCCGGGCCAGGCGCACGAGCCAAGCACCTCCACAGGCTGAGAAGCAGGTGTGTCGGGAGGCCCGGGGAGAAGAGCCCATGAAGGAGTACAGCGCCCAGGGCGTGTACAAGGCTCCCAGGGAGGGGCGCACCTGGACGCCCACGACAGGCCCCACTTTGAATTTGTTGCTGCTGATGAGCAGAGCCTGAGCTTGCCAACCCTCGCCGCACAAACCCCACCGAATGAGGGGCAGTTCTCTGGGACAAGGACCTGCCCCCACTAAGCTGTCTTCCCCAGATCTCCCGCGTGTAAGAGGTGACGGGTGGTGGACACCTGAGGGAGATGTTCCCGCCCTGGACTGGCTGGTCCTGTCGCCAGCCCCCCACCGCCCCTCCTGACCTCTCTGGGTTTTCTCTTCCTGGGAGCTCCCAGGCACAGCTGCACCCGAGCCCGCCGGGCCCCAGACAAGCAGGAGGGCCTCGGGTGGGACCGAGCCTGGACCAGAAGCGCACCTCCACCCACCAGTGGGAGACGACAACGACACTCACAACGACCCGGAGGAACTGCAAAGTCTTTACGCCAAAAAAAAGGAGCCAGACAGAAAAAGACAAAAACCTGCATGATTCTATTTATATGAAGTTCTAGAAAATACGGAGTAGTCTACGTGAAGAGAAGCAGGCAGGTGTTTTTTTAAACAAAGCCTGCAGATGGGGGAGCTGGGAGAGATCCCCCGGGGGCAGGAGGAGACCTCAGGGACGCTGGCCGCGGAGGGCAGGTTCCCGGGTGCAGGTGTGTGGAGACTCTGCAAACGGCACCAATCCGTCCAGCTCAGTGCCTTCTCCCCAATAAGGCTGTTAGAAGGAAGCTCAGAGGAGGCTGCAGCCTGGGGGCAAAGGTCACACCATGGGCCTTCACACCAGCCTGTTCCCAGCGCTGAGGACTCCTTGTCAGAGTCCTCGCAGCCCTTCAAGAATCTCACCACCCCCCGTGGGTGGGAAGCTCTCCTCTTCGGGGACCGAGCTCACGGAACGCTCGAAGGCTGTGTGACGGGGTGTCACCTGCCCCCCACCCCCAGGGGGGGCGCTGAGGGCACCGTGCTCTGTGCCAGCCCCAGTCACGTGTGGAGTTTCAGCTAACTCAAGTGACAAAATAGAGACGCACTTCCTCTGTTGCGTGAGCCACACGCAGAGTGTCAGTGGCCCCATCTGGTTATCAGCTATTGAACCCGCCAGAACAAAGCAGAAATTTCCATCCTACCGGAAGGTTGTGTTGCACAGACAGCTGCTCCAGACCCACCCGCACAGCCCTCACCCCCGGGAGCTGCCCTCCAGAACCCGCTGCCGCCGGGGGTGGTGTGCACGGGGGGCCAGGGGCTGCCTCCCTCCCTGTCTGCACGCACACAGGGGGCCCCGCCTCTCTTGGAGGTGTGAGGTCAGGGGAAAAGAACCAGCTCTGGGGCGGAAAGAACTAGAAGGGGGCACCTGGGTGGCTCAGCTGCTTGAGTGTCTGCCTTCAGCTCAGGCCATGATCCCAGGATCCTAGGATTGAGTCCCACATCGCGCTCCCTGCTCAGTGGGGAGCCTGCTTCTCCCTCTCCCTCTGCCACTTTCCTGCTTGCGCGATCTCTCCCTCTTTCTCTGGGTCAAATAAATAAAAATTAAAAAAAAAAAAAGGAAAAAGCTAGAAGGGTACTGCTCCCTTGATTGGGCAGAAGGCAGCCAGGGGAGCTGGGGTGAGCATGGGGACGTGTCCCTCCAGCCCTCACTCATCCAAGCACCTGGCGTCTGGATGTGCTGCGTGAAGCCCTGTGCCAGCCGCCCAGAAGGCAGGGGCGCAGAGGAACTGGCACAGCATTCAGAGCAGTGGTGCAGAGAGCAGGCCCCAGAGGGAGGTGGGCCTGGGACCTCATCAGAGCGAGACCAGGCCTGGCAGGGTTCAAGCAGGAGGGGATCCTCGCCCTGTCTACCCAGTGTAGCCACCCCCCATCAGCAGGCGGGTGTCCAGTGGCGTCTCCCCCAGCACCACCCCACCTGGGTGCCTACCCCACACCTAACCCCCAAAGCCTGCAGCTGAGCCTGGCACTCGGACTACCCTGGCGAATGAGCACAGGGGGGAGTGGCAGATGGGGCAGGTGGAGCAGCAGTGTGACATGCCGGCTGGAACCAGGACGGTGGCAGAAGAGAAACCAAACTCGGGCCAGAAGAATGGCTGGGACTTGGTAAGCGATGGGCCAGCAGATATGCCTGGAAAGGCATGCTGGACCAGTTGCTGACACCTCCCCAGGGGTCTGCTGCAGTAATGGGCCACTTGCCCGCCTTGAGCTGGGATCCTCCTCTCCGGCACCCGTCCGGCACAGGGCAAGGCTTTCAGAGGCTCGGGGAGACGCGTGACATCACCCAGGGGACCTCCTGCTGGGGATGTCTGCCCTAGTCTGTCTGGGGCCACATGGAAGCCAAACTGAGGGCTGTCCTGGAAACAAGGGGCCTGTGATGTCACCATCGTGGCGGCTGCATAAAGCAGAAAGCGGGGATCCTTGGGTGGCTCAGTGGTTTAGCGCCTGCCTTTGGCCCAGGGCGTGGTCCTGGAGTCCTGGGGTCGAGTCCCGCATCAGGCTCCTTGCATGGAGCCTGCTTCTCCCATCTGCCTATTTCTCTGCATCTCTATGTCTCTCATGAATAAATAAAATCTTTAAAAAATAAAAATAAAAATAAAAAATACAGCAGAAAGTGAGGACCTGATCCAGAAGAGAGGAGACTAGGGGGATGAGTGGACCTGGGAGATCGTGGCAGAGTAAGGGGGGGGAATGGAGATAAGAGGAAGAGTAGGGATCCCTGGGTGGCTCAGCGGTTTGGCGCCTGCCTTTGGCCCAGAGCGTGATCCTGGAATCCCGGGATCGAGTCCCACATCAGGCTCCCGGCATGGAGCCTGCTTCTCCCTCCTCCTGTGTCTCTGCCTCTCTCTCTCTCTCTCTCTCTCTCATAAATAAATAAATAAATCTTTAAAAAAAAAAAAAAAAAAAAGAGGAAGAGTAACATGGAAAAATGTTCCCAACTGGGAATCTGGGTGCAGGGTTATTTCTGCAATTTCTAGAATTGATTCCAAAACAGAAAGTTTTAGAAAACAAAAATAACCCAGTGGGGTGTCTGGCTGTCTCAATTGCAGTGTGTGATTCTTGATGTCAGGGTCATGAGTTTAAGCCTCACACTGGGGATAGTTTATTAAAAAAAAGTTTGTTTGTTTGTTTGTTTGTTTGTTTTAAACAAAAAGCACAAAGGGGCACCTGGGTGGCTCAGTCAGTTAAGCAACCAAATCTCGATTTTGGCTCAGGTCGCAATCTCGGGGTCATGAGATCGAGCCCCGACTTGAGCTCCACACTCAGCACAGAGTCTATTGAGATTCTCTCTCCCTCTCTCTCTATTCCTCCCATTGCTTCTTCTCTCTCTTCCTCTAAAAGAAATAAACAAAAGCTTTAAAAACAATAATTAAAAAGGGGCACCTGGATAGCTCGGTGGTTGAGCATCTGCCTTTGGCTCAGGGTGTGATCCTAGGTCCTGGGATTGAGTCCCACATTGGGTTCCCCACAGGGAGCCGGCTTCTCCCTCTGCTTGTGTGTCTGCCTCTCTGTGTCTCTTATGAATAAATAAATAAAAATCCTTAAATATAATAATATAAAATAACCCATGAAATTCAGGTATTCACTCTAATTTAGAAGTCCTCATTTGGGAAGAACTAACTCATGCCAGTCCTTGACCCCACTGCAGTCTAGCTGGGACAGTTCTTGCCACAGGAGGATGGGCAGGTGCCAGGGCTGGGGGCCCAGAGGCCTGCAGACCAAAGTGGGCCCTTCCCCACATGCTCGCTCTGGCTGGGAAGCGCCTCTCTTTGCTCTTCTATGGCAATTTGTCTCTATTTCTAAGTCAGATCTGGTTGTTCTCCTGGAGATTCGGTACAGCTATAATGGGCCAACCTTTTTTATTTTTATTTTTTAAAAGACTTTATTTATTTATTCATGAGCGACAGAGAGAGAGAGGCACAGACACAGGCAGAGGGAGAAGGAGAAGCAGGCTCCATGCAGGGAGCCTGACATGGGACTCGATCCCGGGTCTCCAGGATCACGCCCTGGGCTGAAGGCGGCGCTAAACCGCTGAGCCACCCAGGCTGATGGGCTGACCTTTAAAGTCAATTGGGAAAGGCTATGCTGGCCACTAACCGTAACAGTCTTGTCTAGAAAAAAAAATCTAAAAAAATTTTAAGACTGCTTTTAATATTACAACATGGCAAAAAAAGGGATCACATGCCTTGTCCAAGCAGAGGTGAATTTGCTATTTGTCATGCGGGGAAAGTAGAAGAAAACCCCTGCTTTGGTGGATCAATTCATGCATGAGAAAAGGCAGGGTGACCATCTCTACAGAAGAGGATTAGGGCTTTCCCTCCCTCCAGCTTAATCCTATCCAAATGTTCTTCACGAAGTAAAATACTTTTACTAACCAGAAACAAACGGTTTGGGGTAAAACTTTCCTCCTGCTGCACACCTTCCTTATGCCGCAGGAGATGCCCATGCACACCTGATTGTCTGGTATGACCTGGGGTACCACTAGTAGTTTTTTTAGGGCTGAGATGATTTTGACGCCGACAATGGCTACTGAACTCACACGCAGTCTCTCAAACACGATTTTTCCTCCTATGCACTACGTGCCTGACCTCCGCAAGGAAGAGGGCTCTCTGCTGCCTGGGGAGGCCTCTGCGTGTTCCTCCTGCAGGATCACACTGGGTGGGCATCCACTCGCTCTCCAGTCCTCCCACCCACTCAACCGCACACTTTCCTAATGTTTGGAAATCAGATAAAGACATTTTTAAGGTCTCTGTAGAAATTTTAGAACCCAGCAACAGGTCCACTTGGCTCTGCATGCCTGATCAGGACTCGGGGATGTCCCTTACAAGGGTAAAGCCCACACAACCAGAGACTGAGATGCCCCGTGCCTCCATCTGCAAATCCATCGAGGTGTTCTCCCCTGACTCAACTAAACCCACCTCTCCGCAGTTCTTCAGGCCAACAACAGCCAATGATGGGACCTGGCACTTGATACGCAAGTAACTTCACAGCTGGCAACTCACTCGCTTTACGGAGGTGGCCACTGCGGCCAGAGAGCAGCAGACTGGTGGAAGGAAGTGCAGCTCCCAAGGGCTGCGCTGGTGCTCAAGCCTGCGTCCGAGGACTCCAGGACTTGGCCCTGCTCCCTGGACCCCACTATCTTTAGCCACCATGGCTCCTGTGAAATGAGCCATCCCAGAAACGGAACATACTGGAAATCTCTCGCTGCAGTAATTATGGGCAGTAAGTGGGGGACAGGGGCATTTGCTCTGCTCGAGGCTTTTTAAACAAAGCCTGCAGATTCTGTTTGGAAGGCTGCAGGCGGCTCGGGTTACCAGCTCTGACTAAGCCTTCTGAAGCAGAGTGGCCAGGCACCGGGAGCTCCTCTGCAATATGGACAGTCCTCCGCCTGTGACGGTCCAGCTCCTGTACTATCAGACACACATCTGTGATCTCAAGTCCCTGCCTAGAAAAAGAAGCGGTCTTTTCCACAAAACCAGAAATGACCGTCAGTTGGATTTAATGAACACGATAAATGCCAGAAAGGTTACGGGGTCTGGTCCTTGTCCTTAGTTGTAACATCACCTGAGGTCTTTGCAAGGGCGTCCTATCAGCATCTAATCACAGCCCTGCGCTGGCTAGCCAAGCATTTGTTTGCTTCATGGCTCTCTGCTCAGGGAGCTCTGGGCAGCGTTCGGTCCTGGCCTCAAAGACAGCGTCCTGCAAACCCCACGTACACCCTCCAGCTCTCAGTCCAGGCAAGTGGGAGGCCAGAAGCACAGTCACTCACGGCTGCGCTTGAGCTGCACAGGGCAGAGGCCTGATGTGTACTGAGCTCATTTTTAAGCTAGAAGGTTATAATTCTTCTCCCTTCAGTGGCTTCTGGTTCACAGTGCTGACCACACAGGTACAGAAAAAAAAGAAAACAAACGTACTTGAAACATCATCAGTTGGACCTTACAAGGCTACAGAGAGGACTCAGAAAAGTGGAGGGCACTGCCCAGTCCTAGGAAGGCAGCCACAGCCGCATGGCTGGCCAAGGGGAACCCCAGCACTCCAGTCATCTGGGGGTGCAGCTCTCTGACCTCCCACAACAGCACGATACAGAAAGAAGAGCCCAGGCCAGGAGTCAGGGTGGACTGGGTTTGGCCTGGCTCTTCCAGGCCATGTGACCTTGGTCCAGCCCCATTCTGAACCCTGAAAACCGATGACCTCATGCATCCCCTTGAGTTGAGAGCTTTAAAGTGGTTGGACAGCTTAACACCCCAGTCAATAAACAGCCGCCTCTTGACAAGACGTCTGAAACCCGAAAGCAAAATTACTACCAAAACGCAGGAATGCTATAAGGCACACTTTAAGTCTTTATAAACATGCTTTAAACCAAACTGGGACATACACCACCCTGATTTAAGAGAAAACCCCAATACTGAAACCATCTTCTATTCCAATACTAACGTCGAAAATGCGTTAGGCCAAACTAACAGAAAAGAAATGTGGCTCGTTTAATAAGAAACTCTGTGTTCACGAACCAGAGAGTATCACTTCATGCCCGGGAATAACAAAACGTGAGGGGCTTAGAACACACCTAGGGCAACCGAGTCATTTGACGGAAAATTAAAACCTAGGGTGGGCAGGCGATGTGGACAAGGTCACAGAGGCAGAGCAGGGATGGGCGCCCGCACCCACACCCCCCGCATCCTTGGGTCTGACACACACTGGGCGCTAAATACGTGATGGTGGCCGGCGGCAGGCAGGCGGTGTCCCCCACAAGGTTCGGGAAGGAGTGATTTCCAGGTTGCGGAGATGTCGGAGCTCGCCAGCAGACATCTCAGAATTCCGCTGGGAATTCTTGGCCTCTCCCACGTAAGCTAACACCGCTCCCCCCCCAACCCCCAGTGCGGGGACCGCGGGGCGGCGACCTCACCCCCAGAAGCCCGCTGCCAGGGGCGCGACCCTAGGGCGGCTCCGGCCGGGTGTTTGCCTCCAGCAGCACATTCACCCGTGTCAGACCTCGGGCTCCCGGGCCGGGACGGGCACGGTCTTGTGACATCGTGATACCAGACCTGCCTTTCCCGCGGACCTAAGCCGCGGCAGCCCGGGCCGGCGCAGGGGCGGGGGCGGGGGCAGGGGCAGGGGCAGGGGCCGGGGCCCGGCCGCGCACTCCGAGACCCCGGGCGCGGCCGCGGGCGGGCGGGCAGGGCGGGCAGGGGCCCCCGGCGGCCCACGCACCTCCTCGGCCTGCTTGCGCAGCGCCTTCTCCCGCTCGTACTGGGTGAGCAGCTGCTCGTTGTCCTCGCGCAGCAGCTCCAGCTCCACCTCGTGCTCCTGGTTCTCGCTGAGCACCGAGTCCAGGTTCTCCAGCACGTTGACGACAAGCGGCATGAGCTCCTTGACCACCTCCTCGTCGTAGCAGTGGATGAGGCGCTCGAACTCGCGGTAGATGGAGCCGGCCAGGCCCGACACGCGCTCCGACATCACCGAGCCGGAGCAGTAGTCGTCCTGGTACACCACCACGCCGCCGCCCTCGTCCATCTGGATCTCCATCATCGCGGCCACCGCCGCCGCCAGCGCGGCCCTCTGTCCCGCCCCGGCCGCCCGCCGTCTGCAGGCCGCGGCCCGTCGCCTCCCCGCCGCCGCCGCCGCTGGGGCCTCGGGGCTCAGGCGCCGCCGCCGCGGATGCTGCTGGGGATGCGGATGCTGCCGCTGCCGCTGCCGCCGCTGCCGCTGCCGCCGGCGAGACTGCGCCCGTCAGTCAGCGGCCGGAAGTCCTGCCGCCGGAAGTCCCGCCCGAGCCCCGCGCCGCCGCGCCGCTAGGGGTCGCGGGGCCCGTGACGTAAGGCAGGCGGCCCCCGGGACGTAAGCCGGGCTGAGCCCCGCCGGGGGCACTTCCGGTCCGGCGGGACCGCGCTCGGCTCGCGGGCGGCCCACACCGTGTGCGGGTTCCCGCAGCCCCCACGGCACCGGCCCCGCGCAGTGACCTGCGTGTGCGCCGGGATCCCGGGGGCGCGGTCCGCACGCCGTAGGGCTGCAGCGGGCCTCCCGACGTCAGCGCCGCGGCCACACACTCATACCGCCCACTGCCGGCCCCCCCACCCGGGTCGCCCCTCTTGTCCCCAGGTCCAGGTGCTGCAGTCCTGCGCGTCGCGGTGCTTCTCCAGGTCCCGGTTCACTGCTGTGCCACCGCCCCCCCCCCCCCCCCTTGGGCGTCCTTCTCAGCGGTTGCACTTTAGATTTGTGTGTCCTTGATCCTAGTCTTCGCCTTGATGGGCTCCTCTTTCCTCCACTTGCAGCCACTTCTATGAAATCGCATTAGTAAGCTTCGTTTTGAAGTCCCCTAATCCCGTCCTGCAGCCTCTGCGGCCCGATTGTGCCGCCTGTTGTGTCGGTTGACTCTTGCCCGATTGCCGCGCCTTCCCTTCTGAACTAGGATCCTCTGGAACTCGGTGCGGGCACTCCGAAGCCCGGATTTAGACTTGCCCCTAGGGACGTGCATTTTCTTTCACTGGCATCTGGGGGAACACACAACCCACAACCTACACTTCAGCTGGCGGAGGAGGGGGGGGCACATAGGTAATGCTAATTCTAATTTAAATAAAAACGCAAACCTGCCATAGCTTAAAGCCAACAGAAACGTCCTAACCCTGGCTTTTACCTGAAGAAATGCTTCCCCGTCGGTGCATCCCAATCTGATTGCACCAGATCAACAAACTCTCCTGCAGATGGTGCCCTATATATATGATGATACACATGGACTCCTTGTAACCTAATTTGCTCTATGGGTGGATGCTCACCCACTCCACTAAGATAAACTAAGGTTTTCATGTCATCAGATTCAGATGATTGGATTTTGAAATGACTCCGCCATCCCAAGTTTCATGTCCAAAGAGCCTTAAAAACTACCAACCTCCTAGGAACGTTAGGAACATTGATAAACTGATCCATGAAAAGGACTTAGCACACCTCTAGCAAATAATAGGCATGCAACATAGAACTGTTACATTTATTCTCAAAACGATGAGCCAGGACAAACAAATATATTAAAATTTTCCTATTGAGCAGGAAAGCTTATGAGTGTTGCGGGCGGGGAATGCTGAAGACTTAGGCCTTAGGCCTTTCTTCAAAAACACGACCTCTTTGAAAAGTCCCTTAAGTGCTATCTGTAGTTGGGCAGTCCCCACTGTGAGAGGCCAGCTTTACCACCAACCTTATTGGGTTTTATTACTAACATAATTGGGCAAATTTACTGGAAATCGGCTAAAACAAAATGAAGTTTTAACAAGATGATATGCTGGATAATTCCTGGTGCTTACTGAAGGAGGCCGCTAGTGCATTTGTGCACCCAGGGAACCTAAGCTACAACTTGCTTTAAAGTAAAATTTACTTTCAGATTTGTTAGATAATGTGAGATATTTTTTTTTCCTCACTAAAAACCCCTAAAACGTGAGAACACAGGTTTTATTTTTTTAATTTTTTTTTTTATGATAGTCACACACAGAGAGAGAGAGAGAGAGGCAGAGACACAGGCAGAGGGAGAAGCAGGCTCCATTCACCGGGAGCCCGACGTGGGATTCGATCCCGGGTCTCCAGGATCGCGCCCTGAGCCAAAGGCAGGCGCCAAACCGCTGCACCACCCAGGGATCCCTGAGAACACAGGTTTTAAAAGTTCCACTTGAGCCTGGCTCCGTGGCGCAATGGATGACTGGGCTTCCGGCACTTGCTGTGAGCAGCACTGGGTGATGGATGGAAATGCTGAATCACTGTACTGTACACCTGGAACTAATCATACACTGTATGTTACCTAGAGTTTAAATAAAAACTTCAAAGTTCTACTGTAATTTGCTAGAGTCACCTAGTTCCTTGTAATGTCCCCCTCGATTCTTCCTACGCTTAATTTTGATGGCATCTCATAGCTCACACATAAAACAGGAATATTTCATTCATGACCTCCAAGAATACTGATGAAGGAAGTGAGAAGAAATGAACTGGATAACGCAGGAGGAATATACAGCCTCACAAAGTTTGGAAAATAATAGAACAAGTTACACTGTGGAAAGAGCCAGTACATTTCTGGAGAAAGCACAGGACACGAAAGGGCAACCCTTCACGTTTGCTGTTTACTCCGTCACCGTAACATCGGTGGAGCTACCGTGTTCTTGGTCCTTCCAGACGTGGCCACTGCCTGGCGCTTGGAGACCGACGAGTTAATTCCCCAGGCCTGAGCTGGCCTGTGGCTGGACCAGCTGCTACAAACGCGCAGTGATGCCAGCGCCTAGCCCAGATCTTGGGACATGCTCTGCACTCAGACATGTTTGCAGATGAACAAATGAACACGGTGTCAGGTAGTGTATGTCAGGTTTTTATTTTTTTAGATAATATTTTTCATTCATTCATTCACTCACTCATTAAAGAGAGAGAGCAAGCAAGCGAGTGCCTGCTTGCAGGCCTCTACATGCCTGTGAGCAGAGGGAGAGAGAAAGTCCAGCAGACTCCCTGCTGACTGCAGAGCCCAACTCAGGGCCCCATGTCGTGACCCCGAGATTGTGACCTGAGCCAAAATAAATCAGAAGCTTAACTGAATGAGCCACCCAGGTGCCCCTGTCAGGGTTATTACTGATGTGCTATGGTGTTGGCCTGGGTCCAGGGGGTGTTTGTGCGCATCTCCAAGCACGTGGCCCAAGCTGGATCTCATCCACCCTAGATCCACGTAATATATACAGATGTTGTTTGCTTTTAGGCCACACGAAAATACCTAATGTGTAAGATGGAAAGATATTCAAGGCGTGCCTTCTTTATAGGACTTTAACCTACTGGCAGACCAAAAGCTCAGCACTCATCTGCTCTTACCAGGCTGGTTATGGAGTTTCAAAGTCCACTTGGAGGCAAGTTCAACACTTTCAGTTCTTTAGGAAAACAAATGGTGTAGGAGAACAAGGAATCCTTACCTTTAACTTACAGAAACCCAAAAGACGCTGGCATATCCCTGCTCATTCTACTCAAAGCTGTCTTTGGTTTCCAAATTTAAAAATTTTAAATCCATAATCTTTCAGAAGATTATTTTGGGCATCCTCTGGCTAAGTGGGGGGAAAAAAGGCAAAGCCCTTCACCACAGAAAAGCTGTAAGGCGAGGATAGGGCTCAGGCACCGGACAACAGGTGTTAAGGAAAGCACGCCTGGACATGCACACAAAGAACTGACCAGCAAAGACATCGAGGACATGATTGCTACGTTTAATTCAATGGTTATACCCAATCCTGTTCTGTAAAAACAAAACACCCCTATCAAAACTACATTGTGATGTGAGTACAGGTTTCTCGTTTTTGATACAGCTCTAGAAAAAAGTTGGCACCAAATGCACATTAAAAAACGTTTTAAGGCTTAATGAAAATACGGACCAAGGATTCCAAAATGCAGCTTAGAGGTTGAGAACAGGATGCTGAGTTAATGAACCTTCCAAATACAGGCAGTCCCCGGTGTATCGAGCATTTCCCAAATATAAATGGCCACGTCCATCGGGCTCACAGGAGTAGAAGTCCTCTCCTGCTTCTCTGTGACCAGGCTACCAGACACCTAAACCCACTTCTACAGCCCCAGGGAGGGAAGGGCAGGGAGAGCAGGAAGGGAGGGCACCCATCTGTACTGCACAGAGGCTCCTGCTCAGTTCCCCTGTGCCTCCATCCCTACTTCTGCTCCCCACTTCCACCCAAGATCCCTGCTATGGACAGAACGAGGGAGCTCTTCCTCTCACTGGGTGGAGAGCGAGTGCAGGGGTGAAGCCACGGGAACCAGCACTACGACCGCAGCGTTCTTGGCAATTCAGCCTGGTGTTCACATATCAGTCTCTTGAATGTTAAAAACCACAAGACAGTCATAAGCGGTAGTTCATTTTTACCATTAGGACATCGTGTTAAGCAAAAGTTAGTGTGTTTGGGCTTAAACCCTAACTACCATTAATGACTTTTTCTAATGGGGAAAAAAATGTTCTGAATTCCAAACTTTCCTATAAATGACCATTTGCAGGGTGCAGACAGGACTTGAGAGTCACATGGAATGAGTTTCTTGCCTCCCAAGTGAACCGGGCAGTGGAAAGGAGGAAAAGTCTTTGGTTGACAAAGCCACGTGCAGATCCCCCCAGCGTGCCAGGTGTGAAAGGTGGAGTTCGGCAGGCAGCTCCAGCAGGCACTTAAGTGACTAAGCCACTGTGGGTGTGATGAAACGCAGCGCTGTTGCTTTTCTAAATTTCTGTAATGATGCAGGTATTCTTAGTACCTGGCACTGGCTTTGTAGGCACTCATACCAAGAGGCACCCCCACCCAAAGCCTGTGCCCTTGGTCCAATGTGAGGTGTGAGGACAGAGACGGTAGCCCTGTAGGTGCTAACTGGGAGAACCTTCGCCTGAGGGAACCGAGGCAACAGGACCCTGGCCAGCCTGTTATCTCTGCCGGCAAGTATCAGGGAATAGGCCAGTTGGGACTTGGATGTCAAACTACTTTCTGGCCCCAGGTCTCCAGGTCTCTTCTGGAAACTGAGAGGTTCTGCAAAGCTTTAGAAAGAGCAGCTAAGCAAACTTTTTTCCTCCTGGTTGTACCTGAGCAACTGACTATTTCCTAGAAAGGTGCGAGAAACAAGGCAGAGTCAAGAGTCACTTAAGTAAAGCTGGTATTTTAGGAAAGCTCTTTAGATAATATTAAGGATTCAACCCTAAGAAGCATCGCTCCTTCCCACTGTCAACAGGAGTAAAGATGTATGGAGGACTTAGGTAACCCCACGGCCTGGATGCATGTGGGAGGTTCTGTAGCTGCAGGAGTCAGGGGGCTCGCCAAAAGGAAGAGCCATGGCTGGAGAAGGGAGCTGCCCGCATCCCTGGAGCCAGGCACGGGCCTAGACTGGAGGCCGCCAAGGAAAAGAGGGAAGAATTCACGGCCAAATCAGCCTGGGGATGAATGGCCTGAATCCTATGTAAGGTCTGGCCAAGCTGGCAGATGGCAGAAACGGAGCACCTCAGAGGATCAGGGCACAAAATCTTTCCGTAAAGCATGAGACTGAGAATGACTTTTTGGTTTTTGTGGACAGCTGCCGAGGACCAGCAACCGAGGTGGCTCAGGAAGCGTGCAGAGCGACACATGGGGGCTGACCGCAAAGGAGGCAGCAGGGGCCCACGGCAGCCGGCCCGGGGACAGGGACGGTCCCGCGGTGAACGGGGTGAGGACCCAAGGGGCCAGCCAGAGACCCCTGGTCCCCACCAGCAGTATTTTGGCCTGTGCCTCACTCCTCCACCGCCAGCAACACACAGGCTGTTTTTTATTTTCTTGCCAAGACTTCAAGTTTAAACTCTGCTACCGTGTCGGTGATTCCTGGACCCCAGGCAACCAGTGGTGTGTTGGTGTGGCGAGACTGTGGGCAGCCCCACGTCCCTGGGCCTCAGCGCCGTTGGGTGCCACCTGCCCCCACGCCCCTCACACAGTCCCGTCACATCTGCAGTTACCAGTGAGTCCCATTTCATCCCCACCGAGAGGTCTCTTGGCAGTCTGCACGGTGAGGTCCTCCGCGGCTGTGATGGCAGCAGAGCCCGAGCGGCACCCCCAGATACACAGCAGACCCTCTCCCCACCGGGCTCCTGTGGACTAAAAGAAACTATAGTATCTGAAATCCTATCTCTTCGGTTTCTCGACTGGCTACAGGGGAAGCAGCAGCCTCTCCTAGTAGAAGGAGATACTGGATTTGCCTCCAGGTGGGTTGAGGACTTTGTTGTGAGAACGAGGCCTTGGGCCCAGCCTGGGCTCGTGGCTGTCACCTGTGGGCATGGGCTGCTGGGCGCGGCCTCCTTCTCCAGGGCCTCCCTTCTCACCAGGCTCTTCTCTGGGTGACGTGCTCGTTGCGGCTGTGGGACAAAGTCACATGCCATGCCGTTACAGGCCACCCATGGACCAAACAGGCTGGCTGGCCGGTCACGATGGGAAAAGAGAGCACCCAGAAAGGCTACCATCTTGTTCCAAGAAGCCTTTGATTAGCAGAGATCGTTCCTGAAGTAGGCACAAACCTGGGCCTTCATACTATAATGTCCCGAATAAATTCCTGAGTAAGTTATTTCTTTACACTGCTTGGACCCCATTCCCCTTTCTTCGACATCAAGGATAAATAAACTTTCTCAAATTGAACACACAAAGAAGAGGGAGCTCACCTTATCTGGGGATCCAGCAAGGTGATTGATGCAAGGCTTGCTGACCCTCGCACTCGGACTTTCTAGATAAAGGAATGCCCCCTGCCCAGTGCGAGGTGGGGCTCCGAGGCAGCACCCCTGCCCTGGGTGGGCCTCATGGTCTCCCTTCTCACTTTGCGGCTCTCTTGCTCTGCCCACCCCCCCCCCCCCGCCCCCCGCCGGCCCTGCTCTTCTGCATCAGTACAGCCTGGGCTGCACTTGCTCGGATTCATTAAAGGCTCCAGAGCCCTGCCCTTCACTACATGAGATCAGCTTCCAGAAGGGGAGCCCTGGCCGTCGACCTAGGCTGACCTTCAATGCTTAGCGAGCGGCTGGAGGAGACCAGCTGGCAAATTTTCTACCTGAAATAACAGCCCATTTCCCTGGCCTTCTTCAAATACTAGGTATCCTCTTGGCAACACACATGACCTTGCTTCTTTTTGTCCGCAGGCCTGGAAGGGTCACGGAATATTCCCTCTCACCCTTGGGGCTGCACCAGCAACTCTCCCAGCGCAGGAGCACCCTGAAGAAGGGACACAAAATAGCAGCTCACCTGTAGGGGCCGATTTGGGGTCTTCTCCTTCACACAAGAGCACGTGGTCCTGCAATAAGGCAAAGCCTAGGTCAGCACATGATTCAGACATTTTACCCTCATTCAAATGGATAAGGACAATCAGGGCACAAAGGGGTTTATTTTTAAATTTTAAACATGTTTTTTTTTTTTACTGTGGAGAATTTTCACCATGAGCAAAGTGGAGGAAGCAGTGCCATGAACACCCTGCAGCCTGCAGCAGCAGCAGCTGACTCACCGCCATCAGACCTCAGCCACACACGTCCAACCAGGGTCCCTCCACCCTTTGGGAGATTATTTTTTAAAGCAAATCCCAGATATTTCAATCACCCACAAATATTCCAAGTAAATGGCTTTTAAAACTGTCCTTTAGGGGCACCTGGGTGGATCAGACGGCTAAGTGCCTGACTCTCGATTTCAGCTCAGGTCATGATCTCCAGGTCGTGTGTGGGATTGAGCCCCACATCCCACTCCCTGCTGAGTGGGGAGCCTGCTTCTTCCTCTCCCTCTGCACCTCCCTGTGCGCATGCATGTACTGTTTCTCTCAAATAAATAAGTAAATAAAATCTTTAGGAAAAAAAAAATTCTTTAAAAAAAAAACCCATAACCGTAATAGCACCTTCACAACTGTGAAACTAAATGACACCTTAAGAGCCTAACACCTGGTCAAATTATCAAACAGAACTGTGTTTTCACGGTTCATCCATGAACCAGGTGCATCTTTATTCCTCCTCATGGCCGGTAACATCCCATTATATGTGTGTAACATATTGTTTATTCATTCACCTATTGGTGGACACTGGTTGCTTCTGCCTTTTGGCTACTGTGAATAATGCTATTAAAACAGGTGTAGGGGATCCCCGGGTGGCTCAGCGGTTTAGCACCTGCCTTCAGCCCAGGGCGTGATCCTGGAGTCCCGGGATCAAGTCCCACATCGGGCTCCCTGCATGGAGCCTGCTTCTCCCTCTGCCTGTGTCTCTGCCTCTCTGTGTCTCTCGTGAATAAATAAATAAAATCTTTAAAACAAAACAAAACAGGTATAAAAGTTACCTGTTTGAATGACTGTCTTCAACATTTTGGGCCGTACACTTAAGAGTGAAGTGACAGGATCATATGGTAAGTTCTGGGTCACCTACTTCGGACACTGTCCACTGTCTCCCTCTGGGGGTGCATCACTTTGCACTCCCAACAGCAATGTCAGCTCAACTTTACTGGTTGTTTTGTGCAAAGAGGAATCTCATTGTGGTTTTGACTTGCATTTCCCCCAAACATCTAAGAATGCTGAGCATCTTCTCCTATGTTTATTGACCGTTTGTATGTCTTTGGGGAAATGTCCATTCGAGTCCTTTCTTCATTTTTGAATCTGGCTGTCATTTTGTTGCTAAGCTTTGTGAATTCCTTACATGTTTTGGAGAATAAGCCTTTATCAGTAATAGCATTAGTTTTTTTTTGTTTTGTTTTGTTTTTTTATTCATGAGAACATACAGAGAGGCAGAGACACAGGCAGAGGGAGAAGCAGGCTCTCTGTGGGGAGCCCAATGCAGGACTCAATCCCAGGACCCCGGGATCACATCCTTAGCCAAAGGCAGACACTCAACCAGTGAGCCACCCAGGCACCCCAGATGATAGGATTTTTAAGTATTCTCTTCCATTCTGTGGGCTATCTTTTCACTTTTTTTTTTTTTTTTTGTCTTTTCACTCTTGATACTATCTTTTGATGCACTTAAGTTTTGAAAATGTTTTTGTTAGAGATTTTTTTAGTCATCTGTATACCCACCGTGGGGCTCAAACTCACAACCCTAAGATCAAGAGTCTCATGTTCCACCACCTGAGCTAGCCAGGCAACCCCAAAGTTTTAAATTTCAACGAAGTACACTTTATTTATTTAAATTTTGTTGCCTATGTCCTGGTGTCAACCACTGCCAAAACCACTTCAAGACTGTGAAGAATCAGGGTGCCTGGCTGGTTCTGTCGGTGGAGCGTGTCAACTCTTGATCTCAAGGGTCGTGAGTTTGAGCCCCACATTGGGCATAGAGATTACTTAAAATCTTAAAAAAAACAAAAAAACAAAACAAAACAAAAATCAGAAAAAGATTGTAAAGATTTGTCCATTTCTTCTAAGAATCTTAGGAGGCCTTAAATTACATCTTTGATCTATTTGTATTGACTTCTATATACTGTGTTAACTGAGGGTCCACCTTTACTCTCCAGCATGTGCAGATGCAGTTGTCCCGGAGCCACTGGTATAAGAGACGAGGAGGTCCTTCCCCCATAAAGTGATCCAGGCCCCCTTGTGGAAGTACTAACTGCACAAAGGTGTGCAGGTTTATTTGCTGGCTCTTCATTCTACTCCGGGGGACTGGAGGTCTGCCCTTAGGCCAGCACTACACTGTCTGGACTGAAACTCTGTAGTGATTCTGAGACTGGGAAGTGAGAAGCCTCCAAATCTGTTCTTCATTGTCATGCTGTCTGGCTAATATTCAGGGTCCCCTGAGATTCCCTATAAATTTTAGGATAGGTCTTTCCATTTTTTTTTTTTTTTTCAAGAAAAATACAATCAAACCAAACTAAACCAAATGGTTGGGACTTTGGTAGGGACTGTATTCTTTTTTCCCTTGGGGGTGGGGTGTAGAGAATCTCAAGCAGACTCCCTGCTGAGCGTAGACCCTGATGCAGGGCTCCATCTCACAACCCTGAGATCATGAACTGAGCCAAACTGAAGACTTGGACACTTAACTGAGCCACCCAGGCGCTGATAGGAAATCTATTCAAAAATCCCTTTTTAATCATCAGGATTACTGAATGCCCTCTAGTGATTGCTATGACAAGTCCTCTATTTTGCATTACTCTGAGTCCCAGTGACATCAATTAATATGAGGTATGGTCTGATTTGGGCTTGATTTTTCAACGACAAAAAAATTTTTTTTAAGATTTTATTTATTTATTAACGAGAGACACAGAGAGAGGGAGGCAGAGACACAGGCAGAGGGAGAAGCAGGCTCCACGCAGGGAGCCCGATGTGGGACACAATCCTGGGACTTGAGGATCACGCCCTGGACCGAAGGCAGGCGCTCAACCACTGAGCCACCCCAGCGTCCCTTTCAACAAGAATTTAAAGGTGGTCTACAATGTTTCATAAGGAGGTTATTTTTGGTTGTCCCTTGTTTTGTGATGTTAACCGATACTGAGATACAAGATTTCATTAAAGTCAGCAAAATGATTATACGTGAACTGTTACTCCTTCTTCATTTCTGGCTGAAAGGAAAGTTGCTTCAGCAGTAGCCCCCCTGGGGCGTAGCTCATGTAGAGACACTGGCTGGTGCCACACTCTGTCTCCTGCCATTCTCCAACCAAATTAGACTTTTTTTTTTTTAGGATTTTATTCATTCATTCATGAGAGACACAGAGAGAGAGGCAGAGACACAGGCAGAGGGAGAAGCAGGCTCCGTGCAGGAAGCCCGACGCAGGACGTGATCCCGTGATCATGCCCTGGGCCAAAGGCAGGCGCTAAACCGCTGAGCCACTTAGGTACCCCAAATTAGACTTTAAAAAATATTATTATAAACCCAAGAAATCTAAATACCAGCTGAATTTTAATCCAATGCAGTTATTGTACTCAGTGATGACCATTAAAAGCAGTGAAATTTTCGAATAGCCTCAGTGCCCTGGGGCAGAGTGGAGCAGCAGCCCACGGGCAGGGGGCGCATTTCTCCGTGGACTCAGGGGGGCTGTGGAACCACCACAAAGACCGCACTCAGCAAAATCTGCGCTGGCCACTCAGCCTCTTCCTGGTAACACCCACACCTACCTGTGAGCCTTTTCAAAGAGTCATTAGCTCAATTTTTGTTTCTCTTACTTTCACAATTGCTACCTGAATGTAGCCAATACCTTGGGTTTGTTTGGGTGTGCCAACGGTGAGGTGGCAGCCACGGGGGACCCAAAAATGTCACTGGTCTTCCCACCAGGTGGGTTCAGACGCTGTCGAGTCTGCACAGGTGTGGATTCGTCAAAGATACCACTTCCTTTCCCCCCTGCAGAAACAATTACACACAGTGAGCAACCCACAACAGCCACCTGGCACCACCCTCCACCTTCACTACTTCAGGGACCTGCCGTCATGGGACACCCAGTGCCAGTCCCCAGCTGAGGCCAACAAGGAGGGGGTGATGACGTTGGTGAGGGTTCCTAAAGACCTATGTCTTTATCAGGGGCCTGCTGGGACCTTCATTCCTGGGCTGGGCCCTAGAGGCAAGACGGTAAGATGGCATAGAACAGCATTTCCCATTTAGACTTCCTTAACCTTGAACTTGTGCTGTCCTGTTAAAGACTCGTCTTCATTAAACCCATGAAAAATTCTTTATGTTCAAAGCAAACAATTCCATTTTTAGGTCAGATAGATAGAACTGAATTTAACAACACGCCATACTCAAGGCAGACCTGTAATCTGGAAAATAACACCATTAGTCATTCTTCTGACCTCATTCTGGCCGGAACTCCCAGTGACAAATAGATATGTCAGCAAATTATGGACACTTAACATCCTACATGCAGCTCTAGGTGATGCGATGAGTCGTAACGAAAACATGCTTCTGACAAGTAACTTCTCATGAGCTGATGATTCTGGCCAGACATCAAGGTCCACGCCCGGACTCCTCTGTTAGGCAGAAAGACGGCTGCCGCACACCACGAGCTGGCCGCGTCTCTGCTTGGCAAATGCCAGTGCCTTTCCCCAGAGAGCTGTGTTACTGGAGGTGGGCCGCCACTCGTGGCCCTGGGACACCGAGGACTCACAATCTCAGAGGCGGAAAGAAAGGTGTGTTGCGCTAAGGGGCGGGCCGACCACACAACTTCCTTGGCCTCTCTGTGCCCCCAGATGCTCAACTGTCAAACGGGCAAAACAGAAGGACGAGCTTCACTGGTCCCTTCAATGGCTCACAGCAGCTCAGGCATCAGGTGCCTAGAACACTGCCAGGGACATAAATGCTCAATAGACGTTCACTCTACTTTCCTCGTAGTGATAAGGGAACTCTCCAAGACAGATACACCGCTCGGTGAAAAGAGGCACGAAACCATCTACACAGGGTGCGAAGTTTTGATGTACATTGAGGGGTCACCATCCACCCCCACCTCGGTCCCAGAATGCGGCTCCCTATATGGGCCGTGAGCACAGGACAAGGGACTGATGGGCTGTGGGACTCAACACTGCTTAGCATGTCCTTTCTCAGAGCTTTCATCTTTACTTACTCTTTTCAAGAACCCACATGGAAAGCAGTCACTTCCTGGCTACAATCGCCCAGGCCACTAACAAACACAACGTGCATGACTAGACCCTGTGGGCTCCCCGGGGAAGGACTCGAGCTCTTGCTGGCTGTCACACCCATCGTAAGGGTGCCTGCAGCTGGAGTGGCCCCGGGGATGCAGTTTCCTGGGGACGTGGAGGAGTGCAAGCCCAGTGAAGACCGGAACAGAGCGCAGGAAGCAGCACTTTTGGGGGTGGAGAACAGGCCAAGAATGTGTGAGGCTGCCTGTGCCCGAGATGCACGCACGCCCTGTCATGTTGATGCCCACAAGCCGCCCGCCGCCCCGGGGGCTGCAGACGCCCACACTGCACGGTGCTGGGCTGCCAGGTGAAGCCCCTGTGCAGTCCCTTGCTGACTCTGAGCCTAGACACGTGGCCCAAACCTCCTGGCTTCATCTATCAACCCTAAGGAGGCCACAAGGAGCAAGAGTACTGACCCAGGGCCACTGGTGAGATAAGCAAGTTAATCCATGTCAAGCAGGCAGAGGGTGCTGGGCACAATGAGCCCTCAATGATGCTGCAGGGCTGCCATCAGCAAAAATGTCTCCACCACAAACTGGGGAAAGCATTCCATCCATACTGTGCTGTTTCCGGTTGTACAACAAAGGCTTAATTCTTTTAAAAATGCTCATTCAGGGCAGCCAGGGTTGCTCAGTGGTTGAGCATCTGCCTTCAGCCCAGGGCGTGATCCTGGAGACCAGGGATCAAGTCCCGCATCAGGCTCCCTGCATGGAGCCTGTGTCTCTCTGCCTCTTTCTTTTTGTGTCTCTCATGAATAAATAAAGAAAATCTTAAAAAAAAAAAAAAAAACTCATTCAGTGTTTTGAAAAATGAAACATAAAAGTAACTCAATTTAAAGTTTTTGGCTAAAAAAATTTAAAAAAATAAAGTTTTTGGCTAAAGACACTGCTCATCAAAAAACGGTCTTTAAATTCTGAAACATAACAAATGTTTCTAAGATATAATAATCACAAATAACAACATCCAGGTAACTACCACCTGGAAGGTACAGAGCAAGACTGGCTTCCAGAACCTTGGGTGTCCTTCCTCACACCCCAGGTCACCAAACACCTGCATTTCCTGGAGACCGTAAACTTTTTTACTGGGTGTATATCGAACTCTGAACAACGGAGCTCTATTTCTGCACTTTATAAAACGGAATCACCCTGCATGTCTATTAGTCAGCATTTTACCAGAAAGATGAACTCAGCTTTGAAGAAGGAAAAGGTGCTTGATTTCAGCCATAAAGATAAATTCAAGATTTGCTTTTTAAAGAGATTTATTGGGGATCCCTGAGCCCTGGGTGGCTCAGTGGTTTAGCACCTGCCTTTGGCCCAGGGCGTGATCCTGGTGTCCTGGGATCAAGTCCCACATCGGGCTCCCTGCATGGAACCTGCTTCTCCCTCTGCTTGTGTCTTTGCCTCTCTCTGTGTCTCTCATGAATGAATAAATAAAATCTTAAAAAAAAAAAAAAAAAAACAGATTTATTTACATCAGAGCGTGAGCGCATGCATGTAACTGGGAGAGGCACAGGGAGAGAATCTCAAGCAGACTCCATGCTGAATGCAGAACCCAATGTGGGGCTCGATCCATGACCCCGAGATCATGATCTGAGCTGAAATCAAGGTCAGACACCTAACTGACAGATCCACTCAGGTGCCTGTAAGATAGGCTTTTTTCAGAACAAAAATGCAAGATAGACACCCTGCTGGCAAAGCAGTGAGCACTGGGCCCTCTTACGACCAGTCAAGAGTGTCCACAAACATTTTAAGCTAATCCAGCAATTCCATTTTGAAACACTTTTCCCAACTCATTCTTCAGGTCTAAGTTAAGAGCGTGAGCTCTGGAGTCAGGCAAGCTGGGATCCAAGGGCTGACTGTGCCACACCTGGGTGTGAGCTCTGGGGATGGCAGTGAATCTCCCTGGGGCCCCACCCACCTCCTCCGAGTGCAGACGGGACCCAACGAATATATGGAAAGCAGTGAGCACAGCCCCTGGCAAATACCAAACTGTCCCCACATCTCAACCACCAGTTAGAATAGGGAGTACACTGTGGGGTAGACGTGAGCCAGGAACCAGCAGGGCCCACCCGTGAAGGGTAAAGAACCACTGCGCATGACAATCCTTGGCTAATGCCCATCACACCCTCTGTCCTGGACACATTTCTCAACCAGGCCCTCTCAGCGGAGGGTAGGAGTCAGGTCAGCTGCAGGGGGAGCACACTGGAAGTTGCCCCTTTCAGCCGTCCCTTGAGAATCCGTCCCAGCTGCAGGGGGAGCACACTGGAAGTTGCCCCTTTCAGCTGTCCCTTGAGAATCTGTCCCAGATGGTCTTCTTTTCTTTTTTCTTTTCTTTTTTTTTCTTTTCTTTTCTTTCCTTTCCTTTCTTTCCTTCCTTCCTTCTCTCCTTCCTTCCTTCCTTCCTTCAAGATTTTATTTATTTATTCATGAGACACACAGAGAGAGGCAGAGACATAGGCAGAGGGAGAAGTAGGACCCCCACAAGGAGCCAAAAGCGGGACTCAATGCTGGACCCAGGGTCACACCCTGAGCCAACTGCTGAGCTACCCAGATGTCCCATCACAGATCGTTTTCAAAGAGCACTTGGCAGGACAGAAAACAGACCCCAAACAATAGCGCCAGGAGAAGCAGGAACCGAGTTCTGGCGGTCGTCACCACATCTTGTGACCACGCGCTACATAGAAGCACGCTCTCTCTCTCTGGTCATGAGAGGCCCAGGCTGTCCGCTGGGGAACCACAGGAGGCTGGGGGTCTGCAAAGTGGCACCACCCCCAAACTGCCATACATTCCAGGGACCTGGACACCCCAGGGGCAGCTCCAGACACCCTGTTGAGCCAGCAGCCCGTTACAGGTACGCGGGCTAACGGACTGTGCCTCTTCTGCTATCGGTGATACGAAAGATGTGCAGGGCTGACCACTCCAGCCCCACACCTGTACGCTAGAAACCACGAGAGTATTACTTTTAAGAACCACCTGTTGCAGGGCAGCCCTGGTGGCACAGCGGTTTAGCACCGCCTGCAGCCCAGGGCATGATCCTGGAGGCCTGGGATCGAGTCCCACGTCGGGATATTTGCACCCAGAACTACAGCAAGGTAGGTAAGGAGCAGTCCTAGCTTTGGTGATGATGGGTTTATTATCTGCCTGGAATACTGACTCCTGCGTCTGGCCTCTCAAAATCTTTAAGGATGGACAAACCTAGGTTTCCCTCTGGGATAGATAAAGGAGAGAGCTCCTTAGGTAACTATCACCATTTGGTCACTCAACTGGATAGTCTATCAGCCAAAAAAAGATTTTTTTAAGACTGTTTCCCATTGTGACTACTGGAAGTGGGATCAGCATTAAAGAACTATACGGACTGAGTTATCCTTTTTAGAGTTTCAATCCCATGGACTATTTGATTCAAAATACTCTAAGAAAAAAAAATTTAATTTATTTTATTTATTTATTCATGAAAGACACAGAGAGAGAGGCAGAGACACAGGCAGAGGGAGAAGCAGGCTCCATGCAGGGAGCCTGATGCGGGACTTGATCCTGCGTCTCCAGGATCACACCCTGGGCTGAAGGCAGGAGCCAAACCGCTGAGCCACCCAGGTGTCTCATGAAAAATGTTTATATGCACAACTTACACAAAGTTTGTGGAATCGCAAAGTGCCTGTGGGAAACTTGGGAGAGCCTCCCTGGTGGATACCAGAATCCCATCATCTGTCTCTGTTTCCTTAGTGCCTGGACTCAGCCAGGATCTGCCGACATAGGAAGTCATTCAAGAATGACTGAGCTGGGGGCGCCTTGGTGGCTCTTGATTTCTGCTCAAGTCATGATCTCAGGGTTGCGAGATCAAGCCCCACGTTGGCTTCTATGCTCAGCATGGAGTCTGCTTGAGATTCTCTAAGACAAATAAAACTTAGGAAAAAACAAAAAACAAAAAACAAAAAACAAGAATGACCAAGCCACCTTCAAGACAGCAAGTAAAAGTCAGAACAAGACCATCCTTACATTCTAGAACTCTGACAGCAAGGGATAACCTATGCCAGAAAATATGTGAAAGGGGTCAACGCAAAGAAATAAAAAATGTCATCAAAAGAGCAGCATAAAACAGAACAAGCAGAGGTGAAAGGATGGAGGATTCAGGGAGGCCCATACCTGGGGGATTGGTCCTCTTAGGGATGTTCTGAGGTTCTTCAGTTGGTCCAAAAATATTAGATGCCATCCTATTGGGCCTGCTTGAAGGAGCAGCTTCTTCTGGACTTCCAAAAAGATTGCTGGCCTCTCCTCCTGGGGGCTTCATGGCCCTGGGAGCACAGAGCAAGTGTGAGACACAGAGGGCTGATGAGGCTATCACCCGCCAGGCGGTCCGGCGCAACTACGCAGGGAACGTGTGCCTTCTCATGTCCACACCACGATTATTTAGCACTGGCAGGACTGTCTACAGCCAGCCACACAGCAAGCAAACTTCTCCACTGTCCTGAAAGTTCTCTTTGTCAACTGGGGTTAAGCCAAAACCCCTCTAGAAACATATATGCTTGGAAATTATTCCTGTGACCTCCTGCTATGTAAAATTAGTTTCCCTAAAACAATGTGGCAAACTGACCCACATTTACTAACTTTAATGCTGATTTTAATTAGTACACGAGTGTTTAATACTACAAACACACTCAGGCGCCTGGCCGGCTCAGTCGGTGGAGCGTGTGACTCTCCATCTCAGGATCGTGGGTTTGAGCCCCATGGTGGTTGTAGATAGAAGTTAAAAAATAGATTTAAAAAATTAAGACAATACCATAAACACATTCAGAACATCTGCTAAAAGCTTACTATCTGTGTCCACCCTTCCATGGGCCTTACACAGCAACCCTCTAGGGGAGCCAGTATTTCCATGGATGATGAACCTGAGACAAAGAAGCATCACTAGAAACGTGATGTAGGAAGTAGCAGAACCAGAACACAAACCCAGGCAGTCTGGCTCCAGAGCTCAGACTACACCCTCCGGCTTCTCCTAAAGGCCTCTTGAGAAAACAAGGGTCAGGACTGATGTGCAGAATCCACACAGGGAGAGCCATCTCCCGTCCTCGAGTCCCCTGACAACAGCAATCACAAAGGTCAGAGGGCACACCTGCTGGCACCTTTTTTTTTTTTTTTAGGATTTTATTTATTCATAGAGACAGAGAGAGAGAGAGAGAGAGAGAGGCAGAGACACAGGCAGAGGGAGAAGCAGGCATCATACAGAGAGCCTGACAGACTCGATCCAGGGTCTTCAGGATCACGCCCTGGGCTGCAGGCGGCGCTAAACCGCTGCGCCACCGGGGCTGCCCTAGCACCACTCTTCACACCGACACATGTGCAGCAGGTGCCATGTGCACCCCAAGACCTCTCAGGCAGCCACAGCAGCACCTACCCCAAATCTTGACTGGGGGAGATCGCCATGCACCCCTTGGAGGTCCACAGGAAACACTCTGCAAGTGGAAGACCAGGACCCTAAGTCACTTTTTTTTTTTTCTGAGTCACTTTTTATTGCCATAACCGAAGAATTTGTTTGTCACAGAGCTTGCCCCGACACCCCAGGGCTTCAGACTACACCAGCACAGCAATCACAGGCCGGGGCCCCGTGCATCTTTTCAGAATACCCACAGAGATCTTTAAAATTTTTCAACTGGTCCTTCCTGGGGCCTCAGCAACAGGGCTGGCTGGGACTGCAGACACAGAGACGGACTTCCAGATGCAGAGCTCCACATCACGTGAAAGCCACGACACCGCACAAACGCTGCCCACGACTGTTCACAAGAAGAACAGGGCATCTGAAATGTTTCCAGTTTCCTCAAAACAACCAGAAAGGGAGTCGATCATTCGTTGTAATTTAAGGCGAAGGGGGTTGTCAGGCTCTCTGGCTGCAAACCAGGCCTGCAGAAGCACCTCTCCGCACTAGAGAGGGCAGACAGTGTGCCAGCCTAGCCCGGGCTCACCAACCACGAAGTCAGCTCAGGCTGGCAGGCTTCCCACACGGTGCCGGGTCCCTGGCTGCCGACTCAGCACTTAGTAGTTCCTCGATAATTTGACGAAGGAAAAAAGTCACCTCAGTTTGAGAAAAAGAATTAAAAAAAAAAAAAAGAAAAAAAAACCCACTAACCACACTTAAATTCACAAAGTATTAACAAGGGATCCCTGCGTGGCTCAGCGGTTGAGCATCTGCCTTCAGCCCACGGCGTGACCCCAGGGGTACCAGGATCGAGTACCACGTCGGGCTCCCTGCATGGAGCCTGCTTCTCCCTCTGCCTGTGTCTCTGCCTCTCTCTGTGTGGTCTCATGAATAAATAAATAAAATCTTAAAAACAAGTTATTAACAAGACCTCAGGTCACACATTTTGTTAGTGGCCACGGTAAGGCCAGCTGTCTTCTGCAACCATTTATAAATCACTGGTCACAGTGACAGTCTCCAGATTTGTAGCTGGCTACAGCAGGTCCGACACGCTTGGGACTCCACAGCCATCTCTTTGGAAAGGGGGGTGGGGATGTGTAATCTTCAGAACTGAACTGAATTTAACATCAAACCTCCTGCTGATTTAAAAATCCCTATTTTACACTTATTTGAAACATGGCTCTTTTAACCTTCCAGGTCCTGTTCCAATATGACGCTGACTTGTCCTGACTCAGAGCTCTTTAGGACTCATTCTGCATCCCTGCCATCTCCCGGTCCCCTCTGCCCTGCACCCTGGCTTCACTCTCAGCACAGGCCCTACGCACCCATTGCTGTAAGCCTGCATCTGACCCTGTGCACAGAAATATGGGTGAGAGCAAGTCCTGTGCCTGGAGCGGGGGTGGGGGGGGGGGTGGGCTGGGCCCTCTAGTGCTCCTATCAGTGATGCCACGGAGCGCTGAGTCTTACTGGAATTCCAGAGAACTCTGTGGAGGAGACACGGCCCAGTTTGTGGTCTCTGTGTGGGAAGGGTATCCTGAGGCAAAGGATGCAAACCAGGGTTATTGGAAATGACCAAATGTTAATTTGGAGTGGTGGAAATACAATGTTTATTACATTATTCTGTGTACTTTTCTGAATTTTACTTTATTTTTAAAGATTTGAGAGAGCGTGCACGTGCACATATACACACAGGGGTTGAGAGAGAAGCAGACTCCCCCACGGAGCAGGGAGCCTAATGCAGGGCTGGATCCCAGGACCCCGGGATCATGATCTGCGCTGAAGGCAGACGCTCAACCACTGAGCCACCTGGAATCCCTGAACTTTACTATATTTTACTTTGAAAACAAGGGAAGAAAAGTGGCAGCGAAGAAAGCTGTAGCAGATGGACCGCTGTGCATAATGGCCAAGCTACCTGGAAACGGACAGCAACACTTTCATCACAAATACAACGGGGTGGGTGCTAGGGTCTCCTGGCCTGTAGCAGTCATGCAAATCGCAGCGACTGCCCCAACAGGGTCTCAAATACGGGGACTAAGAGTCAGAGTTTTTTTTTTTTTTTTTTTTTTTTAATTTTATTTATTCACGAGAGACACACACACACAGAGAAGCAGAGACCCAGGCAGAGGGAGAAGCAGGCTCCATGCAGGGAACCCGATGCAGGACTCGATCCCGGGACCCCAGGATCACGCCCTGGACTGAAGGTGGTGCTAAACCGCTGGGCCACCCCGGCCCCCCAAAGAGGTTATTTTGATAGAAACAGAACCCACAATGGCTCAGTGTGGGCTTCACCAGGCTCCCGCTCAAGGGCGGTTACCACCAGGACACTGATTACAGGGAGGAGACGGGGGTACTAGTGAGCTCAGAACTTACAATGCTCTGAGCATTGGGGGGTTGCAGTTACATCCCCTTCTTCTCTACCCCTCAACATATGCTAATAAAGTCACAGAGTACACAAGAGGAGCCAGAAGCCTCATGACAAAGAAAAGCCACAGATACAGCTCAAGAGGACGATGGCACCAGCAGAGGCAGGGAAACAAAAGCCACTCTCACCTCTAGTTCCTGATCTTCCCTCCGAGAGCTGCTGCCTGTGTTTCAGAAAAGCTTTTGGGGACTGCTCAGACTTGGATAAATCCTTTACAGCTGAGGGATGACCTCAGACCAGGGATGGCTGAAGCATGATGCCTTTTGACAGTTCAAAGTCCCTTTAACACAAGATAACCCCTCAGCAAGAAAACAGAAGCTGCAGGGCCTTAAAAGCGGAAATCCTGGCCAGGCGATACTACAGCCACCCACCTGACTCCCTCCCTCAACAGCCAAATGTGATGTGAGGCCTTACAAGGCCTGTCCCGCGAACCAATTCCTTTAAGATGGCTGCTCAAACACAAACCGTCTGATGGATCCTAAGCAGAAGCTTCTAATTATGTTTACTCATCCAGCCCAGCAGAATGCTTTACTTCTTCAACCTCCTTTCTGTAATCCCCTCTCCAAAACCAGTCCCACAAAGCAGCGTGGGCTGTTACTTTAGAGCAAGGGCTCTGAAGCTCAGAGAGTCAACGTAACACCATCGTTAGGGCATTTATTCGTGAACTTCAGCGTTCTCTGGGCATCCGGTGCCAGGCCGTGTGGACAAACCGGATGAACCCAGAGGACAGGAGGGGGAGAGCGGGGCAGAGCCCCGCCCAGCTGGCGTGGGTGGTGCTCATCAGCGCTCACAGCACCAGCACCTGGATGCTTTCGGAGCGCTTGGCTTTGCATCTCCGGCCCTCATCAGTACACATCTGGACTCGTGTGACTGCTACTCATTGTTCCACGCTCTGATGACTAATTACTTAGGTGTGTTACTGAACGCTGACCTAGCCCCTCCAGACTTACAGGATTTGACTTACAACTGCAAGTCAAAGCAGTTCTTTCACTAATTAGCCACCCTACATGGTATTCACTCAACAGCTGTCACATACACAGTCTCTACTTTCAGGGCACGGCTAGGGGACAGAAGAGGATCACAGTAAAGAAAACTCACGGGCACCTAAGCCCCTCCCGATCTACAGAGTAAGGTGGCTCCTCCAGGGCCAAGGCAGACCTTCTCTCGAGCTCTGGCAATTCTAATTTCCCCGGGCAACCCACGGGCCGGTAGAAGTTAAGCTTGTCCGGGGTGTTGGAACCCAGTCCCAGCCTACAACCGGATTTCTGCTTCTATTACTTGCAGTTGGCTTGATTCTCCATTGGCAGTGGAGGGAGAACACCGCCTGGTCCCCAAACTATAGGACCAGGGTAGGGCACCACCTGGCCTAAGGGGGCCCCTGGCTACAGGGGGACCGGGATTAGGGGCGGGGGCTTCGGCCCCAGGGGGACTGGGGTTAGGGGCGGGGGCTGTGGCCACAGGGGGACTGGGGTTAGGGGCGGGGGCTCCGGCCCCAGGAGGACAGGACTTAGGGGCGGGGGCTGTGGCCACAGGGGTACCGGCGTCAGGGGAGGGGGCTCTGGGGTCAGGGGTGGGGGCTGCGGCCCAGGGGACCGGGACCCCGAGAGAGCGCCCAGGACGGCGACCCCCACGCGCGCCAGCACAGGGTCCCGGAGGGCGCGGCCGAGCACACACCCGCATGGTCCCCGGCTCCGGGCAGAGGAGGGGCGCGCTGGACGCGGAAGGAGAGGGGGCCCGGGGAGCCGCGCGGAGTGCGCGCCTCGGCCCCCGGCCCCCCCCGCCCTCCACGGCTCTTCCCGGCGCCCCCGCCGCCCCCGCCCCGACCCCGCCGAGCGCCCGCCCCTCGCACCGGGACCCGGAGGCCGCGGCTGTGAGGTCACCGCCCCCGCAACCCCCGCCACGTACCTGGAGCCGGCCCGGCCGCCCTCGGTCTCCGGGCCCCGGAACATGTCGCCCGCAGCCCGGCGCCTCCTCGCCCGCCGCGCGGCCTTTCCCGCCCGGCCCCACGCCGCCCGAGGCCCGCCCGCCCGCGCCCACTGGACGCCGGCGACGCCAGTCACGCGGCCGCAGCCTATCGCGGCGCCGGCCCCGCCCAGGCCCCCCCCCGGAACAGAGGCCCGGCGAGGCTCGCGCCGCGCTCGCAGCCGATTGGTGAGGAGAGATGCCGCTCAGGGCTCGGGCGCCGACATTGGGCAGCGGGGCGGCGCGGGGACGGGCCCTGCTCGGGCGCACGCCTGGACCACCCGGAGCCCCGGCGCATGCGCAGACCGCGCACTGGGGAGGTGCCTCTGGCGGCCGCGGGGCGGGACGGAGCGGGGCGGGGCCCGGGGTTGGGGGACCGGCCCGCCCAGCCCGCGGAGAAGGAAACAAGCACACACTAGAAGTATTAGATCAAGTATTAGTATGTATTTATGCACAATAATAAAAACGGATTTACAAGTTGAACTGGAAATTTTAACAGAAGTTTAACAGCTTTTGTTTATTATATTAAATAACCAAAACACCTTTTATTCCCAAAATTGGTAAAGAATAAATAATATAATTTACAATATGGTACAAAAAATAATCAGGAAGGACAGGCATTCTGCTTTATACATACACTGTATATGTATATTTATAATCTATAAAACAAATTCACATCTCCAACAAGCCGAAAACCTTAGATGATATGGCTTAACGATTATTAAAAGAAACAGCGGTTAGTTCTGCTGCCCATACCGTGAGCTCCAAGCCCCTGCCCGTTAGGAAACACAGGGTCCAGGTCGCTGTAGTGCTTCCAACACGGAGCTTCACACAGTTCTGACAGGAAAGGTCTGCTGTGGGTTTCTTCCTTTTTTTCTTAAGACAAAGTGCCCTATTTTCTCACAAATGCATCTAACAGATCTCAATGTCTTTAAACACAAAACAAACCCAGCAGACTGCTGCTGCTTCCTTCCTCTGCTTGGTTCCAGTGTCTTCTATTCCATGGCTTTTCTTTGCACAAGTTTGGATCCCATGCTGGGATCTAGGTAAAAGATGCTACTCAACTGAAAAGGACCCCCTTTCAGGATCCCAATGCTAAGAAGCTGGAGATGTGGGCAAGCAAGTCGATCAATGGATGAATTGTTTCCAAATGGCCCCACTGCCTGAGCAAGCGCCCTACACCTAGGGGATAGAGAGGTGAGGGCCACATCCCCGCCGATCTGGTGTCGCGGCGGGAGCTTTGACTCACTGCTGCATCTCATAGGCTTATCATTGGATGTTGACAATAAAAGCCAAGGCTGAGCCACAAGCTCTCCGGACACTAGAGATACTCAGGCTCAATCTTTGGAAAAGCTGAATCAGCAAAAAGATCCCAGACAGCATCAGAGTGACTAGGGAGGGAGATTTCTGAGGAACTGATCTGATCTTAGTCACAACATGCTCAGATGCACGAAGAAAGCCACGGGTGCACAGCGAGACTACGACTTCCGCTCATGAGGCAGAGGAAGATAGGGCAGGGAGGGAGTATCTCTGCTTGGGTCTTTTGAAAATTATAGCTTATAACAGCTCCTTATTTTTATACATATATATTGATTTACGCTGGGAGAAAACGCACTCATCCTTTTAATGCTACTAATGACGCCACTTTTCCCTAACACAACAAGCAAATGCTTCCGCCTGTCAGGTTGCCACAGAACTCTCTGGAAAAAAGTGTCAGCTTTATTACAGGTGTGAAGAATCAGTCCACCATCCTCCCTAACTCCCTCCCCACCTGATGGCACTCCAGCCCCCCTGTGGAAGGTGCCACTAAAGAGCCTACAAAGGCCAATCCCAAATCCCTAGCTTTTCTCCTCTTAGAGGTCACTGAGTAACCAGCACCAGCCTACCCAGTAGCCTGGCTCGGGGCATCCCAGTGAAAGCAGCTCAGAACCCCTGCCGTCTGTTACTGGCGGGGTGGGGGGGTGTCTCTGGTCCCTGACACTGGGAGTATGATCGAGTCAGTAGTGGCCTGAATTTGGCCTGGTGTCCAAACCTCCTACAGATATGACAAAGTCAGATCCCCAGAGAGATCCACTAATCACATCACCTCCAAAAGATGCTAATTTCAGGACGATAATAGATGGATTGTAAAACCACCCAAGCAAATTTAGACACTTTGGTTCAAACGATGCTCTCTCTTACTAAAGGGGCACCATGCCCCTCTTTTACACATCTCCAGAGCTTTGGGACCATTTGTAAGAGCCCAGAAGAGCTGCCCACAGGGGCTTTAACTAGTGAGGTTGGCACCTAGAACCAGACTCTAAAGAAGGAAACCACTATAAAGGCAAGAGCTCTGAGAAACCCTTGAGATGAGGGAAGGAAGCCACTGCCTGAAAGCCCACTGCCCTCTCGTCCGTGACTCGGGGTGACTGATGCTGCCCACAGCCTGGAGTGGCTGCCTCCATCTGCTGAGAAGGTGGGATCGGGAGCACGCCCTCTGCCTGTACCCCAGGAGACCTTTTGTGCCCTCTTCATCTGCCTCACCTCTTCATTATAGACGGGGACAGAAGCCCGAGTACAGGCCTGGGACTGGCCTGGGAGGCTGCTACTCCACTGCTAGTTGGAACAGGAAAGAGAAGCTGTCGTCAATCCAGGTGGGTTTCGGGAGCGAGCCTGCTCTGGGCCGTGGGCGGAGGGCGGAGCAGCAGTGGGCTGGGGGGGGCACAGGTGTTACCTGGCCACCACCACAGCACCAGCTCCCAGCCACCATGGCCAGAGGGCCGGATGAGGTTTCGTCTGCCAAGTCTCCTGAGGCTGAGAAGCTCTGTTCTGGGGAAAGACTGGGCACTGAACCATCTGTGGTGATGACAAAGTTCACCTGTGGAACCCCCAGGAGCACACAAGATGGACGTGGTTTTAGTCTGACTGCACCCAGGTGGGTGGGAGGGAACATGAAGGATGAAATGTATGCACAGGGTGGACTCTGCACAAAAGTCTGTGGAAGGAAGGCCATGCGTGCCAGCAGCACCCTGGTGGCCCAGGAACTCATGGACAAGGGCTCAGCTATGGTCCCAACAGACAAGGAACATCTTAGTTGACCAAGAAGCTTGAACACAGGAAGGAAACCATTAACTCTCTTCTTCAATGTCTCCTAATGCTCAAAACACAAAGAAAACCTTTTTCCAACCAGTTTAGGATTTTTTCTAAAAGTCCACACAACCTGCACAGGATTCTCTCCTCCCTCCCAATTAAGTCCGTCAGAACAAACCTCCAAGTGGGAGAACGCAAGAAGCAAGGGTCAGCGTTTCCAGAGTGATGGCACCAGGTACGCTGCCCTGTGATCCGAGCGTCCTCTTGAGTATCCACCAAGGGTGTAGACACCGCCAGGCACAGCCCAGGACACGCCCAGCTGTGCTTCCCCATCATCCGCAGAGAAAACCACCCAAGGGTGCAGAGGTTTGGCAGAAAAAAAGCAGCGGTGGCTGGAAGCGTCCCTGCAGAGAACAGGGAGACTGTGAGTCCCTGCAACTGCTGCTGCAACCGCCAAGGCACACCCAGTCCTTTCACTCGGAGAGCAAACCCAGTGGAACGTCCAACAGAACAAGTGAGGTGGACACTTGAGCAGAAATGTGGCCACTGTGCGATGGCTGGCAGGGAGCCGCTCCATCACCACGGCAACGTCTGACATGGGCTCTCCCAGAGAACTCGTCCTCGCCTCCCGGGCCACCACTGCCCTCTGCCCATTGGGACGCGGCTTCCTGCGTGTTGCACATTCTGTGGGGCAGAGCCTCCTCTGTTCAGACTGTCTTCTGGGAGGTCCTGGGCTTGACTTATGTTTTCTCTAGCCTGAAGAGGGCTACACCTACCACAGCTGAGGCCCACCAGCCATGGAAGCCCTCCTCTGCAGCGTCCAGATGCCCTACCAGGGACAAGGTGTGCTCACTGGGACAGGTCACCAACGGGGGGGCCGCCCCCACTGCCATCAAACAGAACCTCTCGGCGGCCAGGCTCGGCGATGGACAGTTCTTGGGCCAAATCGTTAAATCGAGAGATGTAATCAATGCTGTTCTCATTCATCATGCACACCAGCTGGGAATCCACAACCTGCGGGACAGAGTGCACAAGGAAGAGCACGTCAGCGGGCGGCTGGCCTGCCGCTGGACTGGGAGCGACTGGCCACCGTGGCGGGGACTTCAGTGGGAGGTGAATGAATCAGATGTCTCTCTACGGTGACAACTAGAATCCCCCACCAACTAGCCATGCGACACCGGCCCAGTGCTGTCGGGAGAATTTCAGAATCACTTCTGTCCTTTTGATCACCCCCTCTTTTGACCAGTGTGCACGAGAGCTGACTGTGAGCCTGGCGCATGGGCTGCCGGGATCCGAGTGGTGGTTCCCAGCACATGAGACTTATGGGAAGACCGCCAATAAGCAACAAGGCAAATGGCACCCAGTGGAGCACGAAGACTCTCAGGTGGTCAGGAGGACACGGGAGCGGAGAAAGCAGGTGGGATTTGGGGAACACATACCCATTTAGAACAATAGCAAGTGCAAAAACCCTGAGGTGAGAATGGGCCTCGGCTCTTCAAGAAAAAAGCAAACTGGCAGATGGGACAATGAGTAAGACCAAGAAAAGACAACAAGGAGAAGGACGAGAACCTCAGGCGCTAGGTTATCCTGAGGACAAATACGTGGAACTCTGTCTTCAAGGCGTTGTGTCTGCGTCCTTTGCTCAAGTAGAAGGTTCGGGAGGATGGGGCCGTGGTCTTGTCCTCCCAGTGCCTAGAGCACTGCCTGGCACGGAATATGCCCTGCTAAGTATTCCTTAGTGAATTGCAGGACACAACAAACAAATGAGAAGCCTTTGGAAAATTCTAAGTGGAGCTATGGCCTGAACTGAATTTTAAACTTTTAATGACAGGGGCGCCTGGCTGGCTCAGCTGGAAGAGCGCTCAACTTGTGATCTTGGGGTCATGAGTTGGCCCCACACATTGGGTATAGACATTACTTCAATAAACGAATAAACTTTAAATTATCAGAAATTTCAAACTAAAATTTGTTTTCAAAAAGCAGGAAATAAAAAAAAAATCTTCCCACTTGCAATGACGTGGATGGAACTAGAAGATATTATGCTAAGTGAAATAAGCAATCAGACAAAAATAATTATCATATAATCTCACCATCATATGTGAATTTAAGAAACAAAAGAAGGATCACAGGAGAAGAAAAGAAAAAAAACAAGATGAAACCATGCAGGAAGACTATAAGAAACTCTTGATCATAGGAAACCAACAGGGTCGCTGGAGGGGAGGGGGTGAAGGGACAGGGTGACTGGGTGCAGCCACTGAGGAGGACACACGATGTGGCGTGCACTGGGTGTTATAAAAGACTGCTGAATCACTGACCTCTACCTCTGAAACCAGTAGTTTATTACATGTTAATTAAATTTAAGTTAAAAAATAAAAAACCTAGGGATCCCTGGGTAGCCCAGCGGTTTAGTGCCTTTTTTCAGCCCAGGGAGTGATCTTGGGGTCACAGGATCGAGTCCCACATCAGGCTCCCTGCGTGGAGCCTGCTTCTCCCCCTGCCTGTGTCCCTGCCTCTCTCTGTGTCTCTCGTGACTAAGTAAATAAAATGTTTAAAAAATAATAAATACAAAATAAAAAAGCAAGATAAATAATGTCTATCTTCCCCATACATGTCCACATCAGCTTCCATCACTGTCAACCTGAGCCAATTTGGCCCCACCTTTTCCACCTACCCTTCATGCCTATGACTTCTGCTCAAACCCCATGAGATGGGCCTGGGGTGACCCTAAGGTGGGTCTGATGTGAACCTGGGGTGAACCTGAGGTGGGCCTGAGGTGAACCTGGGGTGGACCTGAGGTGGACCTGAGGTGGGCCTGGGGTGGGCCTGAGGTGGACCTGAGGTGGGACTGAGGTGGGCCTGAGGTGGGCCTGAGGTGGGCCTGAGGTGAACCTGGGGTGGACCGGAGGTGGACCTGAGGTGAACCTAGGGTGGGCCTGAGGTAGGCCTGACGTGAACCTGAGATGGGCCTGAGGTGAACCTGGGGTGGGCCAGAGGTGAACCTGGGGTGGGTCCGAGGTGGGCCTGAGGTGGGTCCGAGGTGGACCTGAGGTGGGCCCGAGGTGGGCCTGAGGTGGACCTGAGGTGGGCCTGAGGTGAACCTGAGGTGGGCCTGAGGTGAGCCTGAGATGAACCTGGAGTGGACCTGAGGTGGGCCTGAGATGAACCTGGAGTGGACCTGAGGTGGGCCTGAGGTGAACCTGAGGTGGGCCTGAGGTGGGCCTGAGGTGGACCTGAGGTGGACCTGAGGTGGACCTGGGGTGAGCCTGAGGTGAACCTGGGGTGGACCTGAGGTGGGCCTGAGGTGGGCCTGAGGTGGGCCTGAGGTGAACTTCGGGTGGGCCTACGGTGGGCTTGAGATAACCTGGGGAGGGCCTGAGGTTGGCATGAGGTGAGTCTGGGGTGAACCTGAGGTGGATCTGAGGTGGACCTGGGATGCACCTGAGGTGGTAACAGCCCCTCAGCACTGGAGACTGCCCTGGAGACTGCCCCGAACCACAGGGTCTTGACGAGCTATCTCCACATACGTGTGCCAGGCTCCTCTGCAGAGAAACCGAGGGCTTGTGAGCGTCACACGCACACAGAAAGAGGAAGACTTCTTACGTGACATGAGCCACAAGGAGTTTAAGGAACGCTCAGCGTGCAGGCAGGGGATGCGGTGCGTTCTTTGTGTCTCTGTAGACCTTCTAATCACGTCACGGCTCAGCTCAGGCTTCTCCAAAGTGTCCCCACGGGGTCCTCAGATCCCCCCATACCCTTAGATAATGAGGAACCACCCAGGGCTTCCCTCAGGGATCGGACTGTGACACCGCGGAGAGACACCGCCAGCACCGGGACATCCTGGGGAAGCAAAGTACTTGGGAGAGGCTGCTCCAGGCCTTTAACCCAGGGGGCTGTGGTTCTACGAGGACGATTTCTCCCTCTTAGGCACGTCTTCTGCCTCAGTTTCTCTCAGAGCGCTACGCTCTGTGCACTTGTCCTAGCGAGCCTGACTTGCTCCCTGAGCAGACAGAGAGAGGGGGGCGTCACAGGCCGCATCTTGCCCCGTCAAGGGTCGGCCACCACCCTGAGCCACTTTTCACCTTAGCTGGGCGGTGGCCTCGATGACTGCCCACCACAGCTGCCACCTACGGACGAGGAACCCGAGGCAGGCAGAGCGGCGCCACCTGCCCCAGGTCACACAGCCCGAACAGGACCCAGGCCCCGAGCCGGCTGCCAGCAGAGGCCCCACGGTCAACTGGATGCCTCCGGGGCAGAGCGGTCGCCTAGCGTCCGCTGTCCGCTGCCCCCATCAGGAGAACTCAGACTTCAGAGAACGTCAAGGGCCTGCCTTGCCGGAGGGATCCGGCAACCTCCCGAAGGTGGGCCGCTGGTCCAGCGTGAGCTCACGCCATGTGCCTACCTCAGCAACGTCAGCGAGGGACCGGGACACAAATGAGTCTCTTGAGTTGCCATCCAGCAGGCTGGGGCCCAGCAGGGACGTGCTGCTCTGTGTGCCCGCGGGGGTCGGCAGCATCTTCCGGCTCTTCTCTGGCGAGATGAAGCTCGCTGCCAAGGGAAGGAGGAGACCCCCTGAGGCCGGCTCGCCGGGCTCCATCCAAGGGGAGGACCCTGCAGGTTGCAGGCGGCCCCTCCTGGCATCTGCCGTATGTGCGTGTGGCCACACAGCTTTGCACAGAGCCTCATGCAGCCCCGGGGCTCCCTCACATGCTGAGCCCCGGCAGTGAGCCCTGCAGCACACGTGGGCGGCCTTGTCTCCCAGAGGCCCCGCGCCTTCTGTGGTCCAGACCACCCTCGCCTCCGCGCTCCTGCCCGGTTCGACGTGTTGCTCATCACAGAAGACCGGGCCCCCAAGCGTGGCGCCCACACGGATGCCCACCAGGTGCACGTGTACAACAGCCCCTTTCTAGGGCTGCCGGCACCCCCACACTCGTGCCCCGGCCACCCTGTGAAACCCAGGGTGCTGGTCCCCAAGGGCCGAGGAGCGTCTCCCACATGGGCCGCTGAGGCCGCTGAGACTGCCCCTGGTGGCCCCTGCCACCACGCCAACCCCTGTGGCCCGGGGAGGGGGAACCCGTCCTGTCGGCACCCAGGTCCACAGTCAACACGCCAAGAGCCCGCGGGAACACGCGCTCCGGAACCCTCGCCCGAGCCAGAAAGGGATGCCTCCCACCCCCGTGCTGCAGCAGGGGCAGAAAGCCCAGCAGGCAGGAGCTAGGCAGCGGGCAGCCCAGCGAAGGGCACGGCCGGGCTGACTGTCACACGGGTGTCAGTCACCAGAGCTCAGTGACGAGCTCGCTAGAGACCTCGGCGCATCCCCCTGTATAAGTGACGCGGGAGAAACCCCGAAATGAGCAGTCCCGGTGGCAGAGTGCAGACTCTAGTCCCCATCACCGCGCCACAGGGAGCCCGCGGTGCCTGCTGCCCTGGGACAGAGACCAGGCGCCCTGCAGACACTCACCAAACAAGCTGCTAAGCGACGAGTCCGTGGGGTCGCTGGGGCACCACTGGGGGTCATGGGTGGGGGAGGCGATCCAGTCTGGCTGGGGGCTGCTAGACGGGGATGGAAGACTTTTGGAGCTGTCACTGCCATTCAGCTTTGCCGGAGAAAGAGGGACTCCCTCACCTGTCAACCAAAACGCTGGGTCAGAGATGCCAGGGTGGGGGAATGGCATCCTGCGTCACCTATGCACCAAGAAAGCAGCAGGGTGGCACAGCCGTGCACCACGGCACGTCTCGACCCAGGAGCCCACAGGGCCCCACGGAGGACAAACGATCCTGGCCTGTGGAGGGGCCCATGGCAGCAGGGGCCATGTCCCGTCTCAGGGAAGGACGGTGGCTGTCACTGTGCAGAGCCAGACCCCGCACAGACAGCAGCCCCAAACCCTCTCGCTCACTGGCGCCAGCACCAGCCCTTCGGGGTGCATGTTTCTCAACTTTACCAACAAAAGAAAGGCGCAAAAGTGGGAGCCCAGTTCTGTGCGAATCCGCAGCCCGAAGCAGACCAGCAAGTGCTGTTGCAGAGTCGCAGAGAGCCAGTGAGTCCAACCCCCTCCCGGGACACGCACAACGTCAAGCGTCCACCCAGATTCAGAGCCACCACACACAGGCCTCATCTGAGCTCTGGACCCATTCCCTGTCCTCGAGGCTGCAGTGCCTGCCCCCGCCGAGCTGCCCAGCACCCCCCATACAGCAGGTGCTCCACGGGACAGGGGCGTGCCCCGCAAGTGTGCAGACACCTGGCGGGAGGTTGGGACCCCGTGGGCCTGGTGTGGGGGCACCCTCACCGTACTGCCCGGAACTGATGGCAATCTCGATGATGGAGTCGCTGATGTGCGTGGCGGGCTCGCCCTGCGAGAGCACGTCCTCAGGGGGCCCGGGCAGGGAGATATCCAGCAGCGCCGAGACGTTGGGTGGGGACAGGCGGCTGCTGGAGCCCTCCGGCGCAGGCAGGGGCGCAGGGGGCCCGTTGTGCAGAGGAGCCTTGGACAGCTCGGATAAGGACAGCACCGGCGAGCCCTGGCAGAGGACACAATGGGTCATCAGGGGCTCGGAACGGCAAATTGGCCTTGGCCCTACACGGCCATGACTGAGGGACAGAGAACTTGAGAGGAAAACGACACCAACAACCACCTTCTCTGCAAGACACACACAGTGGGTTTACTTCTCCTGAAACCTCTCCAGCCATGGCAGCCGTGCAGGGCCAGCCCGAGGCAGCCGCAGCCGAGGTGGCCTGGCCCTTGTCCCCTGCAGGCAGGATGGCTGGAGGCCGGGCAGAAGGGAAGAGCGGGGACACTACTGCCTGAGGACCTCCGCCCCTCCGGCCCTAAATCCCTTCGTCCTCCCGGGAGCGCAGCTGAAACAGGCCGCCCTGCAGAGGGGAAGGGAAGCCGGAGACGGGGGCCACCTGCTCATCTGTCGAGATGAAGGGGCAAAGGACGAGACCGTCGGGCGTCAGGGCCCGCCTACGTGTTCCCCACTACAACCCCAGGGGATCGAGGCTAGGGCACGGGAAGACCACAGGCTGGGGGCCGGGCCTGGCAGCCACACTGCTCTGCAGCTACCAGCGTGTCCTACCTGGAAACCGTCTGCCACTGGCTCCTGCTCAGGCCTCGAGGACACGCTGATGAATGGGTCGCTCGTGCCCTATGACACCAGGAGAGCCGGTGAGCATCCCCACCCGCGAGTCCCTAGAAGCCAGAGGGTCAGGAGACCCCTGTCGACTAGCTTGGGTGACCAGGTCCCCACAACTGAGGCTGTCAGTTCAAAGAGATACCCTGGTCCCAGCACAGCCTGAGCATGGGGCGCAGGGTCAGAGGCATGCCGGCCAGGGGGGCGTGGGGTGTACTGCTGGCTGGTGAGGCCGAAGACCCAGTGATGTGTACAGGCAGAAAGAGGTCCGGCCTGTCACAGCTCTGGATTCTCTGGCATCGCAACGAGCCTGTCCCCACTGCCCCCATCCATGGCTCTCCCCTTGGGGCGCCAGGGCTCACCTATGCCGCTCCACGGGAGCGGGGCCTATTAGGGCCCATCGCTCCTGACAGGCGGAACTGGGGTCCAGCATAACCCTGGCCTCATGGTCTTGGCGCCCACACCTCTGACAGGGGACTGCCTTATCCGAGGAGCTGGTGGCGTGGAGGAGCCTTCGTAGGCATACTCACCCCCACGGTGGGGATGGAGTCTCCGTCGCGATGGGTGCCAGTGGACTCCGGACCCGGGACGGTGGCGGTCACCTCGTCTGAAGAGAGTGGGGCAATGCCGGACAAGCCCTCAGCGTCCAAGACAGGGAGGGGGCTTCCCGGGATGATTCCAGCACTTTTAGCTGCTAAGTCAATAGCACCTGGTAGCAGAAAGGACATTTGGAACCTCAACTGCAAGGACACCCTGCCAAGTGCCCAGGGGGCTCAGGGACACCGAATGCGGCCATTCTCCACAAACAGTAAGAGACGCGTGGCTGGGAGAAGGGAACAGACACCTCACAAGGAACCCTCACGTGGTGTCTGTCCTGCTGGTGACAGAAACTTACTGGCCAGGTGACCTGTGGCCTGGGGCGGAAGGGCCTTGGGCACAATCGGCCGAGACAGGGCTGCTTTGGTTAGAGAAGACTGGATGGGCCGGAAGGAGCCTCTCCCTGGGGGAAAAGAACAGAAGCGGACGCATCAGCCCGCGTCATCTGAACGCACAACAAGGGCCTCGAAGTGTTTCCCTGAGAGAAACAGTCACCCAGCTGAGCCTCGGAAGGAAGCACCAAAGTTCCCAAATGCTTGTGGACTTGGGAAGTCACAGGGAAGACAGGGTCCCGACACCTGTCCAGGAGGGAACCCCAGCAGCACACGCATCCAGGGGCTGCCCGACGGCCGCAGTGAGTATGCCACCCTGCGGGGGGCCGTCATGGGGGATGGGTGCCCCACCCCAGCCGACGGTCCTGCACCAGGACTCTGCCCCTGCGCCTCAGCCCCCTCATTGGACTTTCTGCAGCTGAGGGGGCACAAGGAAAACCGGTGGTGCACAGTGTCAGTGTGTGCTGCACTTAAAGGGCGGGTCACAGCACGCGCTTCACTAAGCCACACCCCCTGCGTGAGACAGCGGTGTTCAGAGCCAGGCTCCACGGGGCTCCTGCCCCCACACCGCCCAGGCTAAGCACGGGGCACACGCAGGCTTCGTGGACAGAACAGACAAGGGGGTGCTCGGGCTATCCCGCCAAGAGCCGCGGGCACACCTGCCGTTCCCAAAGACGGGGGCCATGCCGGAAAGGGGTGAAAAGTGCCCCAAAGAGCCTGAGTGCTCACCAGTCACAGAGGAATTGGATAGGATGGAAAAGGAACAGACGTTGTGGGACTGGTGCTCAGACGGTCGAGGAAGCAGCGTTCTCTGTGGAGACAAGAGTGCTGATAGTGAGACGATGGAAAGACGCCGGCGCCAGGAGTCACTCAGGAAACCAGGGGCAGGCTGTAAGGGGCATTCCAGGCAAGGCGGGCAGGGTGTGTCCCGAGGGGGCCCTGGCTCTGGGGTTGACGACAGAAGGGCACCCGGACACATCGAGGGCAGCAGAGCCTCCAGCACCAGGCCTGAGAAGAACCCAGAGGAGCCTACCTCGCCTGGGCAGTGCTGCAGGGATGGCTGGACGGCCCACCGCTCACCCGGGATGCCCTGCAGCGCGTGCATCTGCTTTGGGCACCGGGCGGACACTCTCCTGACACCCACCCCCACATCTGGGGCCCCTCACACTCGTGGCAAAGGAAATATAGCGGCTCCCGACCCCATTGATGGACTAAGGGCATGGGCATGCTGCCTCAGTTGCCGGTCCAACACCCACCCTCCCGGATTACCCGCCAGGCCTCCCGGTTCGCAGCAATGCGGTGCCGGTGCAGCAGCCTGCCACCTCACAGGAAATTACGTGAGTTGCTGGAACCGTCATAGACGTCCTGAGACACCTTGGAGTGCTGGGTGCATTCCCGCTAAGGTGAAAAGGACATCCCCCTACCCCTCGGGGTCGCAAGAGTGGAGAGTAGGGGGCGCTACTGGAGTCGCCAATGGCATGGGGGGGGGGAAGGGGGTCCACCATGGCAAGGAGCCGCAGAGGCCATGTGCTGGTTCTGCTGCAGATGCACGCTGCCAGGAAGGGCGGCAGGAAGCACGAGGCTGTCGAGGCCCCGCCGCACTGCGCCAGCAGCGGGAAAGCAGAGTGTGAAGCAGGAAGCCTTTCACTGTGTGCCGACGACACTTTCTATAAAAACAGTAAATGCAAAAGCCCTCATACTGTGTGTGATTCCATTTGCGTGAAATGCTCAGAAGAGGCAAATCTGCAGACAGAAAATGCGAGTAGAGATAGTGCCTGTCTGGGGCTGGAGTGGAGGGGCACTTGAGGCAATGGAGAGATGGAATGTTCTGGGATCAGACCGCGGTGATGGCTGCACAACCCAAGTGCATGAGGGCCCACTAACCCCTCAGACCTCCTGGCTATGCGACGCACGTATCAACAAAGCTGTTACAAAGCTCAACAAAAACCACCTCCACAGGCCATGCAGGCTCACAACCCTGCACCAAAGAGCCACAGATGTGCCATCCATCCGGGGAGTTTCTACTCACTTCCAGGGGGATGATTCGCATACTTCAAGTGTGGCGGTACTGACTCTGCCCACATGCACGCACACACGACACCTGGGATCTAGACACACGGTCCCCCTACATGCAGGGACCATGTCCCCACGCCCCCAGGGATGCCTCAGACTGTAGATGGTAGCAAACCCTACACACACCATTTTTTCCTAGGGATGGAACTATGACAGTTTCATTTGTGAGTTAGGCACAGCAACGAGCTAACAGCACCAATCGCGAAAACAGAACTGTAACTACACACTGACACAGAAGTGACGTCAGCGAGGCCTCGCTCGCCAAACAGCGTATCGTGCCACACGCGCTGGTCCCGCTCATCTCTGCCCACGGAGTGAGCGAGGTCAGGACACAGGCACAGGACGCGGTGCGAGGGTACTGCAGACCTGATGACACGTCAGGAGAATCACCTGCTTCCTGCTGACTTCGGGTACAAACCACAGAAAGCAAAGCTCAGGATGGGGGCCCTGGCGCGCACCGGGCTGAGATCTGTCACTAAGCTCTCGTTTCTAAATAATTTAATCTCAAGAGGAAGAGATTTCGAAGAGACTAACAAAACAAACAGAAAGCTGTGCATTTATCGCAAAACAATACACACCCACACATTTTAGCTGCTGGTCATCACAGAATTCCTGCCTCACCCGTGCTCACGGGCCGCTCCCTGCCTGGCTGTCCCCTCGGGGGCAGATGGCTTCCATGGGGACCCAGCATTCACTGTGGGGAGCTCAGGAGAGTCTGGCCTCTGGCCACCCCAGCTACTTGCCAACTGCCTCTGCCGGCTGTGTATTTATAGAGGCTCTGAGAGTCCTCGAATAGATCCTAACCCAGGACGCTTGGGACTCGAATCCCCAGAACTTCCTGCCTCTTGTGCAAGTGGTTTTCATGCTGTGCAAAGATTACTTCAGGGAATGGTCAGCCCTGTGATTACTCTGCGTGTCCTACGCATAAGAAAGAAGGAGGAGGCGCCTGGGTGGCTCCGTGGGTGAAGCATCTGCCTTCGGCTCAGGTCATGATCCCGGGGTCCTGGGATCGAGCCCCGTGTCGGGCTCCCTGCTCAGCGGGGAGTCCCCTCTCCCAGCAGGGGACCCGGAGGGGGGTGTGCCCAGACCCACGCGGGTGCCCTGACCTGCACCACCAGTGGCTTCCGCAGGTGCCGGTTCCGCAGCTTCCTGGGCTTCGGCAGGAAGAAATCTGACTGCATCTGCAAGGAGAGGGCGGGGGCCTGAGAGCATGCTCCCCGGATGCGGAGCCCCCACCCCCAATGGCAGTGCGGCTCCCCTACTTACGCTGATGGAGTTCAGGTGCTGACGGAAAGTCAGTTCTGTTTCTTTGCTGGGAGAGTAGAGCTTCCCGTGTCGGCTATTGGGCGGCAGAGTGGTGGGAACGGCAAAAAGGCCACCGTCGGAGTCACTGCTGCCTGTGCTGGAGGGGCCCGCCACCAAGAGGGGTCTGGGCGGGTTCCTCAGACCTGGAAGCCAAGGGAGAGCAAACACGACCACTCACCCAGCAGCATCGCCAGCACGAACAGAGCTCTCCCCAAAAGAAAACCGGAAAGAAATACGGGACAGCCAGTTCCGTTTCCTTGGAAGCATCTCCTAGATCTCAGTCCCCAACACCTGCCTTCCCAGCTTTCTCTCTGGAACTCTAGCTCTCAGTGTGAGCGAATCATGGCTCTGATACCATGACGGCACTCTGCCACTTTGGTCCCCGGTGGGAAGGGCAGATGGCCTGTAAAGACATTTGAGAACTGGAAGAACCTTCCGGACCATCTAGCACAGACCAGAGGTCAGCAAGCCAGAGAGTAACTGCTGGCTCTGGAAGGCAGAAGAGACTACAGCCTGTGGCAGCCAGCCCCCACTGCTACCTGTGCCTTGGGCTGCACGGACACCTGATCCAGCCTCAGCTACCCCAGAGGCCACAAAGGACTCTGTCGAGAGGCAGGTATCCGCAATACAGAGGAAACAGAAACGTAGTGATGTGCTCGGAACAGAAAATAACCCGGGCACCTGGGTGAGTCAGTTAGGCCGCTGACTCTTGGGACTGTGGGATCAAGACCCACACCGGGCTCCATGCTGGAGTCTGCTTGAGATTCTCTCTCCCTCTCCCTCTTGTCCCTCCTGCTCATGCATGCTGCTTCTCAAATAAATAAATCTTGAAGGAAAAAAGAGAGAAAGAGAAAGAGAAAGAGAAAGAGAAAGAGAAAGAGAAAGAGAAAGAGAAAGAGAAAGAGAAAGAGAAAGGAAAAGGAAAAGGAAAAGGAAAAGGAAAGGGAAAAAAAAAGATCCAAGAAACCGTTGACACACAGGACACTAGGTCAGACGTGGTACTGCCTCTCGTGTGTGGCCCGTGCTCATGAGGCCCGTGCTCATGATACAGAGACACCTGCTGGTGCAGGATGTTCAAGGTGCATCCAGGATGGCCAAGGTCCTGCAGCGAGGGCACGGGCCCATGGGGATGGTAACGAAGCCCCTCACACCTGGCGTGGAGGCCCCTGAACACAGGACACAAAGGCCAGGCCAGTCCTCAATCCCTGTTGCCTCAGGTACCGGAAAATCCAAGGAATGGCCCTGAATTGAAACTACTCCTCAGGTACGGCCTGGACAAAGGACACTGCAGACTAGCAGGTTAGCACACCGTTCCTTCCAAGACCGTGTGAAAGTGCCGGGGCCTCCCTGACCCGAGGGTTTCTACGACACGTCAAAAGTACCAGGGAATGGTCCCTTCTTGGGCTTTCAGGCACCAAATCAGCATGCTCTAGAGGCTTCCACTGACCTTACAAAGATCCCCCAGAGTGACCAAACTGGCAAGGGCCACCCCATGTTTCCCACTGGCTTCAGCACCCCAGGATCCCAAGCCTTAGGTGACAGGCCTGGCACTCACCCTCCCTGCGAAAGGTGGGATTTGTTGCCATACACCATGGGCAGGACAGCAATCAGCCGAGCGGGGCCAGACATCGGGCACGCCGTACCCTGGGCTCAGGCACAGCCCACACACCCAGAAAGGCACCGGTGGCTGAGCCTCACCTGAGGAGCAAGGCGCAGAGCTGGGAGAGAAGGTCTTGCTGTTGCGGAGGGCAGACTGGCTCCGCGGGCAGCGGGGGCTCCGGGAGCTGACAGTCACCACCTTCCCTGGTGGGGTAGCCAACTGCTCTTCCTGGGCGGGCCTCACGGAAGCCGCGGAGCTGGCGTTCCCTTCTGGAGCCTGGGACAGAAACGGGCCACAACCAAAGTTAACTCAGCCTGGGTGAAGGCAGTGGGTCTCCCTCCAGCCTGAGGTGCTCACGCTGCCGGAGGGACCACGGCAGGGCGGCGACACGAACTCCTCTTTTTAAAAGCCTGCGCAAGGGACGTCCAGGTGGCTCAGCGGTTAAGCCTCTGTCTTGGGCCCAGGGTGTGATCCCAGGGTGCCAGGATCGAGTCCCGCATCAGGGTCCCTGCATGGAGTCTGCTTCTCCCTCTGCCTGTATCTCTCTGCCTCCCCCTGTGTCTCTCATGCATAAATAAATAAAATCTTTAAAAAAAATAAAAACAAAAAAAATTAAAAGCCTGCTCAAGAGGACCGCAGTGGACTCTCCTGATTGTGAGTCAGAGGAAGGAAATACAGACTTAATTTCTAGAATTAAACAAAGCTGTAGTCAAAAAAGTCCTCTGCTGAGTCAAAGTGCTAACCTCAGGGATCCTGCAGGCCCCTGGCTCAGCTGTAGCTGAGTGTGAGGAACCCTGCCACAGGGACAACCCATTCCACCCCACCTCTGTCCTCATCCCGGTGACCCCTCCCCAGTCTCCACAGCGCCCGCCATCAGGGCTCCCCCAGGGCCAACCTTCCCCTGCTTTCGGCACCACCTCGCCCGCTCTGCTTGCTCAGTGCCCAGTCCTGACCCACCTCTTCCTTTCCGAGGGACCTCTGCCCCTGCCCCGCCTGCTATCATGTCCTACTTAGCTTATTCAGTGTCACCATCCAACGGGGCCCCCTGCACACCTAGCAGCCTCTTGCAAGGTCCTGCTTGTCCAGAGGCCTGGGCGTGGGCTGCACTTGCTCGACAGTGCTCCGCCCCTACAAAGGGGCCTCTGCCTCCGGCCAGCCGGCCCATCTTTCACCTTTCACACAAGGGCTCAGGCCTCTGCCCAGTGGTTCTCAGGGCTGAGATGCATCACAATCAGCCGGGGGGGGGGGGGGGGGGGGGGGAGAGAGAGAGAGAGAGAGAGAGAGAGAGAGAGAGGGCGCGCGCGCGCGTGTGTGTGTGTGTGTGTGTGTGTGTCCCCACAGCCTCTAGGTCCCAAGAACTTGCATCTCTCCTGAGTCCCTGGGTGGCGCAGAAGCTGCTGCTGGGGCCCCACTCTAGGGCATGGCTCTGAGCAGCCTGCTTTGAATTCTCAGCAGTATTTCCAAGCTGCTAGCCCTCCTCTCTCAGTCGAGGCCAAGGCCAGTGTCTGCGTCCCCTGCTTCCACCTCCTGTAGGGCTCTGGACCTGCTCCTGTCCATCCAGTTTCCTCTCCTCCAGAAGCCTCACTCTAAAAAGTTTTTAAGATTTTATTTATTCATGAGACACAGAAAGAGAGAAAGGCAAAGAAACAGACAGAGGGAGAAGCAGGCTCCCTATGGGGAGCCCAACGTGGGACTCGATCCCAGGACCCCAGGGTCACACCCTGGGCTGAAGGTGGCGCTAAACCGCTGAGCCACTTGGCCTGCCCTCTAAAACGTTTTCTTTTTTCTTTTCCTTTTTTTTTTTTAAAGATTTACTTATTTATGATAGACATAGAGAGAGAGAGAGAAAGGCAGAGACACAGGAGGAGGGAGAAGCAGGCTCCACACTGGGAGCCTGACACGGGACTCAATCCTGGGACTCCAGGATCGCGTCCTGGGCCAAAGGCAGGCGCTAAACCGCTGAGCCACCCAGGGACCCCCTCTAAAACGTTTTCTCTACCCACTTGCCCCAACGCTGCCCATGCCTGCCTGCAGGTCGCCAGCTTCCACAGCACTCAATCTAAAGGCCACTGCTCACCCCTCGGCTGCCTCTGCAGCTTCCAGCCAGGTCCCATCATGCCATGACAGCCATCTCCCTCGTGTCCCCATGTGCTCTGCTGAGCACCTGTCTATGGCAAAGGCAGCACAGGGATGCAGCCAGGAAGGGTATAGAAAAGCCCTGCAGGAGGCACGGTGAGGGCCACCTGTCCAGAAGTGGCAGGTGTGCTGCGCAGATGTGACCCGGCAGCCCCATCCCATCCCCCAGGGTCCGCACAGCCCCATCCTGTCCCCCAAGCTCCACTCTCTCCTGGCAACTATGTGCCGCTCCCTCGGCCGCTCCTCTGGGAACCTGTGAAGCCCTGCACTCCCCAGCGCCAAGCACACATGGCAACTTAGGAGCTCCTGCTTCAGATGCCATCTTCTCGTCCCAGGAAAGCTCACTGGGGTTTCTCTTGTAGGGGGCAACCTCTGCCCTGTTTCTGACCAGACACCCCAGGAGAAGTCATAGCCACTCCCCAGGCTTAGGGACCAGCCACCACGGAGGTCCCTAAGGAGCTCCAGAGCCCTTCATCTGTGCCCTCACCACTCCACTCCCTGCCCTGAAGCTGTGCCATCATCCTCCCACAATGGCCACCCTAAAGCACAAAGGACATTGTCATTCCCTCTGTTGAAACCTGCAATGTTCCTGCCTGGCTCCCGGCCATGGCTACTGCATTGCCTCTGCACACGCTGTCCCTCTGGCCAGCAAGAGAGAGCTTAGCATAACTGAAGCCTGGCAAGGAATGGGTTCTTGGTCACAGTTGTCCTTGGAGCCTCATGTGAGCCACGTGGGACAGAGCCCATGCCTGCGGCGAACCAGAACCCTCGTTACCAAGCCCAGCTTGAGATAAGGAAGCGTGGCCTGCCTGGTCACCCGGTCCCTCCCTCCCTCCCCCTGGACCCAGTTGCTCTGCTGAGAGACTTCAGACTGGGCCAGACTTCCCTTGGGGCGCCAGCAGGGCTATGCTCGAGCTTCACTCACCAGCCTGGGGTTGACCTCGGTGGAGATGAGCCTCAGGAGGCAGCTGAGGAGGCGCTGCTTGTGGAAGGTGGAGGGTGGGGCGGCAGGGCAGGGGCCCTGGGCCTGCCCGCCGGGGGTCTGGCCCTCAGGACCCAGCACAGCCAGCCAGTCATACTCCAGCTGGAGCTTGTTTGGTTTGCCCATCATGAGGTAGACTTCGGCCAGCGTCAGGCTTTCGGAGGTCTGCAGGTTCCAGCCTTCCTCGCGGAGCTGCTGGGCTAGCCGGCTGGCGGGGACATCTTTAGGAGGCTTGGCGGCAGGCTGTCCCTGAGGCGGGGGATCCGAGGGGTTCACCTTCTCCTGGGGCTCCTCTGCAGGTGCCTCTGATGAGTCTTTAGTGCAAACATCTGGCTGGAGCCCGGGGCCAGGCTGAGGCTCAGGACCTGGTGGGGCACGGACGGGGGATGGCGCCCCAGCCCGAGCGAGGTCGACCACCTCTGCACTGCCGGGGACGCGAGTCTCTGGGGAGGCGCAGCCTGAGGGCCGCAAGTCTGCACAGCGGCACTGCTCAGGGACGATGAGGTCCTGACAGGACTTCATGTAGCGCGGGAAGGGATCAAGGAGGGAGAGCTCATCCTCCAGCTCTGGGAGCTGGCCGCAGGCGCACGTCACATCCGCAGGCTCTCGGGTGAGGCCGTCCCTGCCCTCTGCAGGAGCAGCTGTGGGGGTCTTCTCAAGCCGCCCCCCAGCATCTTGGAGCCCAGTGGGCAGCCTGTCTGGAGTGTCTAGACTGCCAAGGCTCGGGGCGGCCCCCTCCCCAGGGGCACTTTCGGGGGAACTCTCTCCAGAGCTCTGTGAGGCATCGGTGGAAGGAGGGGGTCGTCCCGGGCCCTTGCCCTCGGTGCCACCCCGAGGACACTTCACCTGGCCCCTGGCCGTGCCCTGCCCGCTCTGGATGCCCAAGATCTGGGCCGGAGGCAATGTGTGGGCATCCTTGGAGCCCTGCTTGCACCGGCCACCCTCCTGCCAGTGCACCGTGCAGAAGGCCTTGGAGTGCACGACTCGGGCCACTCCCGGCAGTGGCGTCAGCGTGCAACTCTCTCCAGGGAACAGGTGCAAGGCCACCTTCTCCTGCGACGGCTCTGGAAGTGAGTGCTGCAGCTGCCGATCCTCGAGTGTCTTCCGCTGGGACCTCAGTCAAGGAGCAGCCACAGGAGTGGGCCCTGCTGTGTGCCACTGGGCCACAGACAGAGCGTGAGCCAGGCACTTCCTCTACCAACCAGCACCCTGCCGGCTGGGATGGCAGGCTGAGAGGCAGCCAAGGACACGAGAAGTTTGGGGCCATCTGTGCTTGTTTTACTAAACCTGCTGATAGGGACGCCTCGCGTGCTCCCTAACCTACCACATAGGCCAGACAGTGGCCACTTGCAGCTTAGGGAGCCGGAAGGGACTCCCACCCGAACCCCAGAAGACAGAGGACTGCAAGTTTGGTTCTGGTTCCATGCCACTTCATGGGACTGACTGCACTCAGGACAGAGAAACAAGACCTATCCTTAAGCAGCAGGTGCTCTGGGGTAGGGGCAAGGCCACGTGAGTAGGAAAAGGATACAATCCGCACCTCATGGAGCGCCCACTTCTGTTTCAGGAACTCGATGAGGCTGGAGACCTTTCGGTGGAGCTCCACAATCATCCTGCAGAGAAACCACAGGCAGGACGGGCGGCTGTTACACAGGGAGGGAACGTCCTGAGGAGCAGCATGAGGCTGAAGCAGCAAGAGGACCGAAGGCCATGGATGGTGGAGGGAGCGTTCAAGGAGGGGCCGGAGGCACAGGGCCCCAGCAGGACCACTGATTCCTTGTCTCAAAAATTAGTCCTTTAAATGGAGTGAACTAGAGATTCGCGTGAAGCTGTAAGAAAAGAAGAGAGCCCCCCCCCGCCCCCATGCCCCTTCTGCATAGTAAAAGATCTCCACCAGGATGTGGACAGCGGTACAACCAACTGCCCTACCCTCAGTACCCTGTGGACCAGGACTGGCCTTAATTAACACTGAGAAAATTTAAATCCACGTGGAAACCAGGCGTCCTGATGGAGACAAACCTTAAGAACACGAGGCTCGGGGAGAGCAGCTGACAGAAGAGCAGAAGAGCCACACTCTACGCGAACTGCCTACAACAGGCAGGCCTAGAGATGGACAGCAGACGCAGAGGAGGCTGGGAGCGGGGAGCGAGGGCTTAGTGGATGCGAGGTTTCCTTTCGGGGTGACGGGAAGCTCTGGAGCCAGAGGGGGAAATTCTACAACACCCTGTGAAGGTGCCCAGGGCCCTGAGTTCGACACCTTAAAATGACACATGGTTAATTCTAAGTTACAAGAATTTTACCTCAATCAAAAAAGATGTCTAAATGAAAAACGGTCCACACCCTCTGTGGTGTCCTGTGTATAAGTCAGACATAAATATTCAGGGAGGTGGGGAGAGAGGAGTGGAAGGGCTTTTGAAGGTAAAGACGAGAGAAAGAATCTGTAGCCATAACCTGCCAACCATGACATCCTTTTGCTTCCTGTGCTCGGCCTGAGAGCCCTGCCGGAGTGGGACCCCTTGGGCTGAGGGCCACCACGACAGTTACCTGAGCCTCGGGTTCTGGGCCAGGCTCTGCACGCGGGCCCAGGCGTGGTTGTTCCTTGGCTGCAGCTCTACTGGGACCTTCAGGGGCAGGCGCACTGGCTTCTGGTCCTCTTCATCACTCAAGCCTACGACAAGAAGGGGCCATGAGAGCCTGGCACCCGTGAACCTTAACGTAGGACGCAAGCGCCTTGCCACACAAATAACAGAATCTACGAGAAGCTCTGGGCAAATAGCCCCATGAGCGACAGCAAGGCTGGCAGAGAAGCCCACAGGGATCCATGCTCTCAAGAAGGAATGCCAACATGGCTGCTTGGGATCTACAAGCCAGAGCCACCGGCCAGGCCACGGGAGCCCACAGAGACCTGCTCATCACAATGACACTCTGTCTGAACATGCCGTAGCTTCTGAGCTAAACTTGACTGCCTCAGGGTACACATGGTGTGACAAGGAGTTTCGAGTCCAGGTGCTGCCAACGAGCAGGACCAGATGAAGCGGACTCAGAGCCACTGTGAGGGCAGCCGCAGGAGGCAACGCCCCCGCCATCCCCACGTCCGTGATCACATACCATCCGGGTCACAGAGCTTCTTCAGAGCACGGCACATGGGCGCTTTGATCCGTAGGTTTCTTCCTTTGTAGCGCACGGTGGTGGCCCTGGGAAAGGAGTTTTGTGGAAACAGTGAGGCCTCTAGGTGAACGGCCACTCCCTGCCCCGCACATATGAGCAACCAGTGTGCCTGATACACGGAGAACCTGACAGATGAAGGCCCTGGCACAGGGTCCCCACGAAGCTCCTGGGCTCACAGGCAGCTGTGCAGAGGGAGGCCACACCGTAATTCTGAAGTCCCACTACTTTCCTGCCCATGCCTCACGCTGCAAAGAGGATGCCAGTCCTTCACGGACGCATGCCCGCCCCCTGGCAAGTCGCGTGGCACCTCCTGCTGTCCATCCCCTGGAAAGTCCACTGTGCGGGAGCCCGCATCGAATGTCGAATGCATGCCTTCTCTCCTCCGCCTCCTCGAGGTCCCTCAAGAGCAAACTGTCTGAGCCCTCCTGGAGGTGGCCACTAACCCCCATCACCAATGTCCCGTGGCTCCTCTGTAAGCCACACCAGTGGCACCCGACGGAGTACCGGCCACTTGCAGCTAGCAGACACAATGTGCCACTTGCTCACACTCCCCAAAACGGAGCTCAGGCAGGCCCAGGATCTGTTGCCATCGGGAGAACACTGGTACAGCCAGAACTTCACTAACGTTAGCATGACACAAACTAAAGAATTTCCATGTAACTCATGAAAATTAACACCACAAATAAAGCTCCTTTCAAAAAACACACTTCGGATGCTTTGGATCTACTCAAGAAAGGTTGGCTATTTTGAAAAACTGACAAGTTAAGTCTGGAGGAGCCCGCCAGCCTCCAGCAGTCCTAGACCCAGCTTCCACCTCCGAGGAAGCAAAGCCGCACACCCTCTCCTCCTTGGAAGGGAAACAGCTCTGATTTCCCACGGCACCAGGGTCTCAGCCCCCTCAACAGTGGATTTCACTGTGGCCCCCGGAGCGTGTTTAGAAGGCCAAGCAGGGGGTGTGACGTGCGGCAGACCAAGCTGAGGCAGTCAGGCAGCGCAGCAGGCTCACAGGAGTCCCGCATCATTGTCAACGCCTCCGTGGCAGCTGTCTCTCCGCATACCCATGAGTCCAGTCCTGGCTGAGCCTCTCCTGTGCCCGGAATTAGACACAGGACACCAGAAATGGTGCTGAGATATGGGCAGGCTGCCAAAGAGGCCAAGGGACCCCAGGAGGCCCACTCCCTGCCACTGTGTCTGGGGACATGATCACCTCAACCTCAGGGACACAGAGGCAGCGAAGTGCGGCCGTGGACGTGGGGCAGGTGGACTCGGCCCCAGCCAGTCTCCAGCAGCAGCTCCAGGGCTGGTTGGGCCTCTCTGCCCACCACTTCTTGTTGCATCTGCACCACACCAACAACACAGACCTGGGGGGGCAGGGGGTGTGTGGCCACCATGGGGCACCTGTGTTTGCGATAATCACATTTTCCGTTAAACTGCTCTTTGGTGACTTCCTTTTTTATCATTTTTTTTTCTAAGGGAAAGTGAGCAGCTCCTTTTGTATGACCAGAAAACATCCTGAGATCACGATCCCATTCCTTTACTTTCAAATGGAAGTTCTAGGAGTGCCCTGAAGCTACAGCTGCCGGGCCCAGCTCATGCTTGCTGAGAGCAGGCCTCGGGGGCCTGGCCACGGACCTGGATGTGGTCTGTGCGCCCCCATCCTCGAGCCCACCCCGGAGCTGAGCCACGGCAGGAGCACCACCAGGCTAGGCGCCCCCAGCGCATGGAGTTTAAGCAGCACCACCAGCAGAAGGCTCCCACCCTAACCCCTGATCAAGGGTCACACAGAGGACCCCATGCAACAACAACCCTCCCCCCCCCGCCGCCCACTGTTGTTGCTTTGACAGACAGGCAACAGGCTCGTTCCTCTACGTGCACGGGACTCAGGCTTTCTCTTCTGCAAAGTCATGTGCCGAGCCCAGTCAGCATGTGAGGCTGGCCTGTGAGCATCATAGTGAGGGGTGACCTCAGAGTTCTCCTCCGTCCTTTTGCTCCTGAGTCCCACGCTCTCCAACCAATGGACGTTCACAGTTAACTGAGAAAGGTCTGCATGAGAAGGATGGATGGGAAGTTGGTTAAATAAATACTCCACGGCCTTCAACAAAGGAATCTTCCACACACACCATCCTGCTTCCCCCACCTGTTTCACCTTTATGGGCCACTGGCTTTACCCTTGGAAACCAAAGTCAGCTGGCGGAAGACTGGACACATCCATCAGTGTAACGGGAGGGAAACCTGGATACAGAGCCACACAGTACCGCCTGCTGGCTTCACACAAGGGTGCAAAAGCAGCATCAGAAGGACAGTGCTTTCAATAGCTGAGACTGCAGTAAGTGGACACCTGCAGGCCACAGAGGCAAAACTCAGTGGGACCTGCCTGTCATACAACACGGATGGAAATAGCAAACCATCAAACTTTCACAAGGAAACTTGGAGCAATGCTGGACTGTGGGCGAGACCAAGGGCTCCTGGACGTCACAATGAAGTTGCGGCCCATAAAGGGAGATGGCAATGGGCCTCAGTAGGACTGAGCACTCCCGCCAGGCGACAGGCACTAGGAAGGCAGGAAAAGCCACAGACTGGGAGAAAACACTGTTGACCGCCTACCCAAGACAAAAGGCTTGTGTCTATAACAACTCTAGAACTATCCAACCTCAGTAATAAAGAAACGGGTGCAAGATCTGAGCAGGCCAGTCACCAGACAGAGGCAGATGCATGACAAGCACAAGAAAGATGCTCAATGTGGTCAGTCACCAGGGCAACACAAACCGATCCCACTTCCCACCCACGAGGATGCTCAAAACACACTCAATGCCCAGAACGGACTCTCCCTAGAAAGCTGTGTGGTAGCACCCAAAGAAGCCAGCGCAGGACCCCCTGCGCGTGTGCCCAGGTGATAGGCAACCAACACCTGGCGGCGAAGGTTTAGAGTGGCCCTGTTAACAGCCATGTTCCTTGCTGAGGAATGGATAAGCAGGCATGGGACAGCCGCAGTGGGGCCACTACCTGCAGGAAGAGGCATGAACTACGGACCCACAAGGGCCAGATCTCAAGTGAACAGCACCAGGTGGAAGACGCCAACCTCCAAAGGCCATGCACGCGTGACCCCATTTGGACGGTGCTCTGAGAAAGGCAGGAAGACAGGGCAGAGAGACCAGCCAAGGGGCTGCTGGGGCTGGGCGTGGGCGGTAACTATGAAGGGGCAGCACAAGGGAGTCTGGGGGCGACGGAGCCATCTGGATGTGGATCGGGGTGGTACACTGCTCCGTGGGCCTTCAAACTCACAACCGGAGGTGAAAAGCCATCTGGAAAGGCTGCGTGCTGTGCAATCCCCACTTGGAGACATTCTAGAAAAGGCATCTATGCAGGCAGTGAAGGGGAGAGGTCACCAGGGGCTGGGGAAGCAAGTTGGTATAACACGGGAGGCTCCTGAGGCAGGGGCCCTCTCCGGCAGGAGCCCGAACGGCAGACGCAGGACCCTGTTGTTTCTGTCCTGTCGTGGAGCACACACGAAGGTACTGAAGGCACCTGCTCAAAACCCACTTACGGATAGCGGTCTGTTCCACGGACCACAGCCCAGCAGGGCAGAAAGGGAAATGAAACCACAAGAGGACAAGTAACACTGAACATGTGTGCACACACCTGCCTGCACACAGAGCCGCCCTCCCCCAACCACCCAGAGCTGGTACAAGTGGGCACAGGCTTCGGGCAGCTCCTCCGTCGATAAATTCAAGTGAAGGGGAGAAAGGGCTGGATCTACTGCTGTTTCAACCTGATGTTTGAACTTTTTCACGATAAACTTCTCTTTTTTTAAAACATTTTATTTATTTATTCCTGAGAGACACAGAGAGAGAGAGAAAGAGAGAAGCAGAGACACAGGCAGAGAGAGAAGCAGGCTCCATGCAGGGAACCTGACGTGGGACTCGATCCCGGGACCCCAGGATCACGCCCTGGGCTGAAGGCAGGCGCTAAACCACTGAGCCACCTGGGCAGCCCATGATAAACATTTCTGAGAGATTCATAGCGACCGCCTTGCTCCTTAGACACAGAAGGGTGCTGCGAAGGACATTCCTCCATCAAAGCAGAGGGAGGAGCTGCCAGCACTCGGCGCCCCGGCACCCCGACGACCAAGCCCCAGGACCCAGCCCCCGACCCTCTGGGAGCTACAGGCTGGTCAGGGGCCTGACAGGGAGGTGCCCAGAGCACTGGGGGGGGGGGGTTGACATGCTGTCTGGCCATACATGGAGGACACGTGAGACACACACTCAGCAGAGGCTCGGGGCTGGGGCAGACTCGGACTCACAGCCGGGAGACAGGGAAGAGCCGGTCCCCTGTGGCAGAGAGGGAGCCCGGGTAAGCAGCCAGCAACCCTCCAAGGGAGGCGTGCAGTCTGGTGCCCACAGCAGCATCTGGGTGATGCTCTGAACCACCAGACGTGATGCGTCCGGAGGGGAAGGTGCAGGGAAGCAGGAGGCGAGGGCCGCTGGCCTCCAGGGGACACCACTCCTCCAGCCCGGGGCCTCACGAGCTCTGCTGGAGCTGGCTCCTATCTGTCCCTGATGCGGGAGGTCTCAGGGCCACACTGGGGGGTCTCCACAACCCTCCAAGTGCTCGGACACCATTTCATCAGGCAGCGACAGCATCCACTCCTGATGAAGCCCCGAGGGTGAAGCCACAGGTGCTACAGTTCTGGTGCCAGAAACACAGATAAACGCATTTTCGTAAGTAGACCACCACACAGCAAATGTGGTCAGCAGCCTAAAGCTAACCAGAAAGAACACCCTTCCCTCCTCTAACCAGACAGAAGCTTGCTTGTCAAATACTCGAACAGGACACAGCTGTGAAGAGCAGGGGTGCCCCAGGCACCGACCACCCCGGGGTGCTGGTGTGAGCGGGAGCCACAAACTGAGTCCCCCTGCTGTGGCCACATGTGCACCCCACTCACTTCCAAAAATAAGAACAGAGCCCCCCAAGCCCGCCCAGGAGCCAGGCTCCTCTCTGCAGCACCCTTCCGCCAGCGTGAGCGACGCTGTGACGTGCGCCCTACGGCGCAGCTCACCACGGACCTGAGGGCTTTCCAGAAGTAGGGCTGTGGGGTCAGAGGGCACGCACACTAACAGAGGGTGAGGTACGGACTCCCCTGCGCTCCTGCTGTGAGTGAACACCTTCTCGGACAGTGCTGACGCCTCTCCACCCGCAGCTGTGGGAAACGGACTGCTTCCGTCTGCCCTCCTCCTCACCCCAAGCCATGGGGGGTGGCACAGGCAGGGGTTCTGGGGAGGCTGGTGCTGGAACACTTACCCCCTTCTTGATCTGGGGGGCTAGAGGGGGCTGTGCAGGGAGGACCGGCGAATTGTCCCGCGTGGTTGTTACACTGAGCACAGCCAGGGAAGGAGGCGCACTGTGACCCTGGCTGCAACCCCATCCTCTGCGGGCTCATGTTGGGAGAACAGACACGTCCCCACACCTTCAACCTGACCTGCCCCTGTCGCCTGACCTGCCCGTCACCTGGACGTTGATGCTGCGGGGCTGAGGTCATGTCTGTCTGGCTCCTTCCTGCCTCCTTACACGGCCCTCATCAGAAGCGCCCGTGCACAGCCCACACCCCCAGAGACAGAGAACTTCTGCTGCCCTCCTTGGCTGGGTGGCTACAGAGGTCGTGGGGAATGCTGCACAGGGAGTCTCTCTCTTGTCCCCCTGGTTTTCACCCAATCACCGATCCTATCAGTCCAGACGCCTGCGCGTTGACTGCTCACAGGTGACATCCCAATACCATGTTACTAAATATTCAAAGCAAACAGGAGATGTAGACGCTCCTCCTGGATCCTCACTTGTTCAGAACCATGTTAACAGTCATGTTGCCTCCGGGCTTTACTGTGATGGCTCCTCGCGGAGACCGTGGGGACCCAGCACTGTGTGTTTCCTCGACCCTGCGGGCCCCCAGCTCAGGAGCCCTCCAACCTCCAGCAGCCCCTAATGCCAACCACCCAGCCACATTCACATGTATCAACACGCCTTCCTCACATGAGGTGAACTCTGAGGCAGGCCCGCGTGTCCTTCCAGAAACCCAGGAGGCCACCCCCCACTCTGTGTGCGGCCTCTCACAACAGGACCAACACGGGCCAAGAAAACTCACAGGTTTTCCAGCAAACCAGTCCCTGATGACCCTGAGCACAAAGAACCAGAACACTGACTCAGCCAACAAGTTAGGACTCAAGTAAAATAAAAGGTGAAAAAGGCTCCCCCCAGATCGCATCCAGGGTGGGTGCTCCGCCTCACAAGGGAGACACTAATGCCAGAAACCACCTCTGCCACGTACTCTCTGGGCTCTCGATGCAGGTCCTCAGAGGCACACAGGCAGCCCAAACAGCTCACAAGCCCAGCTTGTCCCCAAACGCTGCAGGGCCTGTGTGAGGGTAGGAAGGCGGGCACTGCCACTGCCACAGGTGAATGGGGCGTGGGGTGCACGACCAATGAGCCACCTGCTCCTAAGCATACCCACATGCCTCCAGGAGGCTCCCGTCTGCCCCAAGACACCAGTTGTGAAGGCTGCCCACACCGCCTGGCATAGCGCTGATACGTGCATCCCAGTTACCACCACGTCTGGTTCCAAACGGGGGCAGTTCACAGAAATAAACTCGTGGGAACCCAAGAGGAGCATATGTAAGGGAAGACGCTGGGGCGGAGCCAGAGCAGAAACCACACAGCCGGTGCCACCTGTCAGGAGCTCACGCCTGAGGGATGGGGACGTGCAGGCCATCCAACACCAGGCTGAGGGAGAAATGCCACCGGAGGTGCCAGAAGGCCATGTCCTGCAAATGCAGCAGAGACCAGTGAAGACTGTTCCAGGGGACAGCTAGCCTTGGACCAGCAGGGGCCTGGGGATGGCCTGAGGGTCCATCTAGGGCAAGGGGCAGAGATCTGGAGAGAGTACACCCGCTCTGGCAGGGTGAGTGGGAGGCCACGGCAGCCATCAACGTGGCAGCCACGCCGGGTGGGAAATCCATGCACACGGAATCCGCAGACTGTGGAGCAGAGGAAGGTCTGGGCCGCCCCGAGTCAGACACGTGGCTGGAGACCAGGGACCAACTACTGAGGCTGACAATGAAGGATGCCTTGAAGGCCACTCTGAAATGTGGGCCAGAGAGCAAACTAAAGTTCCACCGAGACAGTGGGAGAATGGAACACAAGGCACGTGCCATACGCCATCTCTGCCACGGGAATGGTCACTGAGCTCGGGGCAGAGCAAGCGGGAGAACCTTGAGCTCTGGACACCACGAGTGTGAGGGCAGACGGCGTCAGACCTGGCTTCACTCTAGGGGCGTGGAGCCTCGGCGGGCAGGCACAGGGAAGGGGTCAGGAGGGCAACAGGAAGGCGGAGTGTGGGCCTGCTGTGGCCAGAGAAGCCACCCACAGCCCACACGCAGGTGGGGACGGGGGCGGGAACAGGAGGTGGTGAGGGCCCTGTGGGTGCTGCCACCCTGCCAGGGAGCCCGCGGGAAGAACGAGATGGGGAGCAGCCCAGGCGATGACACCCTGCTCTCCTGGGGCTGCATGGCGCAGTCACCTTTCACTGTGGAGGTTGGGCACATTATGGACCTCGGTGAGAAAAACCACACATCTCCAGTTCTGGGCTTCGGGAAGCACGCACGCGTTCCAAAGCAACAGCGGCGCTCCACAACACAAGCCCTACTTACCCCACCTGAATGAGCTCATTCAACTTGGTCGCGTTCTTGTCGTCCATACCTTTAAATGGAAAAACAAATAAATGTGACCATGAACTCCTCAGGAGCAAGATCAGTGAAGATTTCCTGATTAACTCTCATCAATGTAGGAAGCAAATATCCTTCTCAGAAGACCCAACAAAGTCTCCCAGAACACAACCCCCCACGTTAGCTGCAGCTCCTCCCACAAAGCCTGGGCAGAGCATGCCATCCCCACCTGCATGTCCTCTCCACCCACCAAGACTTTCTCGGGGAACCACAACCTGCCTCCACGCAGCTGCTCCTGACTCCCGACCCCCACCACACCGAGCCTCTGCTCCTTCCTAGCCGCCCAGCTCAGATTCCCTTCTCAGGGTCACCACCACATGCTTCTCCTGCTGGGCTCGTGTCATCTGCTGGCCCATCGTGGTCTGCTTTGGGTCCCCAGGTTCCCAGGGTAAGTGAACAAGGACCCAAGACCATACGTGTTCACCAGAGCTGACACCATGTTCCTCTGTACCCTCCCACAGTTGCTGCTGTCCCGAAAATGTCCAAGGAAAAACGAAATTACATGTGCAAGAACGTGAGTAACCTGGTAGATGGTGAATGTTTGGGGATCATCGAAAATTTCTTAAACTCTTATGTACTCAGGGATAAAAACAATAAGCCACAAACACAGAGCCAGGCCAAAAACCAAGACAAGGACAAAATCCTTAAAGCAGCAGAGAAAAGTAATGCATCCCTTCCAGAGCAGCAGAGACACAGCGGCCGGTGGCCTCTCCCCAGGAATGGCGAAGGCCAGAGATAAACAAATCTTTACAGTGAAGGAAGGAAAAACTGCCCAATCTGAGCTCTCCATCCAGCAAAAACACCTTTCAAGATTGAAGACAACATAAAGCTTTACAAATAATCACTGGAAGAATTCACAGCCACACGTGACAAGCATGTGACGAGAAACAGCAAGGCATGTCCTGCAGGCCGCAGGGCAACGGGCCAGATGGAGACGGGCCTCCGGGACAGAAGGCCTAGCAAGGAAGAGGCAGGCGCACAGCCCCGCTCACTGACCGGGGACCCAGCATGGCCCGGCCCCACACGGTTACGCGACAAAGCAGCACCATCAGCGGAAAGCACAGCAGGGATTCCCATGTGAAGGCAGGGTCTGCAGGGCCAAGCGCATGGCCAGAGGGCAGCCTGTCCTGGAGGTTCGTGGGCATGTGAGCAGAAATCAAAGGGAAAGCCAAAGGGGATGGAAGGGCCCGTTGGTCCTGCATCTGGCTGGCCGGACAGACAGAAGGTCCAGGAGCTGAGCCACTGAGACTTCAGGGTTTGAGTCACTCGATGGGCACCATGCGGGGAACCACCTTTCAGAGAAAAGCTACCTGAACACGCAGGTGAGGATGGGAGATAGGCCGCTGCGGCAGGAGAAATGAGCTCTGGGTCTAAGACTCAGTCCTGGGGGCAAAGCGTCACCTGTCACTTAGCAGCCAAGGAGATTTTCATCACAGTGGAGCCTCCTCAGCCCCTGGGACACCAGCCAGCGCAGTAGCTGCCCTGAGGCTGCATACATGTAGCGTGTGTCTGAGTCCTAGGAACACAGCAGACTCAACGCCCACCGTTTCAGGGTTCATGTTCATCCAGAGGCCCAGTGTTAAACAAAAGCAGGCTCCGACCACAATTTCTGCACAGTCCAGAAAAGGCTACCAGCATGCAGTCATGAGACGCTGCAGTGTGCAGGGCACCCGGTGTGCCAGCGAGTGACCTGCGAGTGGGGGGTAGGCGGGGCTCAAGTGGGGCCTTGGTGGGGGGGCTGCATGCGTGGAGGCCAAGAGGGGCTGGTGGGATGTCACAAATAGGACTGGCTTCTCTGAGCTGCAGGGTGGCAGGAAGAGGAACAGAAGTCCAAGTACAGAGGCCCCTGGGCCGGGGTCCCAGTGCTGCCCAGTGGGGTGACAGTAAGCCGCCCAAGTCAGGGAGCAGGCCAGCCTCATGAGGACTCAGGCAGGCTGGGAGAGCGAGGAGAGGCCACCACAGCAGTGGCCGGGGGCAGTCAGTGCCTGTACACCACTCACACTGGGAGCACTCCACGACAGGCCAGCAGGTGACAAATAAGTGCTCAGACCACAGGAAGGACTGTGTTGGGAGCCAGGCCACCTGTAGGGTTTTTGCCTGCTTCTAGGCTAGCGTGTGCAGAGCAGCCCTCAAACGCCCTCCCTCCTGGTCCCTCTGCTGATTCCACACCCCCCGCCCTGCTGCCCACTCTGAGCAGTGGCATTCTGCTGGGTGACCAGGGAGGAGACGGCTTATGACTCTGTCATATGGTCTCACTGGGCCTCTGGAGTGACCCGGTAGGTAAGCACCCTTCTACCATGTGACGGTGCCCAGTGGCACCTGCATAGACAAGGGCACCCCTTGCCTGGGGTCACACGGGGAGGCGAGGTAGGCCACTAAGTGGTTGGTGCCCCCGGAAAGCCAGAGCATGCCTACGTTGGTTACAGGAGACAAGCAGAGGGACATATGGGGAGTAGCCCAGATCATTCCAAGCACCAGTGTCACACAAGACCAAAGGTGAGGCTCATCTATCTCATCAACAGCCCCAAGGGGGCACCACAGGTATACCTAGGACCACATCCCCAGCTGGCACCCTGAACACAGGCAGCTGCTAGGTAAGACCATAGTGCCTGCGACATAAATGCTAAACATCAGGTGGTGACAGGACTGAGGGCATGCAGAACAATATCCCTGGTCTCAAGTGACATGGGATGAAGGGTCAGGGCCTTGCCAGGATGCCTGCAGTCAGATGCTGAGTAAGAGAAAGTGCACTCGTGGGGTAGGGCACAGGTGGGGCCGCTATCTGTGACAGGTAAGTGTCATGAAGGTGCAGGCACGCAGAGGCTCAGGTGCTCTTCAACTTCCTGCTCCCTAAAATGTTTTCAAGATTCAAGCTGGGGGCAGCCCCGGTGGCGCAGCGGTTTGGCGCCGCCTGCAGCCCAGGGCGTGATCCTGAGACCCTGGATCGAGTCCCACGTCGGGCTCTCTGCATGGAGCCTGCTTCTCCCTCTGCCTGTGTCTCTGCCTCTCTCTCTCTGTCTCTATGAATAAATAAATAAAAATCTTAAAAAAAAAAAAAAAAAAAAAGATTCAAGCTGGAGGGAGAAGAGCTGTGGCATCAAAGACCCAACAGTGACAGGAGAGCAGGCCCTGCCAGGGGGAGCCGTGAGCATTCCGGAAACCACGTCACATCCCCAGCCACGAGCACTGCAGGAGCCCTGGTGCCCCATACTCACAGCCCCCGACCTTCTTCCGCAGCTCGCCGTAGCAGATCAGACCGTACAGCTCCTGGGACGACTTCTTCAGCCCGCGGGAGAACACTGAAACACCAAGAAGGGACAGAGCTTTAGAAGGGGAAGACGTCCCCGCCGGGCCGACCAGCTCGGGCACAGGAGGGCAGGGGCACGTGAGCGCTGTTCGTCCCGTGGTTCTGACCACCGCACGTGCCTCCCAGGACGGCAACCCCAGGCGAAACGAAGTGAGGCGCACACGGGAACACAGGGCTGCTTTTTAAATTTTCAAAATGAGAAATTAGATTAGAAAACTGGGCTGGCGCCAGGAAATGCTAACGGGCAGAGGGCTGCCCCGGGAGGAGCCTGGGAGGCCAGCGGGGCCACAGGAGGTGGACTGAGACCATTTCCCTCCGCACACAGAACCACCCAACCTCTGTGTGAGGCCAGAGGCCTGTGACCACGGAAGCGGACGTGTCACACCATCTCTGATCACTGATGACCCCCCTGAGGCCAGATGGAGGAGGAACGGCAGCCCCAGCCCTCATGGTACCAGTATCCACTCTCCCCTGCTCCTCAGCAACAGATGCACCTCACTCAGGAAGCAACGAATCCAGGTCAGACGGTGCACATCCCAGCCTGCCCTGTGGCTAGATGGGGCTGCACCACTGTCCTGGCCTCTAAACTTTATTTTTTTTATTTATTTATTATTTATGATAGTCACAGAGAGAGAGAGAGAGAGAGAGGCAGAGACATAGGCAGAGGAAGAAGCAGGCTCCATGCACCGGGAGCCCGACGTGGGATTCGATCCTGGATCTCCAGGATCGCGCCCTGGGCCAAAGGCAGGCGCTAAACCCGCTGCGCCATTGTCCTGGCCTCTAGAGTGATCAGGAGACTTCCAGAAGCTCCCAAAATGACTGAAGACTGAATGAGGATGAATGTGTCCTTTGGCACCCCGGTCTTGCCCACGGAGCCATCCTGGACCAAGCACTGTGCTAGGCACGGCAGAGTGGCAAGAGGGCAGGCCCTGAGTCCCCAGTGACCGCACTGGACCTCCTATCTGACGTCTCTGCCACAGGAGAACCAATCTCTCTGTGCAGAAGACCACGATGCTTTGAGGTCCGTGTTACCTGAAGCCAAACCTGAGTGCCGTCTGCCGGCGCAGGCCCAGCTCAGTCTGGCGCCTTCTCCACCACTTCACAGAGCAGTGACCTGTGCTGCCGTCCCTCCCCTGTCCTCACAACTGCTCTCTCTGGCTTCTCCCCAGAGAGCTCTTTTCAAACTCCTAACACTCAGGTGTGATGAAATCACCAGAAAAGGAAAACAAAAGTTCATTAGCAAACGAAAAATAAAATTTTGTCTCTCTATCATAAACAAATAAATCTTAAAAAAAAAAGGGGGGGGGGGTGGGAATCGCTGGGTGGCTCAGCGGTTTAGCACCTGCCTCTGGCTCAAGGGGTGACTCCGGAGTCCCGGGATAGAGTCCTACGTCGGGCTCCCGGCATGGGGCCTGCTTCTCCCTCCTCCTGTGTCTCTGCCAATCTCTCTCTGTCTCTCATGAATAAATAAAGTCTTTAAATAAATAAATAAACAAACTCCTCTCCATTGTGCGATTTACCCAAAGAAAGTGTTTCCAAAGAAAAGTGCTATGTGAACAGGTACATCCACAAATGCACACTGTAAGGCCACCAAAGGGACCTGCTGGTCCAAAAGGAAAGGTAAAATTTATTCACCTGTAGCAATATCAAACTCAACAAATTAACGCTCCACAGGAAGCAAAGAGAAATTCCACAGCAGCATGAAAAGGCGGCACACCCAGGACGGGGGGGAGGCGCTGTGCTGAGATGGTGGAGGGTGTCTGGGAAGAAGGAGAGGTCTCAGCTCCCACTGACTGTCGGGGGTCCCAGGCAGGGATGTGCACAAATGAGCGTGGGTTTTCTTGTCTGCCCTGAGGGTGACATGCTCAGTGACAGGCCCCCGCCAGGCAGAAGAAGGGGCAGGGAAAAATTCAGGGAGGGATTTCTGGGAGGAGAACACAGCTCCGCCTGGGGAGGGAGCAGGGTGAGGGAGGTTGATCAGCGGGGGGTACAGTGCAAGTACACATGAGGGTGGAGACCCTATTCCTGCCAGCCCACAGGTCAGGAGGAGAACACCTGGTGGAGTCGCAGGAGGGGCTCAGGCAAGGAAGCAGCCCGGCAGATGCACAGCTGGTGCCCATCTCATGGCATGAGGGGCAGGGTGGGACCAGACAGCAGGGGACAGCGATGATCTAGAACAAGAGCAAGGGGGACCAGGTGGTGAGGAGAGACCAGAACAGCTCTGAGGAACAACCAGCAAGACTCTGATGATAGATGTCCACAAAGGTTCAAAGGGACATACATTCAGGTGACAGTGTCAGGTAACAACTGTGAGCATTCGGAGCTTGAGCAGCCCTGTCCCCAATGGCTCCCACACAGGCTGGTGGCAGTGAGAAAGACTTCTTTAGGGCAGGAGTCGGCACACTATGGCTCACAGGCCAACGCAGCCCAGGACCTGTTTCTGAAGGAAGGGTTTGTGGAACACACCAATGCACACCTGCTTACCCTTCGTCTACAAATGAGCTAAGATAGCAGAGCGCAACAAGTTCTACAGACTGCAAACCCCAAAGCCAAGATATTTGCCATCTGATCCTTCAAAGAAAGAGACAGCTCGAATCATGCTCTCTGGGCCTTTCTCAGGCCAGAGGAGGAAGCCCAGGTCCTGGCGTGCTGACCCGCTGGGGAGCCAGGGAGGAGGCAGACAGGTCAGCCTAGGTGGTGCTGGCATACACGTGCCTGAGGGTCACCAAAGAGGCCAAGAGTGCGCCCACAGGTGGGGCTGAGGCAGAAACACAGGAGATCATCAAGGGCAGGCACGAACAGCACATGACAAAGGTTCAAAGCGAGTGACAGGCTTCAGCCATCAGAGTTGTTCTCTATCACAACTTACATTATTTTACCAGGAGTGTCAGAAACAAGAGAAGTTAGTAGAAGCAAATGTCTGGAATGACCAAGCTATGAGTGAAGTTGTAGAAAAGAAGAGTTAACATAAAGAAAGATGATCAATGACTGAGTGGCAGGTGTGACATGTGGCAATACCTCCTCTGAGGACAGAGGCTGGTTGGGTAGGCTGCTCCGGGCGGGAGGGTGCTGACCCAGACATGTGAACTGAACACGGATCACTCAAGCCTGACTTCAAACCCAGACAAGAGCTCTGAAAAGCTAGAAAGCTAGCCCTCTACCCCAGCCCACCACACACAGGCCATGCTCAACTCTCACCCCAAGGAGCCCCAGCTTGGGAGAGAAAGGTGGGCACCAGAGGGGCCCTATTCTGGCTGGCCAGGACCTATGGTCTGCTTCTCCTCGTCGACTGTGGGGCCCTCCCCTCCCAGGGTGGGACACGGGCCCAGAGTGAGCCAGGGACCTAGAAGCACAGGCACCCAAGGCCATTAGAAATAAGTGCGGCTTTCTCACAATTCAGTTTAAGCGATGGATCCTAGGCATTCCACCAGCCAAAGGACCATGAGGCAGGGAAATCCCTGGCCATGTGGCTGGGAGAGCACAATGCCAGAGGGTGTGTCTTGTGGGTTTGCTGGAAACCAGCTCCTGACCAGCAGCCAACCACACCTGCCACCTTCCCAGAAGCCAAGTCTGAGCACACTCACCATTATCAAAGTCAATGTACTTGGTGATCTTGTGCCACGTGCGGTAATAGAAGTGCCGGACCTGCTCCTTGTTCTTCACCATGCTCGCGGGCTTGCCTTTCTTCTTGTACTTGAGTGCAATGTTGTTCTGAATGGCTTCAAAGTCTTTCCCATGCTGCAAAATTAAGTCCACATTTAAAGCACAAAGGTTACAACAAGGCAGTCTTCTGTATAACACAGATGCTTCCCGAGAAAGGAGAAGGGAAAGGGAGCCCACTGTGGTCAAGCCAATGTCCTTGACGGCTCTTGTGCATGAACTTCAGCCTCACCTCCCTAGAACCTTGGTTTCAACTCAAGTAACGGATAAAGCAACAGCAGAATCTGAGGAATAAATCTATTGTAGCATGGAAGACCAATGAGGCAAGGACTCAGGAGCAGGAGGACACAGTGCTCATCACGCAGATGAAAGGGGCTTAATGCCCACAGTTGCCTAGAGACCACAAATCAAGACAGCTCCATGAAGACAATCATGGCAACACACAACACAAACCACAAAGAGCTAAGAGTATGCTATACCTGGCCTCCTAAAGCAATACATCAACTGTTCAGAGATGCCCTCACTGCTTCCATCAGAGAAAATGTATCCTATATTCAAATAGGGAGAGCAAATATAAACAGTAAGAGAACCACACAGACTATGCTCTGAATACATTCATGGGCCACCTATTCCTTCAACACATCCACGTAGGAGCTGAGTTTTTGTGAGATTTTCAGAATGGAATCGGTGTTCCAAAGAACAAAGTCACCACCAGGATTGTTCAGGAGCTGCTGACATTCCATCAAAGCCAAGACAGATGTCCAGGGAAGGGCCCAGAGGTGACAGCACCCCGACACCACGAGCACCCCCAGCACCCATATCTTGGTTTTTAAATCCCATTCCCAAAAGGAAGCGGGGTCCCTGGAAGAGATGAGAGCAAGGAAAGTACCAGTGAGTCTGGAATATCTTGCTATGCCAGAAAGTAGGCAAGTGAAATGCTTGCAGCATGAGAAGAGCATGTGGGAAGGATACAGGAGCCAACCAGAGGAGGCTCCCAGTGGCCAAATCTGCAGCCATCTGGGCAAGAAAATGGACAATGATATGAATAGATTGTGACACAGAACAACCTATATACCCGAGTCCATACAGATAAAAACAAACCACTGAATTCCTACCTAAATAAGGGAGAAGGGAGAGCTGTTTCTTGCACAAGATCTCTAATTAATAAGTACAGAAACCCCCCCCCCCAAAAAAAAAATAAGTACAGAAAGAATGATGGAGTCAGAAAATCGCCAATGGGCAAATGGTATAGTAATATTATTTCAGGTAAGAAGTTGCATGATTACTAAAGTCAGTGTAAGAAAAAATGAGAAACAGAGTATTTACATAGTCTAAAAGTAAAAGAAAAAAAAGCAGATTATTAAGTACAAGACCTGGCAGGTGTCACCTGAAAGCAGTGATAGAGGTTCAGACCACCAGACAGAATGGAGCACAGCATGCGCTCTGTACAGGACATGCCCAGGACAGCCTGGCACTCCTGTGGTACTCTTGACAAAAATGCAAAATGTATATTTAATCATTAGTTAACCTCAGAGAAGCTCAAACTGAGGGGTATTTCACAACCTAACAGACCAGAAGTCTTCAAAAGTATCAAGGTCGGGGCCCCTGGGTGGCTCAGTCAGTTAAGGGTCTGCCTTCAGCTCACATCACGATCCCCTAGCATGGAGCTCCAGGGAGCCTGCTTCTCCCTTGACCCCTAGTAATGCATGCTCTCTCAGTCTTTCTGCCTTGCTCACAGTTTCTCTTTCAGATAAATAAAATCTTGGGGGGAAAAAAACGTGTCAAGATCTCATATGAAAAAATGCTCAACATCTCTCGGCATCAGGGAAATACAAATCAAAACCACAATGGGATACCTCCTCACAGCAGTCAGAATGGCTAAAATGAACACAAAAAATAAAAAAATAAAAAATAAATAAAAAAAATAAAATGAACAAGTCATGAAATAACAGATGCTGGTGAGGGAGGTGGAGAAAGGAGAGCCCTCTTTTTTTTTTTTTTTTTAAAGATTTTATTTACTTATTCGTGAGAGACACAGAGAGAGAGGCAGAGACACAGGCAGAGGGAGAAGCAGGCTCCCTGCAGGGAACTCGATGTGGGACTCGATCCCAGGACCCCAGAATCAAGACTGGAGCCAAAAGCAGACGCTTAACCACTGAGCCACTGAGGTGCCCCAAAGGGAAGCCCTCTTATACTGCTAGTGGGAATGCAAGCTTGTGCAGCTACTCAAAAAACAGTATGGAAGTTCCTCAAACAGTAAAAAACAGAGCTACCCTACAACCCAGCAATGGTACTACTAGGTATTTACCCACATGATAGAAACGGAATGATCCAAAGGGGCACCTGTACCCCAATGTTTATAGCAACAATGTCCACAAGAGCCAAACTATGGAAAGAAGCCAGATGTCCATCAACTGATGAATGGATAAAAAAGATGCAATATATATATTCCATACTAAGAAATGTTACTCAGCCATCAAAAAATGAAATCTTGCTATTTTCAACAACATGGATGGAGCTGGAGAGTATTATGTTAAGCAAAATGAGTCAGTCAGAAAAAGACAACTATCATATGGTTTCACTCCTATATGGAGTTTAAGAAACAAAATAGATGAACATAGGAGATGGGAAAAAAATAAGATAAAAACAGAGAGAGAGGCAAACCATAAGAAACTCTTAACTCCAGGAAAGAAACAGGGTTGCTGGATGGGAGGTGAGTGAGGTGATGGGCATTAAAGACAGCACATGGTGTAATGATCACTAGGTGTTTATGCAACTGATGAATCACTAACTTCTACTTCTGAAACTAATAGTATATTTTACTTAAACTGAATTTAAGTAAAATATTTTTAAGTTGTCAAGTTCTTAGGAGACAGAAGAAAGGAGGTGGAGATTGAGGGCCTGTCCCCAGGTAGAGGGCTCAGGAGTCATGTCCACTGAATCCAGAATGGACATCAGCGGGAACACCACCTAAACCTGAGTAAGGCCCACAGGTCAATAAATGCTACGGTATCCACACCCAATCTCCTCATTGAGCTGGTCACACAGGTTATGTAAACATCGGTAGAGGGCATAGGGAATTCTCTATACTCTTTCTGCAACTTTTTCCAAGTTTGAAACTTTTAAAAAAATTATTTATCTATTTATTCATGAAGAACACCGAGAGAGAAGCAGAGACAGGCAGAGAGAGAAGCAGGCTCCTCCTTGCAGGGAGACAGACCAGGGACTCAATCCCAGGACTTGGGATCATGACCTGAGCCAAAGGCAGACACTCAACCACTGAGTCACCCAGGTGTCCCTGAAACAGTTTTAAAATGAAAACTTAAAGTATAAAAAAAAAAGGAAGGAATTAAAATTTTCAGTATTAGAAAAATAAAAAATAAATAAAAAGATGTCTTAAATGCCTTCCTCTGGGTGTCCCCTCCCCCACAGACCCTCCCTCAGGCCTAGATCAGAGTCCTGGCGGCGCAAGCTTAGACAGCCTCTCCATCCCTCAGGTCCTCTCTGCAGCAGGGCACGAAACCCACACAGGTGCACACACTCGCTAGGCTGGGACCAGAATCTGGGTTTTGTGATTCTCAAACTATGCTGCCTTCTGAATTCTTGTGGTGTTAGTTGGCGTAGGCTTCCTGACAGCCCAACCTTTTCTGTTCCTACTACATTTCCCTAATCAGATTGTCAGCCCTTAAGGGGGACTTCTCTGCCTCCTAGCACTCCTGTAGTGCTCTGATGCAGACAAGCCATTAGCAATTATCCACCTGGTGAGAAGCACGCATGTAGGGCTGTGAGGCAGGAACCACAGACATAAGAAGAAAAACGGAATCAGCAATGGGCTTAGTGAGGAACCGCCATTGAAACAGAGTAGGGAGATGTTGAGGATGGTGTCAGTACAGGTGCTTGGCCCGCTGGCCTCCCCACCAGCTCCCTGTCATGGGGGCCACGACCCACACCCCAGCCACAGTAGTCTGGAATAGGCCTGGCCCACCTGAGGCCTTCCTAGAGCTGTCCCACCTGGAGTGGGGAGTGTGGTGGCACTCTTTTTTTTTTTTAAGATTTTTTATTTGTTTATTCATAGACACAGAGAGAGAGAGGCAGAGACACAGATGGAGGGAGAAGCAGGCTCCATGCAAGGAGCCCGACATGGGACTCAATCCCGGGTCTCCAGGATCACACCCCAGGCCGCAGGCAGCGCCAAACCGCTGCGCCACCGGGGCTGCCCTGGGGTGGCACTCTTGTCGCAGAGAAGGGTCTGCAGCAGGAGGCAGTAAGCACTGCAGTGTCACCCTCCACAAACGGGGTGACAGAGGCTCCATGACATCGTTGCAGGCCCTGCATCCCATTGGGCTTGACATAGTCCCTCCGCCTTGTCTGTAGGTCAGGACAGCTGTTCCATCCCTTGTGCCTCTCTGCACTCTGAGCTGGGTGTCTGTCACCTGAAGCACAGTCGAGTCAGATGTGGGTACCAAAAAGGAAGGGATGGGCAGCATATATGCGGCGGCAGAGCAGAGCTTACCAGCCCTGCATCCAGACGCCACCAGCAGCCTGTGGCAGCTCAGAGACACACAAGAGTGTCAGCTGTAGGGCCCGAGCCCGTGTCCTCGCAGGGGCACATGTCCACACATGACACGTGGGCGACAGCACTAACTGTGGAACGCAGTAAGTGACCACAAGGGTCCGTTATTGTTAATTAAGGATCAGGAAACCTCAAACACCTACCTGGCTAAAAATGTCAAACAAGAAGCTGGCTCAGTGGGCAGGAAATGAACTAATTTACCTGAAGAAAGGTAGGGCAGGACACTGATGTGGAATCCTTCCCCCACTTTTAATCAACAAGCACACCTCCGGCCTGCATTCTGCACCCAGAGCCCCACAGAGCCCCACTCTCTCCAGGAAGGAAGGGCTGCACCAAGCAGCAGAGCTGTCAGGGGAGCATCAGCCGCACAGTGTGAACACAGTCGTGGGGCCCCCAGTGCTCTATGCCTGATGGCAACTTCGAGAGGCAGTGTGGGGCCGTAACTATACAAAACAGCCGCCCTGCTCTACTTTCAAACTGTCTGAAGGAAGAAAGGGAACACATCTGAACTTGTTTGCAGGACTCTGCACCTACTGGGAAAGCTTTGGATACACGCTTCACTGCCTCCCTGCACGCCTGAGTCCAGGGGCACTGCCAGACGGGCCTCCTGCAATCGGGACGGCAGAACCAAAGCATGGGGCCCCCAAAGGAACAAGGAAGCCTCAGGAATATTCTGACAGCAGCACTGAATTCTAACCCCTCACCTTTTCTCACCTCTCCCTGGATATTTCAGAGCATCAATTCCAAACCCCATTTCAGCTCTGAGCCCTGATAGCCAGGCTTGGCAAGAATCTTCCATAACTCCAATTCCTTCGCAATACGGCCCACTGGTGAGTAACCTACTCCTCACACTATGCCCCCATCAAGTGGTCTAAAACACAGAATCCTCACAAAGATGCCTGCTGAACCTGGAAGGAACCACGACAGACAACAATACGACAGACAACAATACGAGGATGGTGAAAGAGAGCAAGGCCTGCCTCGAGGGTAAACGCATAGATGTTGCAGGCCACTTGCTAGCTGTTGCAAGGGCTTGATTCTATCTTTGTTGTGAGAAGCAGCCAGGAAGTGAATGGGTGTGGCTACATCCCAATAAAGCTTTATTTATAAAAACAGGCGAGCATGCAAGCCACAGTTTTCACTTGAAGTAGAATATTTACAGGCACTAAAAAAGTAATAAGCGAAAGAACCATAACGTACCATGAAAATGCATTTGATATTAATAAAAAAAAAAAAAAAAAACATGATCACTATAGGTAGGAATATTTGAAAAACCAAAACAGGGAAGTGAAAACAGCTGGCAGGGAGCACAGCTGTTTCTTTGGGCAGTGGGATCAGGGAGCAGCTTCTCTCTATTTTTAGGACTTCCCATTCTGTCCCACGTCCACTGCAACTGCTCTCAGGGTTAAGCTGCTGGTTCTGACTGATGTGGCAAGTGTCCCCTTGTCCCTCATCAGGGACCTCTCAGCTGCAAGGGGAAGGCCCACAGACAGGGCTCCACTCCTCAGTGAAGAACGTATTTGAGGGGTGCCTGGGTGGCTCAATCAGTTGAGCATCTGACATGTGGTTTTGGCCCAGGTCAGGATCTCAGGGTCATGGGCGTGAGCCCTGCACTGGGCTCCAAGCTAAATGGGGAGTTTGCTTGAGATTCTCTCTCCCCCTCTCTCTGCCCCTTCCCCCCAACTTGCAGAAGTTCTCTCTTCTCAAATAAGTAAATAAAATTTTTGTAAAAAACAAAGACTGTATCTGAGACAACCAGTAGACTCTTGCAGAAAAACAAAGACACCTCCTAATAACCACTTAGTTATCAAGTATCAGCTTTTAAAGTCACAATGAGGGGATAAAAGGCCAAGGTCAGAGCGCAAGTGCCAGGCCTTGGGGACCCATGCCTGCCACCTAGGAGGAGTTGCCCAAGGCAGTGCCGACCTAATAGGTCTTGCAGCCATGAGGTCGGCCAGGCAGAGGCCAACTGAAAGAGAAGCACGGACAATGTGGAGAGAGGCTGGGAGTCTCAGCCACATGTCCCAGACCCAGGGCTCACCTCATACAGCCCCTCGAAGAAAGTATTCTTATCCTCTGTGCTCCACGACTCCCACTGCCGCCGGGCCTTCTTGCCTTCTTCCTTCTCGCCGTTGGAAGACCCCAAGTTCCGGGAAGATGAGCGAGAGCCCCCTGCAGGGGCAGCAGGGGCAGCTCCAGACCCATTTCCGGACGATGATCCGCCACCGTCGGCTCCTTGGAGAGAAAGAACCATACAGTGACCTGTTTTAGAAGGCTGCGGAGCTAGGGACAGCTCCATTGCACAAGCCCTTCTCCCCACCCCACCCCAACCCCTCCCGCCAAGGGTGCCACTGTAGGATGGCTCCTGGGACATGCTGCCGCAGGCCTGCTGGGGCTATTCAGCAATGACCTCACCGTGATTTGACTTCATAATTCTTTCCAATCTTTTTATAGTGAGAAAAAGAAGAATGAGCATTTCTGCAGACCCACTGAGAGAGCATGATGACCATCAGAGGCAGACAGCCTTTTGCCCCCATGACCTAAAAACCCACATTTATCACAACTTCTTTCTCAAATGTGTTTGGGGTGAAATAACTTGTCTTTTCAAATCAACAAATTGAAATTCAAACTCAAGAAAACATTTGAGTGTGTGTGAAGCGCCACCTCCTCGTAGATATAACCCAAACTTCCGAATATGAATCATTTGGTGTCTTTCAAGAACCTTTAAAAGGTCTTAGAAGTAGTCCTTTTTGCTTGATCAATTTCCACCAACAAAATCTGATGTTGTGAGAGTGAACTGATGACCTTGTAGGTGCTCTGGAAGCATCAGTTTCTACTCTCACGATGGGTCCTTGGAGACCAGACTGAAAGGGGAGGGCAGGAGGAAGTATGATGAGGCTCCACTGCCCTCCAAATCTGACAGCCTCATCAACGGGAGGCAAAGGTCACAGATAAAACCTTTTATGACCTAACCCAATTGTCCCACCCATCTGGTTCCTTCCTCAGAGGAAAGGGAAGCCCCAGCACAACGCGGGCAAAGACAGGAATTCCAGCCTGTGTAACTTCAGGACCATCAATGCTGAGCAATCATCAAACTCTGAACAGTTGGGGGGAGGGTTGGGTTGGTAAAAATAAGATCATAAATGTAAAAACACTTTGAAAAGCAAAGAAACAAATGCAGATTATCATTAAAAAGCTTTCCTAGTAAGATAATCATGAGTTTGAGGTTTCGAGGGAAGCCCTCTTCCTGGGCAATCAGGGAGGGCCTCTCTGTGTGGATACGCTTCCCTCACCCCCTCACCCCCGTGACAAGGGTCGGCCTCAGAGCAGGGGCAGAAGGCAGGGAGTTCACAGAAAACCAGAGGGAGTGAAACATTGTTAAGTCCATTAATCCATGTATTTACTCACAGACACCATCCCTGGAAAGAAAGGCATGGGGCAGGGGTGGCTTGAGGGACAGGAGGCGGCAGGGTCACGGTGCACTGACACACCTATTGTCCCTCCACAGAGTGTGCCATGGATCTGTGTTATTACGCCAAAATAAAGAGCATTTTGTAATCAGTCGGCTATCAGAGAACAAAGTGTGTTGTCATACATGCAGAAAAATCACGCAGCTACATAAAATGGGGGAGATTCTCTCTTGTGGATAAGCGCACCAATTCAGTGACTTCAGAAGGCAACGTGACAGGGTCCCGAAAATCGCTGTTTATGACCGCCGTGCTGTCCAATTCCGCTGCTGCTACCCACGTGAGGAGATGTAAATGCAGATAGATGTCAATAAAACAAAAAACCCAGTTCCTCGTTCACACAAGCCATATTTCTAGTGGCAATGTCCACATGTGGCTAGTGGCTCTTAAGCTGGCCAGCACACTTTCCACCACTGCATACGGTGCCAGCCTCTGACAGCTTGCTACTCTGGGTCCTCAGTGTGACCCCGTCAAGCTCAGGGTTTCAAAGCCCAGCCTGCCCCTATTCCGGCTGCGCCCTCCCCAGCCCGCAGCCACAGGAGAACTGTCCTCCAGGCAGCAAACTGCTGCCAGTGGGTTAAGGGTGTACTCGATACAGATCTGACTTGATCCATTCCTCACCAAACCAAACCCAGCCCAAGACATGACCTACTTAGTGAACCCAACACTTCAAGATGTCTCCAGCGGGGAGCGACTTTCAAGCACATTTGCAGGGATCATGGCTTCATTAACTCTCCTTTTTGGTCAGGCAACTTGCTAACCAGCCCGACAATCCCAGCTCAGGTTTACGTCTCTGCCAGCCCACACCGGTACTGGACATAATTGAAAGCAACAGAGTATGCTCGTGAAGAACCTGGAACACAGAGGTCTGGCCAGCTCTCGTGAGATTTCACTGGCCCACAGCACTGCTGAGACCCAAGACAAGGAGGATAATCGAGGAAGGAAAACACAATGGAAGCATTTCTGAGCTGGATGGAACCTCAGGGATAGAGCGCAGGATAAAGTCAACGCTCGAACATTCAAAACGTCCAAAAGAGAAGGCCAATCACCCCCAAATAACCATTTCTAACATTTGGTGACCATCATTCTAGACACCGAATGCTTTCAAAAAGTAAAGTAAAATCACAAAACTTCAGAGTAGAAAGAGAACAGGCAATCTCTGGTCCATCCCCCAAATTTCAGATGACGATGGCTCAGGCCTTTGCCTCGGGCTCACCCAAGCACTCCGGCTCCAGCAGAAACAAACAAGAAGCAGGACCAGAGGTCCTGTGGGGGGATCGGCCCCTGGCGGAGCCTCCCACCTGCACAGCAGCGCTGCGATGAAAACTGTGATGCGTGCAGGACAAGAGAGAAGCTGTCGAGGGCAGAAGCAGAATGGCCGGAGGTGGAAAGACAAGACCGCTGTGAACAAGAAAGGGTGGGTACAGGGGCCTTCTCCGGGGGGAGCAGGGGCGGTTGCAAGAAGCCCAGGAAAAAAAAAAGTAAAGGTCCACCATCAAGCCTCCATCTGCTACAACATTTCTGAGGCCACATAGGTGAACAACGGTCTGCATGATGAGAAGCTGGTATCTGAGGAACCTGGAGGGAAACGACGTACAGAAAGAGGGTGCCCACAGCGAGGCCTCTGAAAGCAGGGACGGCATCTGGCTGTCCTGCGCCCAAGCCTGCCACCAGGCCTCACACTGCAGATGCTCCACGAGAGTTTGGAAACGGACAGAGAGCAGGTCACGGGCCCCTCTCCTACCCTTGAGACCCAGCGCCTCCAGCAGAGCTGACTTCTCTGTCACAGGCCCCCAGCTGCCAGGGGCCACCCCGCTTCTCCTGTCCCCATTTCTGTGTCCAGGCCAGCTCCACGCCACCCCAGTAAGACAACTTTACCAGCCTCCTCCTTGGTCTCCAAACTACCAACCCCGGCCACGGCCTGCTCTCCAGGGCTTGCATTTGGGGGGTGCACATGTGTGGCCGGGGTCTGCCTTCCAAGGCTGCGCGGCTGCTCACTCCACCGTTGGACAAGCCAGGCTGCCTGCCTCCTCTACACCCCCTCCCGTCATACATCTCTGCATGAGCCTGGAACAGCACCACCCATGCTCCCCATAGCACCCAAAGAGGAGGAGATAATCCTCATCTTCCACCAGGGGACACCGAGGCCCAGAGGGAGCACCCTGCCTGGCACGCCACATTGCTGCTTAGACGAGGAAGGGAGCGGGGACTTCTACAGCACCTTGAAGCCACGTGCAAACGCTTCACTCCCTTTTGTACTCACGGTGCGTAGCTACCGTCCACATTTCAGAGGTGGGCCAAGGTCACCGGACAGCCAGAACCAAGTCTGGGCATCTGCCTCCCGAGCCACACAGCACCGTGGTGACTGCTGTTGGCATCACGGCTGCTTCTGTATCTTCATTATGCTCTGAGCTACAGAATCCAGGGATGCGAGGTGGGAGGGAACTGGACCTCGACACCCCCTGCTCAGTCTGATAAGGGGACCGACCGGTTCAGTGACGTTCCCAAAGCCGCACAGCTAATGAATGGCAGGAGTTAAGACACGGGAGGACGTCCACCTCTAAAAACGAACCCGTGCGACTTAACTCAGGTCAGAGACAGAAAATGTGCCGACCTGTCCCACCGAGCAACAACTCACTGGCCCAGAGCTTTCTTTCAGAGTCTGAGAAAGTGCCTTGGCAGGGTCGGAACGTTAGCGGAGAGGGCACAGACCAGCACTACGAGCTGCTCAGTGACGTCCCCGGAGGGGAGAACACGGGAGGCTCCCCTTGCTTCATTCACTCTGCCCCTTGTCGGCTGCAAAGACGCCCCCGCATGAGCCAAGGGCAGGCGGTCGGTGGCGCAGGCCACCTCCCGGGGCCAGGTCTGCGGTACGAGGCCGAGGGTGGCACACCAGCTCCACTCCCTGGCCACCTCAGGGCACAACGTGCCGCGACCGAGGAGGAGGCGCTAAGCCAAGGTCTCCGGGGGCCACTCCTATGCCCCTCGTAGTGCACGTCACCCGTGTCAGGCCCCCAGACTTGCATCAGAGCCCAGACATGACTGAGGGAGCACCCTCTCCACGAAGGCCGCAGATGGGAAGATGAGGACTGAGGCCGCTCCCCCTCACGGCGGCGTCGCCTTGGCAGGCTGCCCTGGTGCCTCCGCCCCACACCGTGGCCTGCACCCATTTCGGCCTGACCTGGTGTCTGCAGAGGAGCGCGGCCCCGCGGCCCCAGTAGCCCCTGCAGCCCCGGGCAGGGCGCCCGCCTCTGACACCTGTTCCGTGAGCGAAAGGGGATGCAGGACCTCAAGGTCGGGCGACCCCAGGCACTGCCGCGGCGCCTCATGTCCTCCATGCTCTCAGGGCTGGGCTCCCCCATGTTTGAGACGCTCTCAAACGTCTGAGAGCATCACTAAAACCTCGTTGTTTCTCTGAAAACATCTGCATTCTTCATCAAAGAAGGTGAAGACTTGGTCGGTCATTCTCAATGCCCCTTGCCAATGCGACTTCCTCCTCTGGCATTTCTCACGCTGGCCGCCAGGCCGCTTCCAGGCTCCACCGCCTACCGCGAAGCTCGTGCTCGCATTTATGTCACTGTCCGAAATCCTGCCTCTACCAGCCTCATACCTTCGTATGATCCAAAACAAGACACCGCACACGACGTGAAATGAAAATCCTACAGTATCCTTGGTGGGCAAAGGACGATTCCACAGGTAACCACAACAGAAACGTTAGTTTTGACGTTAAAAGCCAACAAGGTCTTTGGAAAGTACCTCAGCCTTAAAACCAACATTCAAACGTTACCTCATCTACTCATCTGCGCTGTCTGTCCTTGTCTCCGACGTGAAGCAGAGGGATCCATGCGACTCTGAACTTAGTAATTTACCAAAAGCCCCTGGGTTTCAGGTGTTTCCCTCTCTAGCCTGCACACTTCCAGCAGGGATCGTCTTTGAAGTGGCGAGGGACACAGGTCTCCTGACCTACCGTGCACAGGGTGTCCCTGTCACGCGATAGGATGTGTGTTACTGTGTGTTCCACCTTCTGCGGCACCACACAGGGTGACGGGTGCACGCCTTGCCTTCCTCCTCTTCTCCCAACAAGGTCAGAGGGCTTTCAGCAAAGCCCGATGCCCCTGCCCAGGTGGCCACAGTGGGCTCCACACCGTTGTCGCTGCACCTGATTTTATTAAACATTACTTACTGAGTCACATCGGGCTAAGAATCAGAGCACTATGGCACCCGTGGTCTGTGACAATCTGATTGTCCCTCTCCGTCCTCAGAATATGAGGGACAGGGAGTTTGTGTCATGCACGGCCATACTTCAACCAGTCCTGGGGCCTGGACCAAATGCCCAAGAAGTGACAACACAAGTGACTGCAGAGCAGACAAGCAAACTGTGCCTACATGACATGCGGGCACGCCCCTGGGTGGAGGGGGCACTCTGACCACTCCCTGCCCAGGGTTCCCCCAGAGGCAGGGCCACGCAGAGCCCACAGACACACAGCTACCCTGTTTTCAGGCAACCGACCTTAAAGAATGCTCTCTCAAAACACAGGATCCAAGCCCCGTCTGCACAGTTGACCTGTTCACCCCTAAATGTTAAGGTCAGGGCAGCTTTAAGCACTATCTCACTGAACCCATTTTGGACGTAAGGAACATAAGTTTGGGCACCTCAAGGCCTTTCCGTGTGGCTGAACCAGCCCCAAAGCAGCTCTACAGGGAGAAACCGGGCCTCCTGACGGCTGGTTCACCCCTCTCTCCAGTATGGTACTCGTCTCCCAAAGGTTGACCACACTGGGGTGACTCATATGCTGTCTTTTAAAAGCACCTAGAAACTACAAGCAGCCCGTACTTAAGGTAAAATACAGGTAAGTTCTCTTTGGTGATCTGCTGATTTCTAAGCACAAGCACAGTGAAACCTGGTGACATTGCACAACTGTGGAGATGGCCAGCTTGTCGGCAGTCGGGTGGAATGAAGGTTCTTGGGAGGAGGCAATGGGGTCGGGTGGGGAGCTGAAGGGCAGCAGAGAAACCAAGAGTCTACCCTGAGCTTACCTGTCCCAATAGGACAGGCAGCAGTTCAGGGGCATTCCTGAGACCTCTCTCTCTCTACCTCCCGACAGGTGACACCCGACCGACCCAGTCTACCTGTCCAGACTCTGTAGCTCCCTAACCTCAAAGCTATCCACATTTTCAATAACAGGAGCACTTGGGAGCCTTTTAACCACATATGGCAGGGCTAGGCTGTGTTATTTATTGTGGTGAGCCAGGCACTGGCATTACCCCTCATTTAGAGAGAGAGAAATTGAGGCTCCAAGAAAGAGATCAGTTTGCCCAGCATCACCCAGATCGCATACTGGCCAGAGGGGTAAGGGCCTCGGGGACTGTGTCCTGGACCAGGTTCTTACAGATCCATGAATTCTGAGTCTCACTCTCAAAGGCACCCTCGAGTCACTCTGGGCATCACAGTGGGGCAGGAAGAATCTGTGCGATGGCATCAAGCACATCTACTGGTTTCTGGCCTGCAGCTTACCTTCTGTTTAAGTCGAACACATTATTAGAGGAACAAACCTCAGCTTCTGCGACCATTTAAAATAAGAGTAACAGAGATGTAAGACGTGTGACACACAGATGCTAGGTCTCAGCTCCCTGCCCCTTAAAATTCAAAAAGAACCTAATTTGGAATTGTATTACAAAAGAATTGTTAATCATTGAAGCTGACAAAAGAATGTCTTCTTAGAAAGAAAACTTAGTGGTGTGGACAGAATCACAGGGCAGACTTCCTTTTCCCCACAAGTTTTCCTCCAGACTCACTGCAAGTTTCTGATGCCTGTCTGTTCAGACTCAAACTGGCAAGAGCAGTTAAGTGATCAAAGATCCACCAACGACTGGGCCGGGAGGATTCCTCAAGCATAATGGAAATTATACTGTTTTCAACTGAAAAACTAACAAATGCCAAGACTGTTTCCTCACTGATCTGCACTCAGGACCTCAGGTGGAGATTTTCAGAGTCTGTAAGACAAACGGTCCTCTAAGAAATGTCCGCAGAGGTTACCAGGCGTGCTGTCAGAATCAGATCGTTGCTGGCTGCTAACGGAGATAATAAGCAAGCAGAGGTTATGGAGGCATGAGGACGGGGTGTCCTGGGTACAGTGACAGGTACAGACAAGATCAGGTCCCACCAGGCAACTCCAGGTGCAATGATTTCTGTGAAGCAAAGCAGACATGCTTCTTATTCCTAAAAGCCACCATTATGGTTCAGCTTTATTATTAACTTAAAGAAATATTTGCTTCCTAAAACAAAAATATATAAAAGTCACAAGAAGCACCAATTCTAACCAATTTCCATCTTCCTGGCGGAAAGTCAGTTGCTGCTCCAAGCCACACACTGGGACAAGAACCAAGGACAGGGGTGCCAACGACTGATGTGAGGCTAATCCAGGAGCCTTCTCCGTCTGAGCCTCGCTCAACTATGCCAACAAATGCAGACTTCCCTCATCACCTGGCCACCAAGAGTCCTGCACACTGAAGCGTGAGCACCACTTCGCCTGACCCACAGGTGGGCATTTACAGGCGACAGAGAGCCTTCACTCCACCACCCTGTTGCATCTGGGCATCAGTGCTGTTCATCTCACAGGTGCGTGTCCTTCTGGTGGATTCGACATGGCAAACAAGCAGATGCAGGTCAGAGGGCCCCGTTGGCAAGGCCATGGATGCTGCTGGGGCGTCTGAGGCCAAAAACAAACACTCTTGAAGGCACTCCAGGAGCTTACCGGTGATAACACACCTGTAACTAGGAATGAAAAGCTACTTTTTACAAAGTAAAGCTGTTAAACCATCAACGCTTTCTTAATTGGTCAGCAGCTTTCACACCAACATAAATGCATAGGACAAGGTTTGATTTCCGGAACACACTAAATCACCCCAAACTCACAGCTTTAAGTATCATCAAGGCTTACATCAAGGATCTTTACCAAAAACTTGGTAAGGCCAGGATGATTTCAGAGGCCAGCCCTCCTCAGGTAAGGCGAAGGCAGGAGCATGTGTAATTGTACACATTGGGCACAGGTCTCCAAAATGGTTCTCCCTCAGTTTCTGAAATCTTTCTTTTTTCAAATCTTCAAGGGTTTCTAACAAATTTAAATTACCATTTCCTCCAAGGAACTAAGTTTTTTTTTTTTTTTCCTTTAAAACTCACTGGAACGGTTACATCTGCTACCTAGAAAAGTGCTGCAAACTTGGCCTGAAATGAAAAGGATGGTGAGAGGAGCTCAGTGCACGATCAAGAACGCAGAAGCATAAACAAGCAAAAGCAGCAGTGCCGCTGGCACGTGGCTTTCCTATCATCAGGGTGGGGACCCCAGGAGGCTGTACCACCCCAGACCCGACCCTACCTGGAGCACCAGGGAAAAGGCGGAGACGGCTCCCTGCTGTGTCGGGCCTCAAGTGTTTCCTGCCGCGGGGGGGGGGGGGGGGGGGGGGGGGGAGGGGGCAGTTTCTGCGGCACCCAAGGCACCCTTCATGGCTCCAAGGGCTGCACCCTGAGGCCCCCAGAGGGCCCGCGGCAGAGGGCGATGGCCCAAGCGGGACGGCGCCGGCCGTCACCTCTGGCTTCCGGACAGGGGTCCTTTATTGCAGGTCTGGCCAAGCAGAACAGAGCCAGCAGGTATTGTGGTCCCGCCGCACCATTGTGTGCGCCGTAGCGGCCCGAGCGGGTCGCGGTCCTCGCGGGGAGCCCGAGCCCACCCCAGGAATCCATTGTGCGGCCCGGGAGGGCGTCCTGCGCGCGTGCGGCAGCGGCGGCGGCGGCTCCCGCCACGGGCTCCCCGGGTCCCCCCAGGCCCCCCGGTCCCCCACGCCCCTCCCCCACGCCCCTCACCTTTTCCGCGCGGCCCCGAGCCGCCCGCTCCGCCGCTGCCGCCAGCGCACGACGAGTCCTTCCTGAGCCTCTTGCTCTGCGGCCTGACGCTGGAGCGGAGGAAGTGGTGCTGGTCCTGCGGGCCGGCGGGCGGCGGGGACGGGGACGGGGCCGGTGCCGGGGGGCCGCCCGCGGGGCCCGGGGGGCCGTCGCCGCCGTCCCGGGGGGGCCTGGCGTCCCTCTTTGTGGCGCCGCTGTCGTCGGCCGCGTCCCCGCCGCCGGGCCCCTCGCCCTCCAGCGAGTCGTCGTCGGCCGAGCGCTTCCCCAGCCGCTTGAGCCCGTCCTCCCCGCCGCCGCCGCCGTCTCCCAACTTCACTGTCATCCTGGCCGGGCAGGGGAGGGGGGCCCGGTGAGGCGCGCGCCCGGCAGCCGGCCCCACAACTTTAGCGCACCGATGCCCTCTCAACATGGCCGCCGTTGTTTGTTCCCGATCCCCTCCCGGCCGCCCGCCCGCCGCCGCCGCCCCGCCGCCGCCCGGCCCCGCCGCGCCGCCCCGGCCGCCCCCAGGACCAGGACCCCGCGGCCCGCGGCGCGGAGGCGGCGGGCGGGCGGCCCCGGGGCCCGAGTGCGGACGGCCCTGCCCGCGCGGCGCCTCGGCCCGTGGGGTCGCGGGGTGGGGGTGGGGGCGGGGGGCCGCGGCGGGGGGGCAGGGGGGCGGCGGGGACCCGGGGTCGGGCCGGGCGGGACGCACCTACCCCGCGGGCCGCGGCTCAGGGCCTGCGCGCCGGGCCTCTCCCCGCGCCGCCCGCGCCCGCGCCCCCGACCCCACCCCACCCCTCCCCGCCCCCAAAACGCGCGGGGCTCCGGGCCGCGCACCTGCCTGCACGCCGGCCCCGCAGGTGGGCCCGGGTGCACCCCGCCTGCGTGCACGGGGGACCCCACGGTGGCCCGCGGCGGCCGGGCCGCCTGCTCGTCTTAAAACACACATAAAGAGTCATAATAAGCTCGGGCTTTCTGGGAATCTTGCCTCCCAGGGTGGGAGCTGTGTGCTGCCGAGGAGATTCACAAATTTAAAATGCTTTTGCAACAAAGGAGCCGGTGGCGTGAAACAGTGGGAGCCACCCGTGCAGGCGACCCCATGGGCATGTCCCGATCCAAATGCAAGCAGCAGCAGAAGAGGGCTGCGCAAAAACTGGACAACTGCTAATAAAATTGTGGCATTCGGTTTGTGACCCGCGGCCGTGTGAAATGTCAACGACAACAGAACTCTAAGGATGCCTGCGTCCCAGAACGCAGACCCACTCAAAAAATTAACTCAATCAGGTTAGTATCAACACTATGAGCCCTACAAGGGCCAGGAATGTGTATCTGTGATAAAACAAGAAGGATAAATATTAGATTCCTCAACAGGTGTTGATACTGTGCCCAAGCTGTGTGTCAACACAACCGCCCAGGAGGGAAACGTTTCCATTTCAAAAAAGGAAAAGTGAACAAAGGCATCAAGGGCCAACCGTGAAATACAGAACCAGGGACAAGGACTTTCTCGCTGGAAGGTGCACAAATGAGTAAAAATCAGAGTAACACCTACTAGGGCTCTGATGCACTTTGTCATAAAATGATCTGTAACAGCTTTATCCATTGGAATTGGACTTACAAACCATTTGACTGGCTTAGCTGAGGCTAGTTAAAACAAGAAAAGCAAAAACCTCGACAAAAATTAAAACTATACGGGACAAATACCCAAACTTTTTTTTTTTAAGGGACTTGCTGGCACCGGACTTCTCCCCGGTCCGTTTCTCCACCTTCCCATCCCTGCTTAAGGGACCTGCAAATACCTGGAAGGGCCTCTGTCCGGGGCACAATGTGGAGACCCTCCTCCCAGGGACCTGTTGCCCCCGACTGCCCAGAGTGAAGCCAGGACCCAGCAGGGCACGCAGCAGCCACAACACAATACACCTGCCCGCCTGCCTGGCGGAGTCCTGGCTGACACGAGGCTGGGCAACGGAAGACTCGGCCTTTCGGAACCGGGAGGATATTGACACACATCGGAGCTCCCCCCTACAGGAAAAGGAAGCCACGGGCATGGAATCCCTTTACCGAAGACCTCCAGCGCTCCTTCCTGACCGCGCGCGCGGGCGGAGTCGGCCCCGACACCGTTCGTCGGGTTTCGGGAAGGAAAGAGCCAGACCCTCCGCGTCGGGCCGCAGGCGGGCTGCGCACAAAGGGGGCTGTCACCGCGGCCGGGCCCGGTCGCGACCCCCCGCCCGGGCCACCCAGACAAAGCACCGCGCGCGAACCACAGGCCCTTCCCCGCTCCCGCGGGCCGGGCCTCGCCCTGACGGCCGGGCGCGGGGCCCACCCCTCCCGAGCCCCTGCCACCAGTCACCTTCTTCATCAACGCCTCGCAGCAGCCTGGTTTCGCAGGCTCCCCGGGGGCCGCCCGGGCGCCCGCAGGACCGGCCGGGCCGCGCAGACCCGGCCCCCGAGCGCCCGCTGCACAGAAGTCGCGACCCTGGTGTGGTCGTCCCGCCTCGGAAGCAGCGGCCGCGCGGCGCGCGCCCCGGCACGAGCCCTCCGCGGCCGGCGAGCGGCAGACGAGGCTGCGGGCGCCGATGCCGCGGCCGCCGCTCGGGTCCGGGAGGCCCAGGTCGCCGCGCTCAGCAGCAGTTCCGGCTACGGCGGCCCGGCGGAGACGGCGGGGACGCCGCGCGGGGCGGGGCGGGGCGGGGCGGGGCGGGGCGGGGCGGGGCGGGGCGGCACGACGCACGCGGGGACGCGCCCGCCCGGGGTTTCCAGCGGGCGCGCCCCCCTGGAGGCGCTGCCATTGGCCAGCGGCGGGCGCGCGCGCTCGCACGTACGGACGCGGGGCGGGGCCGCGGCGCGGGCTGTGTTGTGTCGCCGACCTCGCGTCCGTGCGGACCAGTGCGTGTCTCCGGATTGGGGTACCGGCAGCCAATGGGGTCAGAGGCCTGGCCCTGATTGGCCGGGGCCGTGTTGACGGATGCGTGAGAAGAAAACGCCGCCTCACCTCGGAGGCTTGAATCCGGCGCGAACCGGGTTTTAAACTACAGAGTGTAAAAGTGCAATTGGATCCCGTAGACGCGCCCTTCACTAGATTGAGCGTGTGCTTCTGAAATTCCGTAGCGTAGTGAATGGCGCTGGACACTCGGGCCATGGTTCTGGTTCTCCGTCATGGCGTTAGAGGAGTGTGTGCTCGCTTCTAGTGTGTCTTATGGGGGCGGGGGGGGGAGGTTAGGAGACTTGGTGTCCAGGGTCAAGGGTCCAGCGTCCACGATCAAGGCCTGTAAGGAGCTGTGATGAGCCGTAGGGACCTAATGTATGGAGGGCAGGAGACATGGTGTCTAGGATCCAGGGTCCAGAGTCGAGGCCTGTAAGGGGCTGTCATGAGCTACGGGAACCTAATGCACAGTGAGACGATCATAGACAATGATCCTATACTGTAATTACGTGATAGGACTCCCATCACATCAGCATGTTACAACATGAGCATATCAAAGCACTTCACAGTACATGTTAAACGTACACAATGCTACATATGTTTTCAATAAAAAAAGATCTAGTGTCCATGAAAACGAGGTTTTGTTTTTTAAAAGATTTTATTTATCCATGGGACACACAAAAAGAGGCAGAGACACAAGCAGAGGGAGAAGCAGGTTCCGCGCAGCGAGGCAAAGGCAGACGCTCACCAACTGAGCCACTCAGCCGTCCAGAAAATGAGGTTTTAAAAAATGGGATCTTCCCTGTACCTATATGATCCGGCACCCAAACTGTCGGATCCAGTAATATCTGCACTTTCCTCTTTTATCGTTTCATCTATTTAACAATGGTACCTTTTCGCCGTAGCAACTTTTTTTTTTTCCTTTAATGACAAGACGCTCCTTTGTTATTCAAAGTCAATTTCGAAGTTGAAACCACTTGACGGAAAAGGTCAGGGCACACCTTGCAGCGCCTCTGGGAACGCAACCCGTCCCCGGAGTCAGGCTGGTTTCCGACGGGGATGCGATGAAGCAGAGCGTACCCTCCTGCCACCTTCTCGCCGAAGGAGTCCCTACACGTCAAGTTACCTGGAATCCGCTGGCTTTGCTCAGAAATACTCTCCAAGCACACCCTCCTCCTGGAGATGAGACAAAATGCAGCCCAGCCAACGGTGTGCGGCGCAGAGGCCCAGCACGAAGGTGCACCTTGAGCTTCTGGCTGTCCGCGCCTCCCACTCGCTCGGACAGGTGTAGCTGCGGGAGCCGGTCCTCATCACACCTGCAAGGACGCCACCCGTTCCCACTGTGCGCAGACAGGCGACTCCTGACCTCCTGGCTCCCGGTTCCGACCTGGCATCGTTGATTCCAGACAGCGGCTGCGACCCGGGGAGACGCGGGCGGCGGAGCTCGCAGCCGCCGGGGACCAGCCGGGACGCCCGGGCCCTCGGCTCCGCACGAACACTCCCGATCGTCTTCGGCTCTTTCCGGCCTCTCGAGCGCTTCGGGCGGCCTCGGCGTCCGCCGCGCTCACCTTCGGCTGTTTCCGCGTCCGCCGAGCAGCCGTTGTCCCGGCAACGCGCGGCGGCACCTCCGCGCGGCCCGGGTGAGTGCGGCGGGAGGGCGCGGGCCGCGAGCGGCGGGGAGGGCCCCGGGCGGCCCCGGCGGGGGAGCGCGGCCACGGCGCAGCGGGCGGACGCCAGGCCCGCGGCCTCCCGGCTCCTTTTCCCTCGGCCACTCGGCCTCGGCCGGGCGCTGGGCGCGGCGTCGGAGGTCAGCGCGGGAGGACGGCCACCGCGGGCGCCGTCGGGGGCGGGCGGGAGGGCAAGAGACAGCCGCGGGCCCTGCAGCCACCCCGGGGACAGCGACCGCGTCCGGCCGAGGCCGCCACCCTGCGCTTCCGTGCCCGGGGGCTGGGGGCCCGGGGCGGCGAGCCCTCGTGCCCGCGCCCTCCCCTCAGGCCCCCCTCAGACCCCCGCCCCGCACCCTCCTCTCAGACACCCCCCCGTCCCGCGCCCTCGCCTCAGGCCTCCCCACCCTGCGCCTTCCTCTCAGGCTCCCCCCACCCCCTCCGCTCAGGCCCCCTGCCCCCTCCTCTCAGACCCCCTCCCCGCCGCCTCCTCTCAGACCTCCCGCCCCCTCCTCTCAGGCTCCCCCCAGCCCCTCCTCTCAGGCCCCCCGCCCCCTCCTCTCAGACCCCCGCCGCCTCCTCTCAGGCCCCCCCACCCCTTCCTCACAGGCCCCGCGCCCCTCCTCTCAGGGGCCCCCACCCCCTCCTCTCAGACCCTCCACCCCTTCCTCACAGGCCCCCGCGCCCCTCCTCTCAGCGCCCCCCTCCCCGCCGCCTCCTCACAGCGCCCCTGCCCCCGCAGCCCTGCGTCCCTCACACCTTCATCCGAGTTCCTCAGGGGAGTCCAGTGGCGCTAAAGCCCTGGGGGGGGGGCGCCCTGGGGGGGCCCGCCCTGCTGGTGGGGACTTGAGCAAGTTGCTTAGAACAAAGGGAATTTTTGTCTTTTCCCCAAAGTTTATTCGTTTGCCGAATGTTTATGTTTTCTTCTGGAGACCCTGAGTTTAAGGAGAGGAGGAGCGCGGAACTCTGCTCCGCTGCCGCTAATCCGTGTGGTCAGGTGAAGTCTGTGTTGCCAGTCCTCTCTTCTCCGCGTTTGCTTTCCTAGCTTTTGTTCTTTGATTACGAAGGTGGTACTTCTTTGTGGTAGAAAAATGTTAAAACACAAGTAAAAGGAACGACCAACAGTCGACCGCTGTGGACTCATCAGGCCTGGCAACTCCTTACAAAAACCTGGAGAGCATCTTTCCTTGCTAGTAAACGTCTTTATCATATTCGCATATGGGGCATCTGCCCTCCCTCCGGGGATGCGGCCAGGGCCTCCCCCTGCAGGACAGGTAGTAGCTGCAGGTGCAGGACAGTCAACCACACTTTTGTGTCCCAGCGAAGTGCAGGGGTCTATGGGGACGCTGGGGAGAAGCCTAGAACAACCTAGAAGTGAAGTCACAGGGAGGCTTCCCGAGTATCTAAAGGTGGAATGCAGCCTCTGAGAAAACCCCAGGCAGGAAAAAAAGTCACTTAAGGTCTGTTAGCGTACATGCTTATTATAAAATGATGTTGGAGATTAAACCAAGTTTAACTTCTTTAAGCGCTATTGCAATTCTTTTTCTATCAGTCTAACAAAATTTACTTGTTTTTCAGGTGGATATCTGCATAAGGTAAACTTGTTAAATGTGAATACAAATTTCCCATAGCTCAAAATGTCGACCCTTGGTTGCCTGCAACACGTGAAATCTCAATTTGAAAGCTTTCTTTTGCTATATATAAGTGTCCAGGTTTTTATGTGTTTTTTTTTTTCATTTTAATGACTTTATTTGAAAGTTTGCATAAGTACTCTACTCCAAAGTGGGAGCTCAGGCCAGTGTAGCTGTCCCCTCCCACTCCAGCCAGCGCCTGGCTGCTCCACCAGGAACTCCCAATATGTGCCGTTCACTCTGTGGCCGTGAGAACACCACCTCAAAATGTGTGCCTTTGTTTTAGTATTCAGCATATATATTCATAAGAAAAACGTCAGTGTCTGAAAGGTACTTGTTCATCCTTATCTACGTGCCTGTAGCTTTTCACTGAGTGAGCCTTCAAGGCCTCCTCTGGTACAAGTATTGCATGGCTAAAAGCACAAGTTTTTGTTGTGGTTAAATATACGTAATATAAAACTTACCATTTTAGTTTTTTGTACCTAAACGAGTCAGTGACATTAAGCACACTGACATGCTGTGTAAGCATCCCCCACAATCCTTCAGCAAGACTAACATGTTCTGAACAGAAACCCTGTCTCCATCAATCAGGAAAGTCCTGTCCCCCAGCACTACAGGCCCTGGTACTCACCCCTTCACTTTGTGTCTCTGCGCATTTGACTATTCTAGGTCCCTCCTATAGGTGAAAACACACCGTATTTGTCCCTCTGTGATCAGCTTATTTCACTGAACATAATGTCCTCTCCGTTCATCCATGTTGTAACATGTCAGAATTTCAAGGTGGATGGTACTCCATTCTGTGTATGCGCCATATTGTGTTGATTCAGTCATCTGTCAATAGACATTTGGGTTGTTTCCACCTTTTGGTACTGTGGATAGTGCTGCCATGAGCATGGGTGTACAAGGATCTGTTCAAGTCCCTGCCTTCAATCTTTTGGGGATATACCCAGATCTGGAATTGCTGAATCATATGGTAATTCTGTGTTGCAGTTTTAAGGAACCGCCATACTGTTGTGCATGGCGTCTGTACCCCGTTTACACTCCCAATGGCAGTGTGCAAGAGTTCCAATTTCTCCACATCTTTGCCAACAGTTATTTTCTCTTTCTCTAATACCAGGTATCCTAATGGGCATGACGCTGAAAAATTTTAAATGAGAGCAAAGCAACCTACAAATATTCTCCTCTGCCAGTTAGGATCCCCAAAGTGCCTCCAGGGTATGAAAGGTGGGCAGTAGTGACCATTCTGTCACTCACCATCCTACCCCTTCTGCAAAGGGGCAATAAGCACATCTTTTCTAGGGAAGAAAGATGTTAATTTGGGGAAACTAATCAAGTTCAGCTTTCCTACAAGTGCCACGGCTTTGTTTTCTTGATTTTCTAACAAAGGAACCCTGTTGCCTTCTACCATCTGAGAGCCAGAGGTAGTAGATAGGCTTTGGTTTTCACGAATTGAATCCTAGCTTTTCCTATGTATTTCTGTGAATCAGTTTTGCTTCTGCTTGGTGTGAAATTTTTGCTTGAAGGTCAGCTATAGAAATGCAAATTGTCTTTATTATGACTGGAATGAATAATCAAGGTTTATGCACTAGGTAAACCTAGTGGACTAGGTGACTAGACTTTTTCTTACTATTTTGATGGCAGTGTTTTATTCTTTTCCATCACACCCTGCATCATTCAGGTCAAATTTCTTGATTCTAATTATACATTTTTAACCCTGTTAGAGATCTCTTCCACATGGTCTTAAGGGGCATTTGTAAGTTGCAGTGTGTTATGATGGTAGGTTTGTGATGCTTCTCTTTCCTAATTCTATGTACAGTCATTTCTTATTGTTCAAAAGCAACAGGACTTAGCTGTTTTCTTCCCTGCAGGTTTCAGCCCTGACTAGATCCGAGTTTCATCATGGCCCTCTACTTTGACCACCCAATAGAAGCCCCAGACTCTGTCGAGTCTCCTTCCCACATCCATTGGCACCCTGTTCATCCATTCCTGGCGGTTGCCTCCGTCAGCAGGATTGCAGGAGGCAGCGTGGATATATATCTGGAACAAGTGAGTCCTAGGAAGCCATGTTTCTGACTTCTGGGGCTTCTGGCTCTTATGTTCATTTTGTTCTCCCGTGTGTGCATGTGCATTGTGTGGTGTGTGTCATGTGGGGAGTATGTACATGAGTATAGAGTATTGCAGTATGGGTTGTGTGCGTGTTGTGTGTGCCTTGTGTGTGGGGTACATCCATGCATGTGTGTGATGTATATGTCATGTGTGCCATGGAGAGGATATATTGTATGTGTGTGCCTGTGTGTGGTGTGTAGTATGTGGTATATGTGTGGTGTGTGTCATGTGTGGTAGGGTACGTGTGTGGTATGTGGAGCTTGTGGTATGTAATGTGTATAGAGTGAGGGGTATGTGATGTATGTAGTGCTGTGTATGTGTCCTGTGTGTTGTATGTGGTATTTGTGGTGTATGTGTTATGTATCATACGTGTGTTATGTGGTGTGTATGTGTGTGATATATGTGCATATGGTCTGTGTTATGTGGTGTCTGTGGTAGGTAGTATGTGCCATGTATGTGGGATGTGGTATGTGTCGGGTAGTATATGTGGTAATATGATGTGTGTGTCAGGTATGATATGTGGTATGTGTGTGGTATATGGTGTGGTGGTGTGTATATGTGTGGTGTGTATATGTGTGGTGTGGGGGACGTGTGTGATATGTGATGTGTGTGGTATGTAGTATGCATATGTGGGGGTATGTGGTGTGCGTGGTATGTGTGTCATATGGTAAGTATGTATATAATGGGTATGTGGTGAGTACGTATGTGGTGGGTATGTGGTATGTACATGTGTGGTGTGGACAGTGGTATGTGTCACATGTGGTATAGTATGTACGTATGTGGTGTTCGTGTGTTGTGTGATGTATATGTGTGTGGTGTGTATGTAGCATGTGGTACATGTGGTTTGTTTGTATGTGATGTGTCTGTCACATGATTTTGGTGTGTATATGTTGTGTCATGTGTCTGGTATGTGACTGTGTGGTATACATGTATGTGGTATACATGTGGTATGTGGTTGTGTGGCATATGGTATGTCTTTCATGTGTATTTGTTGTGTGTGTGTGCCATGTGTGGCATCTGGTGTATGACATACATGTGTTGTGTGTGGTATATGATAGGTGTAGTGTGTATAGTATGTGGTATGTGGTGCTTGTATGTGTGAGTAGATGGGGTGTGTGTTTCATGTGTGGTATGTGGTGTAATGTGGTATGTGCATGTTGTGTGGTGTCTATGGTACTTGATGTATGTGTGGTGTGAGTGGTATATGTTCTGTATGTCATGTGAGGGAAATGTGTGGTATGTGTGTGGTATGTAGTGTGTATGCATGTGGTATGTGTGTCGTGTGATGGGTATGTGATGTGTGTGGTGTTTATGTATGCTACAATTTGTAGTATGTGATGGGTGCATCCTGTTGTATATGGTGTCTATGCGGGGGCTGTGATGTGTGTGACATGTCATATGTATGGTATGTGGTGTATGTGCTGTGTGTTATATGTGTGTACACTAAGGGGTATGTGATGTGTGTGGTATATATCATGTGTGTCCGCATGTGGTGTATGTGTATATTGCATACGTGTGTGTGGTCTGTATGTATGGTGTATGTAGTACGTGGTATGTGGTGCATGTGTGGTATGAGGTGTGTATGTTATGTGGTACATGTGTAGGTATGTGGTGTGTGTGGTGCATGTGTGGTATATAGTGTGTGTTGCATATGTGGCGTGTGGTGTGTATATATGTGGACTGAGTGTGGTGTGTCTGCATGTGTGGTATGTGGTATATATATATGTGGTGTGTATGGTATGTAATACGTGGTATACGTGTATACGTGTGGTGTGAATGTGGTACGTGTGGTGCATGTGTGGTACTTGGTGCATGTGTGTGTTATGTGTATCACTGCTTCCTGAGGTAGAGTCTCAGTATTATGAGTCCTATAAAAAAATAAAAAAAAAAGAGTGCTGTGATGTAGATAATTGTTTCAGCCCTGCTCCTTAGCCTTGGGGCCATATTTAGGGACGTAAAATAGATTCCACGATCAGTCCCCGCCCCTAACCAGAAACAGCCCCTCTGTGCTGTCTGTGCACCCTGGTCCAGTCCTGTTGGCCACACTGGCCATTGGAAACTCCTGGCATCCTGTGGCTGCCGTAACAAATTACCACAAGGCGGGTAGCTTAAGACACAAGTATGGCCTTGCCATTCTGGAAGCCAGAAGTCTGAAGTAAGTCAGGGCCACGCGGTCTCTGAAGGCCCTTGGGGAGGACGGGTGCCAGGCCTTGTCCTGGATTCTTGTGGCAGCCGGCTCTCCTCAGAAGTCCTCAGCTGGTACCTGCATCACCCCATGGCCTCTGTGGTCCCATGTGTCTCCCCTGTGTGTCCCTCTCCCTTTCCTCTCCTGATAAGGACGCGAGCCATCGGGTTTGGGCCCATCCTAATGATCTCTTCTTAACCTGATCCCCTACAGAGACTCTTTCCGAGTAGGGTCAGGTCACTGGCACCAGGTTAGGACTTCAACACATCTTTTTCCTTTTTTCTTTTTTTTTTTTTCTTTAAGATTTATTTATGTACTGGGGAGGGGAGAATGAGCAGGAGGGGATGAGGGAGAGGGAGAGGGAATCCCCACCAGCCTCTCCACTGAGCGTGGAGCCCAATGCAAGGCTTGATCTCACTACCCTGAGATCCTGACCTGAGCCAAAACCAAGAATTGGACCCCTTTTTAAAAAAAAAAAGATTTTATTTATTTATTCATGAGAGACACAGAGATGCAGGGACACAGGCAGAGGGAGAAGTAGGCTCCCTGTGGGGAGCCCGACACAGGACTCGATTCTCAACCCTCTGCAGGCTCACTGTCACCCCTGCAACTTCAGCGAAGCAGCTAGGGTCATAGTAACACCCGCCTGCCCTTGGATCTTTATCTGACGTCCTCCTCCCTGCACATAGTTCCTCACTCTTATAAACTCTCTCTGGAACAGTCTGTAAGTGAGAGGGGGCTGAAAATAACTTCGGCCTTGCAGACCCTGAAAAAGCGCTGGGGATCACCCAAGAGATTGCACTTAGAACCTTGGATCAGGGCAGCCCAGGTGGCTCAGCGGTTTAGTGCCGCCATCAGCCCAGGGCCTGACCCTGGGGGCCTGGGATCGAGTCCCGCGTCCGGCTCCCTGTGTGGAGCCTACTTCTCCCTCTGCCTGCATCTCTGCCGCGCGTGCGCTCTCTCTCTAGCTCTCATTAATAAATAAATAAAATCTTAAAAAAAAAAAAAAAAGAACCTTGGATCAACAGACTTGACTTTTTGGCCCACTGCTTGTTTTTGGAAATAAAGTTGCGTTGGAAGCCATTAAAATGGTAGCTAATGGGCAGCCCCGGGGGGCTCAGTGGTTTAGCACCACCTTCAGCCCAGAGTGTGATCCTGGAGACCCGGGATCCAGTCCCACACTTGGGGCTCCCTGCATGGAGCCTGCTTCTCCCTCTGCCTGTGTCTCTGCTTCTCTCTCTCTTTCTCTCTGTGTCTCTCATGAATAAATAATTAAAAAAAAAAAAATGCTAGCTAGCAACCAAGCCCTTGTATGAGGTCATACTCCTTCCTAAGCTTGTCAGCGTGGTAGGTTGAGTGTTAACTGTGTGCCTTCAGAGCGTAGCTAAGGGCCAGCTTGGCATTTCTGTGAAAATTAAGTTCAACATTACTTAGTAAACAACTCTTTATAGGGGCGCCTGGATGGCTCAGTCAGTGAAGCATCTGCCTTAGGCTCAGGTCGTGATCCTGGGGTCCCCTGCTCAGCAGGGAGCCTGCTTCTCCTTCTGCCTCTGCCACTCCCACTGTGTGCTCACTTGCTCCCTTTCTCCATCAAATAAAACAGTAAGATTTTAAGAACAAAACAAAAACAGCTTTTTATATCTTCTAGCTGATTTCAATATTGATTAGCCAGAAATTCCCAAAATAGCTGTCTCTTTATAATACGGAATTTACCTCTTGCCTGTTGTAGGGTGAGCATGTGTCCGATACACATATTGAGAGGTCATTCCGGGTCACTTCCTTGTGCTGGCACCCAACACGACCGATCCTTGCTGTTGGCTGGGAGACTGGGGAAGTGACGGTGTTTAATAAGCAGGACAAGGAGCAGCACGCGGTCCCCCCGACACATACCACCGACATCACCGTTCTCAAGTGGAGCCCCAACGGCAACTGCCTTGTGTCAGGGGACAGGGTAAGTAGACGTGGTTGACGCTGATGCCAGATCTCTACTCTTCCCTTTCAGTGCTCTTTGGGACACATGTTGGGAAGGCTGTTAAAGACCAAAATTTTAGGAATATGTGGTTGCTGAGTTCAGTTGATCTTGCTGTATGTCATGGCAGATTCTGTTTCATATGGAAGCAAGGTTTGCAAATTGCAGTCCACCATCCCACACTGTAGCAGAGGTGGGTCTGTAATTATTTAAGTTAACTTTTCTAGGAAACTATATTCATAAAGGCAGAGTGACTGTTTCAGGTATTATCACTTTCATGGCTCCCCTGAATCACTAGCTTCCCTAAGCTTGCTTCTTCATTCCTGGGAGTCCCTGGCTCTTGCTGTATAGCTCAGGGCTTCTTCCCCATGCCACTTTGGCCCAGGGAACATTTGAGCCAAAACCAAGAAGATATTTTTTGTTGTCAGAGTGGTGGCAGGCCGGGGCATATCCTGGCATCTAGTGGGTGAAGACCAGGGATACTGCTCAACATCCTGTAATGCATAGGACAGACCCCACATCAGAGAATTTTCCAACCTAAAGTGTTAACCATTGCCAGGTTGAGAAACCGTGGTCTCTACCTAAATTGATTCACAGACCTAGGGCAAAAATTTTACGACATGCTGATTCATGTCACACGTGCCAGGTAGCACGTTTATGTGTCTCAAAGTCCAAAAAGTATGAAAAGGAATATATATCGCGACGAGACTCTCCAACCCCGCCCCATCCACTCCTTTCCCCTCCCACCCACTCTCCAGTGCCCACAGCTTCAAGAAGCTTCTCCTGTTTCTTCAGATGCTCACCAGCACATACAAATGCATTCTTTCCCCAATTTCCAGTTTTGAAAAATTACAAACTTTTACAGGTATTGAAAGAATAGCATAGGGAACACCGTATATCCTTTATGTAAATTCACTAGTTATTAACCATTTTGTTACATCTGTTTTCTATTTTTTTACCCTCTATTTTTTCTATTTCTCTCTATTTTTTCTATTTGAGTTTGTAACAGATATCATACCGCTCCCCACCCCAGTCCTTTGGCGTTGCCCTCTTAAGGACAAGCATCTCCACGTAGCTGTGCCATGGCTTTCACTTTCTGGAAGACTGGCACTAAAGTCGGCACCTGGCGTGCAGGCCACTTCCTAATTTCTCCAGTTGTCCTGTCACATCTGTGGTGGATTTTGTCCTAATCTGGAGTCTGGTCAAGGACCATGCCTTGTGTTTCACTGTCCATTCTCTTTAGTTTTCCTTAATTATGAACTGTTCCCTGGTCTTGTCCTCTCCTCCTCTCTTGTGTTTGGTCTTTGGTGACCCCAACATTTGGAGGAGTCCAGACTGGTTATTTTGTAGAATGTCCTTCAGTTGAGACTTGCTGGATCGTTTCCTCGCAGTCCTCTTTAGACGAGGCAGTTTGGGCTGGAAATACCACACGGAGGGTACAGTCTCCTTCGTCTTCACAGAAGTGACAGTGCATGATGTGTACTGCCCTGTTTTCTCGCTTTTTCATTTTACGCCTACCTTGCATACATCTCCACATTTGTTCACTGTGAGCTTCCTTCCATCTGAGCCTGTATGTCAGTATGTGAGCCTGTTACCATGTCCTTTGCCAGCTCTTGCTAATAAGCACTTCGATGGTTTTCAGTCTTTTGCTAAACAGAGGTGCGGTGGGTAACCTTCTACTTACGTTGTTTCACGCATGGGGAAGTTCAGAGAAGCTCCTCAAAGTGAGGTGGCCGGGTCCCAGGGCATGAGCATTAGTGGTGGGTGCCCAAGCCTCCTTTTGTGGGGCTACTTCCAGCTCCCACCTACACACTAGTGTGTCCCCCACAGACAGCTGGACCCAAATTCAGAATCTTACTGACAAAAGGCCATGTTAGAACGTCCTAGTTTGCATTTCTCTCACTATAAAGAGCGACTATTACTTGGAAGAGCCAGTTATGTATCCTTTCTGATCAAATTACTTACCCATTTTGGTATCAATTTGTTCCCCTTTTTTCTAGATTTTTCTTGTTTTTCAGTTCAGTTCCCACCTAATGACATTGCCTGCCCTCAGACTTCTAGTTTCTTGGTGATCTTTCCCCTCTCCCTGCTGTGGGACACTCAGCAGATCCTCTGTAGGAATGAAAGAACTCGATATCATCAAATTTTATCTTAATCTTGACTATATTAAGAAATTGCTTATAAAGCAGTTTCCTCAGGCATGCAAGTAAACCCAGGTTTGTGCTCTTGAAGCCCTTTGAGTCAAAATATTTAAGAACAGAAATCCTGGTCCTTCCAAGAAAATCTAAGGTGGCACTAGTCCTGATTTAATAACAGGTTCAAGCAGGAAGAGAAGTAACAAATTAATGAGCACTTAGAGTGCTGCACCGCCGAGAGCCCTCCTTACCAGGCTTGACCGAGGGTCTTCATCTCCCGCCAGAGAGTGTTTTGGTTAGGGTGTGTTTGGTTACCAGTGAAACCAACCCAAACTACCTGAAGTAAGGGGGGGACACTTAATCTGAGGCCAGTGGAATGTCCCACAGTCTCCAGGACAGGAGGACAGCTGGCTTCAGGACGTCTAGACCAAGAGTGGGGTACCAGTGGGCATACATGTTCCTGCAGTGTGCCCCTTGTGCCACAGCCATCTCTCTCCCCTGTCTCACCCCGTTCACAAGGCAGCACCCTTAGCTGCTGGAAACTAAGGCATTCACCCTACCATCCACCCAGAGACACCTTCCCCTCCTCTGTCCCAAGCCCAGCTTGGGGCCAGTGACCACATGGGCACAGTCAGCCTGGAAAGGGGGCACTGGGCGGATGCTGCCCAAAGTGTCCATTAGAAGAAGCTCCATAGTAAAGGTGAAAACAGCACCTGGAACAAGTCTTGTTTCCCTGCACACTCACAGAGCTGGGTGTGAGCATCAGGACACCTCGTACATGGCGATACAGCTCTGGACAGCTTCAGTGTAAACTATTAAAGAACTTCTTTTAGGTTCCCAGAGCCAGTTCCAGCATGGTGGCAGTTGGAATTCCTCAGATACCACGGGGTGCCAACAGTTCAGCTCAGTCCTGACACCGTGCACCCAGAGACAGCATCAGCCCCACAGATGAGGGGCTCGGCCCCACCTAACCGCCCCCACCGCCACCCCAGATGCCAGTCCCCAGTCCTGTGCTTCTGACTACAGGCTACAGTGGAAGACCCCCTCCTCAGACTCTTCCAGTTGGGCTAGAGCGGCTCAGGCTCATGTTATCAGTTTATCAGAGGGTGGGATAGAGGAGACGAATCTACAGCTGGATGAAGAGATACACAGGGCGAGGCCTGGGGTGGGCACAGAGCTCCCAAGGGTCTCCAGGTGCCACTCCCCCCACACCGCCAGGTAGTCAACTACCTGGAAGCTCTCTGAACCCAGTCCTTTTGGGTCTTTATGGAGGCTTCACTGTGTAGTCCTGATGGACTAAGTCATTGGTCATTTGCGATGGATTCAATGGAATGGGGTGGGGGGGCTGTCCCCTCCCTGGAGGTCGGGGTGGGCCTGAAACTTGAGCCCTCTGATGAGCAGTTGGTCATCCTGGCAGCCCACCCTGCCCTTGGGTAGAGCCCCGAAGTCCTCTTCAGTTGCTCTTGCATAGGGCTGATTTCTTGCCTTCAGGAGTAACTTTCTTGCCTTCTGGGGGGACTTGTCTAAGTCTGATTGCATAAAATTGTGTTGAGTAAAGTTGCCGTCAGGAGGATGAGACTACTCAGGGTTTGTCTCCAGCCTAACCCTGGTTATCTAGAAACCTGAGGTAGAGCACATTCGACTCATTGTAACTTTTCTGAGAGCTTTACTGTGCAAATTGCTTTTTAAGGCCAACGTTACAGTTGATCCTCTTAGTTGATTCTCAAACAACTTGGAGGTTCAGGGTATCACTCCCTCCCAGTCAGAAATCAGTAGAACTCTGGACCCCCTGAAACTTACCTACTAATGGCCTACTGTTGACTCGAAGCTCTGCCAATAACATAAATAGTCAATTAACACATATTTTGTGGGGACACCTGGGTGGCTCAGTGGTTGAGTGTCTGCCTTTCGGCTCAGGTCATGATCCTGGGGTCCTGGGATCGAGTTCCGAATCTGGCTCCCTGTGAGGAGCCTGCTTCTCCCTCTGCCTGTGTCTCTGCCTCTCTCTCTCTGTCTCTCATGAATAAATCTTTAAAAAAAACAAACACATAATTTGTGTGTCACATGTATTACGTACTGTTCTGACGATGAAGTAGGCTAGAATAAAGAAAATGGTAAGAACCTCATAAGGAAGAGCAAATACATTTAGAGCATTATACTGTGTTTGCCGCGAAAATTCCACATACAAGTGGACCCACGAAGTTCAGACCCGAATTGTTCAAGGATCATCTGCATTCGGAAACCACAATTCCTATCTGCGATACAGTCATACAGTCGTCCTCCCTGGCCTGCCTGTGGGGATGTTGGGAGTACCTGCGGATTGAAAGAAGGGTAGGAGGGAGAGTATAGGCACTCCTTTGTCCACTGACCTTGAGTGGGAGGAGCACCTTGAGGATCTCTTGGGCCTCAGAGCAAAGGGCCCCTTGCAAATGGATTCAGATGGAAGTAGTGCTCTTTGGGAAAGTGTAGCTTGCATCCCAGCCGGGCCAGTGCTGATGGCACTGTCTCTCCACCGTTACCTCTAGCGCTGGTTGGCATCCTCAGTTTGAGAACTTGATGACTTAAAAACTGAACGTGTGGTATACCTGGCACCCAGATGCTGGTTTCTTTGGGTTTCCTCCAATAACAGGAGCCAGGGCTCCTTGGAGAAATGGCTGATTGTAGGACTGGGGCCAGTGAGCCTAAAGAATCTGTAGCACCAGAAAGATAGGAAGTGCTCGCAAAACCCTCAGTACGGGGTGTGTCAGAGGCCCACAGGAGCTAACGGAAGACCTCCAGTGGCCAAAGCTGGAACTTCAACATAAACAAAGCAATGCTAGATTGTAACCTGAAGTCAAGTCAACGTCTGTGACATCAGTCATGGTATAACTGTGTGGTTTAATAATTAAGTCAGTGGTGGAGAAGAGACAGATCTCCATGCTGAGGAACCCCAAATGATTTATGTAGATGGTTCATGCCCGAGGAGGTGACTTCCTTCCAAACAGTACAGGACTGAAAGGAGGAGAAAGAAGAAGGACTTCACTGGGGCCAAGGTCACAGATGAGACCTCAGCCGGGAGGGGAGGGGCAGCAGCTGCACAGACACATCATGGCAACGACACCGATCCTGACATGCCGTGACAAGAAGGGCACGTGATCTCTGGCCTTCTCCCCAAACCCACAGCCCAGTCCAGTCGTGAGAAGAGCATGAGCCGAGTCCCAGTAGAGGGACGTCCGCAGCAGCCCTGCGCAGTCCTCAACACCGGAGGGTCAGAGACGCTATCCCTGCCCAGAGAGGCCTAAGGAGATGTGACACCCCAATGTTCTGTGGCTCCCGAAGAGGATCCTGAGACAAAGAGCGGGCGTTAGGGAGGAACTGAGGAAATGTAACTAAAGCACAGTTCTAGTTAATACAGTAGGTCAGTATCGGCTGATTGATCCTGAGAGCTGTACCACATAAGTACGATCTGCTAATAGGAGAAGCTCGAGGTAGACAATGGGACTTCTCTGAATGATCTCGCCACTTTTTTTTAAAAGATTTTATTTATTTATTTGAGAGACAGAGTGAGCGAGAGAGAGAGAGCAGATGAGCAGGGACAGAGGGAGAGGGAGAAGCAGACTCCTCGCTGAGCAGGGAGCCCGATGTAGGACTTGATCCCAGGACCCCAGGATCATGACCTGAGCTGAAGGCAGATGCTTAACATACTTAGCCACCCAGGTGCCCCAACCTTGCCACTTTTTACAAATCTGAATCTATTCTAAAACTGAGTTTTAAAAGCTGGACATGTGACTGTTGTTCTCTCCAGGGAATAAGGATAGCAGAGGGCACACAGAAATGCTTCTGGTTTCTTCTTGGAATATTTTTTAATGATTTGTAGTCAGCAGTGCATGTGTAGCAGTTTTGTAGTTTTGTTGAAGAGGAACGAGCCTGTCTTCAGTGGCACAGCATAACTCTTGCTTTACACTGGTCACTCTGTGAGAATGTGTCTCCTCCCCACGGCGTTGGGTTTTCCAGCTTGGTGTCCTGCTCTTGTGGAGGTTGGACCAAAGAGGTCGAGTACAAGGGACGCCCCTGCTGAAACACGACCACGGAAAACCCCTAACTCACTGTATCTTCCGGCTCCCCCCTCCTGGCGAGTAAGTAGAGCTCATGTGGTGGCCTTATCTCTACTTCCCTTGGGGCTGGTGCGGGGCAGGCCATGGCTCCTCCTTACCGAGTCATAGCCTCCTGCTGCTCTGAGCACATCTGTAGTGACAACACCTTCCTAGAAGGAATCCTGACTTCCCTCATGTCTGCCTTTCAAAGGGACCTTGTTCAGTTGGCGAAGGCAGCTGTGAGCGGTGACGAGAGAGCCCTGGACATGTTTAACTGGAGGAAAACTGGCTTTGGAAGTTTCCTGAAAATGGGATCTCAAGAGGGACTATCATTCTTTGTCAGCTTGATGGATGGTGAGAGACTTAGGTGGGGATTCTAGGACGAGGAAGCATTGTAGGGTCTGGTAAGGATTTTAAACAAAGAGATGATGTTTCTGCATCAAACAGAAGGCTGTGTGTGTGCCCGTTGTGGAGCGATGCGTTAGCAGCCCTCGGCGGCTACTTATCCAGTGTTCAAAGAGGGGCCTCACTTTGTCCTGATAGAGACGAATGGGCTTTGCTTGCATTCAAAGGGCTCTCATGACGGGGCTGCCCGTCAGCAGACTCCCTGACTGCTCCCGGCAGGACGGACAGTGCCGCGGTCCTGCTGCTCACTCTTCGTGATGGGGAAGCACCCTTACCTGTCATTGTTTGGCTGACCTTGGGAGGGAGAGCGGCGGGCGGGACGGGCGCGGGCTTTGTCTGCAGCCACCAGCCAGCCTTGGCGGATGGTCAGTGTCAAGTCCACCTTCTGGACTCGGAATCCTCAGCCTCAGCAGGGAGACAGGCCAGTGACAGCCGATAAGTGCAGTATGGGGTAAGGGGACAGAAGAGTGGTTTACGCTCGTGGAGGACACTCACACGTATGTGTGCTGCAGAAGCGAGATTAAGGAAGTGAGCTTCCCGAAGATGCTGAGCTTCTGGAGGACGTGCTTCCACGCAGCTCAGCCCTGATGGGAAAAGAGAGCAGAGGATAGCTGCCAGGGGCTGGGGCTTTTGTCACTTTTCAAATAGAGATACCATTTGTTTCTGGAGATAAGGGGACAGCTGGTGGAGAGAACTTTGAGGAAGTCCTGAGGGATAGGAGTGGGCATGGAACCTCAGGCAGTGTGGGGAAGATGCTAGCACAAGGCCCCCCTGGCAAGGAGTCAAGAAGATGGTGTGCGAAGAGGGCCCAGCAGACAGGTGTGCAGTGGGGACAGGCCTGGCTCTGGCGGGGTTGGTCCTGTCCCTTAGGCAGCAGCTGTGGGCTTCGGGGGCAGATCTCCCCTTGTCAGACCGCTGCCTGCAAGCTCACCGCAAATGTCAGCTGCGTGAACACATTGAGAGTGTGTCGCCAAGCCTGCCACCGATGCTCACTGAGGCAGAGGCAGTGCCGGCATGGTCGTGTCATGCCGACCATGGGCCCCTGCACAACCTCGAGCCTGCCAGTTGAATGGGAAGCCAAGTATTCCCTGGAAACAGATAAGAGGAGGCCGGGAGAATGAGGAGGTTTGTGCGGCCGAGATGAGTTGCTTCAGGCACTCCCAGGAGACTCCCCACAGATTCAGAAGCCCAAAGGGAACCTGGAGGACAAGGAGGACCTGGCAGGCCAGGCAGGGCAAGGGAAGAGAGGCCTCTGGGGTGGGACACATGCCTATGGATACAAAGAGTGCCAGCAGGAAAGCCAGCCATGTGGGAGGGCCATCGCTTGGGCCTCAGCAGGTGGCACCCCGGAGAATGGACAGCGGGGTGAAATGGTGGAAGTGACTTCAGAGACGGCCTGGGAGGTCATGTGCGGATGTTTTTAAAATGTTTTATTTGTGAATTTTTATGATGAGGATGTTTATTTTGCAAAGGTCTGTAAGTAGATATGAGTGCCGCAGGCAAGTGCCACGCCCCCTGGACTGACCCCTTTGCCCTTAGGGACAGTGCTCTACGTGGATGAGAAAGGGAAGAGCACCCAGGTGGCATCCACAGACAGCTCCATCCAAACGCTCTTCTACATCGAGAAGAGGGAGGCCCTGGTGGTGGTCACGCAGAACCTGCTGCTGTCTCTGTACGTGGTGAGGCCCGAGGGCAAAGCAGAGGAAGTGATGAAGGTAGGCGGGACAGTGGGCAGCAGGCCTCGGCCAGGGCCAGGCCAAACCTGCCACACCACGCCGACAGAGCTGTCCAGTGGCATCACCTACACGGCGCGGTTGCCAGGAGCTTTGCAGGTGTCACTGGACAGGGGTGGGAGGCTCTGGGCTCGCTCAGGCCTGCGCCCCCTTGAGTGGCTGGCTCACAGCCTGTATATTCTCCTGTGACACAGAAGAACCGCTTACCTTGCCATGGCTCATTTGACCTAGGGGTGGAGATAGGTGGGACGGGAACATGATCTGGCTTCCCATCTGTGCGTAGATGAGCATACTCGCTTCTATCACAGCTGTCCCTGGCCCAAGCACACACATAGGTGGTTTTGCCCGAGGGTCAGTCTCCCTCCTGGGTAGCAGATGTTTGGCTGTGGCTCCTGGGAAACAGTGAGACCCCCGTGCAGGTGCCTTTCAGCTCCGCCCTGGGCTCTTGCTGATGGGAGGATGCTGTGGGGTGTGCCCCGGCACTGGATGCTGCTCGAGGTGTGCAGCTCACCAAGGACTGGTCCTCCCTGCCCTCCTGGTTCCCTGGTTTGTACCAGAGGAATCTGTGTTCCTCCAAGAATTCGGGACTTTCCCTAAAGATACTCTTGTAGATTACAGAGTTGATTGATTTTTGTAAGTCGGTGTTCACACTGGCATTTCTGTGTTCCTGGCACAATAGTTGGAAATAGAGTCCCTGAGTCCCGTGGACCTGGGTTCAGATCCCCTTGAGCCGCTCACTGGCTGGGGGGCCCTGGACAGGTTTGTCCTCTGCAGAACGGGGTCGAGACAGCTGCTCGAGAGATGTGGTCAGGCCCGAACTCGGCTCAGCTTGGTGGTCACTTACCAGGTGCCATGCCCACAGCAACTGTAATTATTAACCACTTAATACCGAACAAAGAGTAGTACTGCAGAGTCAAGGCCACCTTCCCCATGTCCACACCCATGCTGCACCTGCCCAGCTGTCAAGTCTCCACCAGGGCACCACACACACCAGAGACACCGGGCTGATGAGAGCAACATGCTTCTTTTGGGTTATTTCTCATTATCAGGTGAAGTTGAGCGGGAAGACGGGTTGCCGGGCAGACATCGCATTGATTGAAGGCAGCGTGCTTGTGACCGCCATAGGGGAACCTGTTCTCAGGTAAGAGCCTGGCTCCTCAGTGAGCACTGCCATTAACATCCAGTCTCTTTGGAGTAATATTCTTATTGGAGTGTAGCATACATACAGAAAAATATGGATTATAATGACCTTTCACAAATTGGACACGTCCATATAACCAGGTCTGAGATTGAAAAGCAAAGATACCACAGACCCCAGGCATCCCCACTCTGCCCTCACAGTGTAGGCTCCTCACTGTCCTGATGTCTGTGTGTGGATCTTTGGCCTGTTCTTTTTAGCTTGGTGTAAATGGAATCATGTGTTGTGTTTACTTATCCAGCTGCTTCAGTTCTGTGTGATGTGGGAGGGGGTGGTTCCTTATGTTACTGCATGTGGTTGGAGTCCCTTCATTCTCGTGAGCTGGTGTCACACACCAGCCCCCTGCTCCCTTTGATTACAAACATGGCATTGGATAGATGTAAACATATTGCTGGCAGTCTGTTCATATCAGAGTCCCAAGGGCGTGCTTGCTTCCAGATGGCTCTGCAAGTTGAGCAGGACCCTCAGGGCTGAGGGCAGCCCCTGACGCGGCTCCTGAAGGGAGCTCTCTTCCTTTCATTGTAGATTCTGGGATCTAGAAGGTGGAGAGAATTACATGCTGAGTCCAGCAGAGAAGTTTGGTTTTGAAAAAGCTGAGAACATAAACTGTGTTTCTTACTGTAAAACCAAAGGTGAGACTTCTCGGGCAGGTGCAAGAGTGGGAGGGAGGTGGCCTCAGCCTCGCTCTGGGGGCTGCAGAACGATGACAGGACTGCAGCTCTTCAAAGAATGGTGAATCGGTAGTGACTGTGAGTCACTTGAACAGAGTCACTCGGAAATGAGAAAGTGACAGTACAGCTTTGCTTGCATACATGAAGGCCAAGGGGCTGGCTCGAAAGGGTGACCAACCTAGTTACATGCAGTTGACCTCTCTTCTCTCTGGAAACCACAAGAAAAAGTGTGAGAAACATTAAAAATACTTGTGTATGTCCTTGTATGCATGGGTGTGTGCGCACGCGCGCGTGTATGTACAGAGGAGGCTAGAGAAACAGAAGATGTGCCTGCTGAGCGCTAAGTGCCATGCTAGCCCTGGGGAAGCAGCCCCGAACAAGCGGACTGCCCTGGACAGGCAGACAGGCCCCTGGTCTCCTGGAGACTGACAGAAAATAGCACCAACAGTCCCCAGCACCATCCTCCCAGGTGGGAACAGGTACAGAACTGGAGGTCACTGGGCAGGGGGCTGATGCCCGGATATTTCAGAGCCATGGTCAGGGAAGAGAGATTCCTATTGCTTTTAACCTTCCACTCAATTCCCGTGAACTTTGTTTTTACCGATAGGTCTTCTGGCAGCGGGCACCGATAAAGGGCGAGTAGCCATTTGGAGAAAACTGCCAGGCCCCCAGAGCAGCCGAGTGGCAGAGGGCAAGGACAGGTGGATTTTTCAGACCCCTAGTGAGCTCGAAGGCAACATCACACAGATTAAGGTACAAGCCACCAGGGTGCAGGGTGCTCTCATCCTGCAAAAGTGGAGGAAGTGATTGGTTTTTAACTATTTTTGTCAGTTATGCACCTTAAGACTATGTAAAAATAACAACAATAGAATAAAGGGCTTTGGGCTTTCAGATTGTGGGTCTGGGATTGTGGCCGTGTAGTCATCTGTATCTTACCTGTGTACCCATCCCTTTATCACCTATCTACCTACCCTGAAAGCAGCTTTATCGAGCTCTGTAGCATACCTATTTTGCTCAACCACTGAGCCACCCAGGTATCCCCCAATTTTCTTTTAGCATATTCAGAGTTTCGCAGCCATCACAATGCCTCTTAGACCACCATCAGCGCCCCAGAAGGAGAGCCTGTGTGTGTCGGCAGTTCCCCCACCCCCACTCTTCCTCTGTGCAGACACTCCTCTGCTTTCTGTCCCTGTGGGCTCACCTGTCTGGGCATGTTGTAGACATGGATGCGTGCTCTCTGTCACTGAGCATCATGTTTTCCAGGTTTGCCCACTCGGCAGCACATGGCAGCTACGCGTTGCTTTTATGGCTGAGTAGCACCCATGGCAGGGACAGGGATGGGGACAGACTACCTTCTGTTATCCTTCCAGCTGTCTGCAGACACTTGGGTTGTTTCCACATTTGGACTTTGTGAACTCTGCTACTGTGAACATTTGTGTACAACTTTCATTGTGGACTTAATGATTTTATTTCTCTTGAGCATATGCTTTTTCTCCTTGTAAATACTGTCTTTCTGGTGATGGTCCGTATTTGGGGGCCTTGGGCATGTGGATGGTCTCCTTTGGGGCATGTTGCCGCTGTTTGCTTGTTTATTTGTTTAGTGACTTGGTGGGACCACTGTGGTGGTGTTTCTTTCCCCTGCAGTGTGAGCCTCTGACATCACTTCTCACAGGGCTGGCCTTGGGCATGTGGATGGTCTCCCCAATGGCTCTGGGGGCTGACTGTCCTGTCCCCTGAGCTGCTGAGCTTTCTGCCTCCCCAGGTGCTGGCCGATGGCTCTATGGTTTCCTGCAGCACCCCCGGGCATCACTTACACCACAGTCCAGTCCCATGAGATTTGGGCAGGTGTGCTCTTTGAGTTCAGGGTTTATGGTTTGTTCTGACTGAGGAAGATTCCTCCTAAGTGTGTCCTTCTCCAGATCCCTCTGATCAGTGGTCTGGCCTGCTGTGGAGTTTGTAGCGCTCAGGAAGCTTCCAGCCTCCTCTTCAAGCTTACCACCATTAAAACCTCCAGTCTCTTGAAGAGCATCCTTAGGTTTGGACTTATCCACATTGTGTTTCAAATGAGGTCACTTTCTTTAAGGAACCTGTCAGAGCTCTCTATTCCTATGGACTACATCTCCCCTTGGGGGAAAAAAAATCTGAGTCACTGCTCCAGAGCTTGGGTGTGGGGACAGTGGCCACTTGCCTCTCTGTGAGCAGGGAGCTGGACGCAGCAGCCTCTGGTCTTCTCAGGTAGCCTCTCCCAGCACGGAGCATCTGCAGTGTAAGCGAGCTGGGGCAAGGGCATGGGGGCCCAGTGTTCTCAGGCACCCTGTGAGCCCAAGGGACCCCACCTCCCACAGCATGGAGTTGGGGGAATGAGAAACGCTGCCCAGGAAGATGCTGTAGCCCCACCTGGGTGCTGAATAGGGAGCCGACCTCTTGGCCATGCCTGCCCAGGGGAGCTCCTGCATACCAAGTGGGAGAGGCAGGACAGCGGGGGTCATAGACACTGTTCTTACCAGATTTAGCAGATTTTCCTGAACTGTGTTGCCTCACACGTGATTTCTGGAGAACGAGGTGACTGTTTCCTCCTACTTTCCCCCAGTTCTGCCTGTTGCCACCTCAGGGTCCTCACCTGTCTCTCACCCCTGCTGAGTATAATCCTCTGAGACAGAATCTATTTAATCCTGCCTAGCCATGAAAGGAAGATGTACCTAGCAAATCACTGAGGGCACCGCAGAGCACTTTGGGGGTTACCTTTAGAGCCTCCTCTCAGGCCACAGGTAAAAATAGCTTCTGGATGAATTAGTTAAATATCTTAACTAAGTCAAAATAAATAGCTCAAAATAGCATAGAATATTAACAGATCTGTAGAGAAAGTACAACTTTCTCAGATGTGAAGTAATAGGAAGAGCCACACTAATTTTCCTAAAGGACGTAAATGAGAAACCAAGTACAGGGTGACACATGCATACCGTGTTCCTTAAAGAGAAGCTTCAGTTTTATAAGAGTGTTATTTCTTCCCAAGTAAATGTACAGGTTACTATACACCCAGTAAAAATAATAACCCTTTTCTTTTCTGGGAGAATTCAACAAAATAAACTCATCTAGGAGAGCACAGGGCCAAAGAAAAAAATGTATAGAGAATCAGAACATTTCCGAATTACAAACCAGAATATATCTCAAAACTGTAGCAATTAATTAAAACAGTATGTGCTTACTCGGGAATGGATAAACATATCACTGGAATGGAGTAGGAAATCCCAGAACAGACTGAGAAAGATTTGGAAGTTTAATATGAAATTATGAAAGCAGCATTTCACATCACTGGGGAGAGCCAGATAATTTAATATGTCATGTCCACTAGCTCTCCATTTGTAAAAAATAAACATCCCTAAATTAACAACCAGTAAGAACAGACACAAGACAGGGGTGCCTGGGTAGCTCAGTCAGTTGGGCATCTGCCTTTGCCTCGGGTTATGATCCCAAGATTCTGGGATCAAGCCCCATATCATTGGGTTTTCTGCTCAGCGGGAGCCTGCTTCTCCCTCTCCCTCTGCCTGCTACTTCCCCTGCAGCGGGTGTGCTCTCGCGTTCTCTCTCTCTCTCTCTCTCTCTCTCAAATAAAATATTTTTTAAAAAAAGACAGACATGAGACAGAAGAGCCATGTAAGTGTTTGCCCGTTGCGTTACAACTTGGGTGTCAGTATTATAAGATTTTCTAAAGTATATATTTTATGCTAGTAAATTTTTAAATCAGTTTACACTGATGAGAGGAAATAGTGCCAGGAAAATTGTTGATGAATCCTATGTTTATAACACTTTCCTGCCTGCATCTCCCTTCTCTTTGTTCATACTTTTGTCTCTGTCCCTGTGGCATGGAATGAAGTGGGGCTCCCGGAAGAGCCTCCTGGCAGTGAACAACATGAGCTCCGTGGTGATCCTCAGCGAGCAGGCCATGTCTTCACACTTCCATCAGCAAGTGGCCGTGGTGCAGACTTCCCCAAGCTTACTGAGCGTGTCCTTCCTGTCCACGGGGGTGACACACAGCCTGCGTATAGACATGCACGTCAGTGGAGTGTTCACCACCAAGGTGACTACAAGGGTGGCCATGGGGTTGACAAAGGACCTGGCCGGTTTTCTGAGTTGTTCAGGGTGGTAAGGGGTCTGGGTGGCAGGTCTCTTCTTAATTTCCATGATTTTTTTTAGGATGCCATTGCTGTCTGGAACGGAAAACAGGTGATGGTCTTTGAGCCTTCTGGAGGCACATTACGGAATGCAGGTAGGAGTCTTGTTCCCTAGAGGGGGCTCATAGCAGCCTGTTTTATTTTCTGACCATCTAATGGGGGTATTGGTGCCAGTGCTGTGGGCAGGGGGTTGACAGAGGACCACCAGGAGCCCCTTGTGTCAGTCCTTCGACCTGTGCTCTGGCTCCATACTGCTGGGCATCACCTTACTGAAGCCAGTCAAGGTGGCCAAGAAGCCCTCCCAGGCACCGGGACAATGAAAGAGTCGGGAATTAAGGCTATATGAGCATAAACATCAACAGTGCTTGCCAAGGAAGGGGGTTGCTACACACCCAGCTTCTGAACTGCTTCCAGACCACGCAGAACAGCGAGCCCCATGGCATCTTGACTGAGGCCAGCCTCTGTCTGGAAATCTGAGGATAGATTAGTCAGACATGCTCTATCAGCTTGCACCTCCTGTCTCCGTGGGCTGCCCTGACCCTCCCTCTTCAGCACATGCCTACAAGAGTGGCAGGGGCTGCCATACCGGGGGCGCAAACCAGACAGACATTTACTTTCTCACAGCTGTAGAGCTCAGAAGTCCAAACTCATGGTTCCCCAAATCATGGCATCAACAACCGCTCCACCTCCTGAGCTCTAGGGAAGTCTGTTCCTCACTTCTCCCTGCATTTGGTGGCTGTTGGCCATCCCTGGCTGGATCACATTCTTCCAGAGTCTACCTTCATTGTCACCTTGTTCCTGTCTGAAATCTACCTCCCTCTTATAGGGGCACTTGGGGTTGCATTTAGGGTCCACCTAAATAATCCAAGATAATCTCCCCATCTCAGGACCTTCCCATCTTTGGCCAACATAATTTTTTTTTTTTAGATTTTATTTATTTATTCATAAGACACAGAGACGGAGGCAGAGACACAGGCAGAGGGAGAAGCAAGCTGGCAAGCTGGGAGATGTGCCCCATCTTTGGCCAATATACTCACATTCACAGGTTCCAGGGACCAGGACCTGATAGCTCCAGGGGCCATGTGCAGTCTGCCATAATGACCCTCCAGGTGGGCCCCTCACCCAGCGCTCCTGCACAGTTGTACCGTTCACCCACGTTGACTCCACAGGAATGGTCATCCGTATGCTCCAGGGGGTTCCCCCCATGTGTTTACAGAACAGCTCTCACCCCAGGGGTGCTTCTCCACTGGGGGTCACCCTCTTACCATCCCTCCCTCCTTTTCACCTCTAACACTTCATTACCTACACTTGTCATACTTTTCCTGCTCTGCCTTGTGTTATGTCCATAATTAGTGTCTTCTCCTGCAGCATGGACCCCCTTGGAGTAAGGGTGAACTTCTAATACCCTCAGGAGGATAGCACAGCGGGTGCTCAAGTGCTCCCTGTCTTGTGTGTGTGATCATCTCCCGGGCTAGATAAGAATCCATCTAGGGACGCCTGGGTGGCTCAGTGGTTGAGTGTCTGCCTTTGGCTCAGGGTGTGACCCTGGGGTCCCGGGATCAAGTCCTACATCAGGCTCCCTGCATGGAGCCTGCTTCTCCCTCTGCCTGTGTCTCTGCCCCTCTCTCTCTGTGTCTCTCATGAATAAACAAAATCTTAAAAAAAAAAAAAAAAGAACCCATCTAGAGAAAGACAACGGTTCGAGGTCTCTAGAGCTCTACTGAAGGGGAACAGACGGCCACCTAAACACTTGTACTGCGGTGCTGTAGTGCTGCAGCCCCACCAGACCAGAGAGGCGGCCTCATCTGTACTCCAGCCCCTGGCCCACATGCTATTCCCGTCCCTTAGGGCCTCACTGTCCTCACCTACGCAGAAAACGCAGCCCTCACAACACTCTGAGCATGTAAGAAGAGATGGGCCGCTGCCTCATTATGTCCCTCTCTCGTCCTAGGAACTTTCCTGTGTGAGACTCCAGTGTTAGCCATGCATGAGGACAATGTGTACACCGTGGAGCCAAACCGAGTTCAAGTTCGAACCTGGCAGGTAAATCACTGCTCTGGAGCGAGTGGGCTTGATGATGAAAGTCACTAGAACAGTTTAAAAGGCCGTCTCTAAACCAAGCCAAAGCTGCTTACTGACCTCACGCAGCCAGATCACAGCCCCCCCTGGCCCGGTACTTGCCTGTGAAACTGGACTCTGGGCTAGTCTGTGCGCTATGACTGCTGAGACCTGTGGATTCGGGAAGTGGGGCAGGGCCTCGCAAGTGATGAGCATTGGATTGCTGGCCCCTGAACGCACGGACTGGGAAGGGGGAGGGCATGTTTGCTGGAGTTCATGTGATCTTCAAGGCTGAAGGGCCATCAGTTCAGGAAAGGCCTTTCCCACTGGCTCTCCTGCAGCCTCTGTTCCCCCCGGTGCGTGGAGTAGGAGGCCCCTGCCTACCGCCATCCCAGACGCTGGCGGGAACCTGGCGCAGACAGGGTGTAACAAAGGACCACACACTGGGTGGCTTAAAGCAATAGAAATTTATTCTCTTGCAGTTGGGGAGGTCAGATGTCCAAACTCCTGAGTGTAAGCAGGGTTGGCCCCTTTAGAGGTTCTGATGGAGCATCCATCCCCTGCTCTCCAGCCTCTGGGGGCTCTAGCCCGCTTTGGCATTTCTTGGCTCATAGATGCATCACTCCATTTGTGCCTCTGTCTTCTCCTTGTGTCTGTGTCTTATAAAGACTCTTGTCCTTGGATTTAGGGGCAGCCTAATCCAGAATGGTCTCCCCTTGAGATCCTTAATTATATCTGCAAAGGCTCCTTTTCCAAATAAGGTCACATTCACAAATTCCAGGTGGATGTGCCTTTTGGGGGCCACCACTTGGTGCAGTACCCACAGCAGTGCTCTGTCAAGGTCGGGAAAATCTTCACACCCCAACTTCAGGTGCCACTGCTCCCTCAGGGTCTGAGTTGTGGGCTGAGATCTAGCCTTCACTTCTGGAGGCTGCTGGACACGTGTGCTCTTGTCCTCCTACCTCACATGCTGCTCCTCCTTCCTGCCGCCCTTCCCCAAGGGGCTTCCATGGAGTTCTTCCTGAGGGGGCTCGCTGTGGGTGGGGAGTGTCACTGGGGGAGCCCTAGAGTAGAGGCTTGATGTGGGGAAGGTGCCAGTTGGGGGCAGGCCAGGCTAGGCTGCTGGCCCCTGAGGTCTTCAGTCTGTTTGAGGTGGGAAGGAGGCTGGACCCCACTGCTGCCAACACTTGGTGGGGATGTCTGCTGTGGACGTGAAGCTGGGGCTTGGAGGGCCCATGTTAACGACCCATGAAGGATGTCGCTATGTGAGCAAGAGGACCTGGGGGCCCCGCTGCAGGGCTGGGGAGGGAGGGTGAACAACCTGTGAGAAGAGGGCTCTGAACCGTAGATTTAAAACTACCCATTATTTTAGCTGCAAAAAAATGGGTTTATCTGGGAATAGGAGAATTGTGGTCTGGAACAAGCAAGCTAAAGCTAAATCATAGCAAGACTGCAGAACCCAGGAGAGGAGGCTCTGCTGTGGGGGTGACCAGCCTGTTGTAAACGGAACGTGCATTGGATGAAGCTGACCACTGCAAGTGTAGAGGCTTCTCATTGGCTGGGCTGTTGCTGGGGGAGGAGGCACGCTTCCTTCCTCCTGCTGGGATCATACAGGTGACCCCCATGCAGTCAAAAATCCACGTATAACTGGACTCCCCCAAAAACTGGCAGCTCAAATCTTTGCTGATAGTACAGTTAACACATATTTTGTATGTTTTATGCATAAAACATATACATATTTTATACTATTCTGTCTGTTCTGTCTTCTGACAATAAAGCAAACCAGGGAAATGGAAATTAAATCACAGGGAAGAGAAAATACTTTTACAGTACTGTACTGTATTTATGAAAAAAAATCTGTATGTGAGTGTGTAAATGGACAGCATAGCTCAAACCCTCTGTTCAAGAGCCAACTGTAGTGTCCACTTGCGCAGCAGGTCTCTGCAACCGACCGACAGGGTGTTGCAGAAAGCATCCTGCTGGCCCCCCCAGCTCCATCTTCTGAATGAGGTTTCCCTTTATTAAATACTTTCACATTTCCCCTTTTATGATCAAGATCTTTCTTTGAAAGCATCACAGATTAAGTCACCCGTATTTAATTGTGGTGTCCCTCCGTGCCAGGAAGGGCCTTTTTATGTTGTCATGTCCTACGTCAGAGGCGGAGTGCATAAGCTGTTGCAAACCCCTTAGGGCCACATTTGAGTAACAGCAAAAATCAGGAGAGAGAAAAATCTCGGGTACTCCCGCCTAAGGGTTGTGTCTTTCCAATATTGTAAGCATTAGAGGGCAGCTCCTTATTGGGTACGTCCTTTTTTAAAAAGTTTGAAGAGGTAACAAAATACAAACCTTAGAATAATGATACGAAACAAGAAGTAACGTGATAATGCCAAATTGTATGATGGACCAGAACTAGGTGTGAAGGTAGCCAATGAAATATTTACTGGCACTTACACTGACATAGGGGAGAGAGGGTCTCCCGGTGAAAGCAAGCCTGGAGTTGCATATGCCTCCTAAAATCTCCAGTTAAAGCAACCATGAGAGCAGAATAGTGGAGACTGCAAAAGCAAACTGAAAGATTAACTGAGTGCATTTGGGAAGATCCAGTGCAGGTATTAAAAGGAAGCAATAGATGGTGAACTCTGCAAAACAGCAAAACTTCAAAGATGTTTTAAAACAGTATTGTTATCTCAAAAGAACTGTGTGGAACCAGATGTGTTCTCAGTAATACAGCTTATAAAGTTGTAAATTCAGACACCGATGAATTTGGATGGTAGTTCAGATGAAAGAAAGACTTTTGTAAATTCTGAACCTTCTAGCCCTTCAGAAAAAAAAAAAAAAAAACAAATGAAAGATGTCTGTCACAGAATAATAATGAGGCTGTTACTGAAAAGCCATAACAGGAAAGGGTTTGGGAAATGCAGACGAGAGTATCTCTCTCCATGACAGAGAGAGAAAAGGAGCAGCAGTGAGGAAAAGGCAGACAGGCCTGGGCTGGACATCTGGGGAAAGCGGTCTCGTCAGATGTCATCTGCTTCAATTCCAGGAAATCTGTAGCTTCAGGTCACCAGATGGCGTGCGGGCCCAATCAGGTTTTGCCGCTTTCTTTAGATGCATCCCCTGAATCCAAGAGTCTATTTCCTGTAATTTGGCAGCACAGAGGTTACTGACCAGTAGCTGAGAAGAACCTTTTCAGTAAGGACGAAGAGAATCTCTCTGGAGACTTCTTTTCTAACAGACAAAACCTCCAAGTTATGAGGTTGATCTAAAATCATGGTCTCCTAAAAAGATTGCTTTACTATGGCCCAGGGCACAATCCTGGAGACCCGGGATCAAGTCCCACGTCGGGCTCCTGTCATGGAGCCTGCTTCTCCCTCCTCCTGTGTCTCTGCCTCTCTCTCTCTCTCTCTCTCTCTCTCTCTCTCTCTCTCTCTCCATCATAAATAAATAAATAAATAAATAAATCTTTAAAAAAAAGATTGCTTTACTAAAAGTATGGTAATTTTTAATAGAAGCAGTCAGGCCTTTACAATGTTGAAGCACATCTCCCTTGATCAGCTGTGGGTCAGAGGAGGTAGGGGCCAAGTGCATTGGGACGTCCTGTGACTAACTCAAAGGGTAAGAATCTCTATGTCCCCAAGGGGGTGGATCTGAGATTTAGGACTAACAGCAGTGCTTTAGGACAAGATAGTCGGAGGGTTTCTACACATTTTACCAACTGAGTATTGCTAGTGCTGTTAGGAAATTCAACTGACTGATCACCAGTGGCATGTACGATGAGGTCCATAAAACCAGCCAGACAGGCCAGGCTTACTGAAGCACGTGGTTCCCCGCTCACTGTGTCGTTTGAGAGAGTGTTCCCAAGTAGGGTAGTGTCTTCTAACAGAATTTTAGCCACAAAGAAGCAATGGTCTGTCTGCAAGGGAAAACCTCAAGCCAGTGACAAAACATACAGACCATGACCAAAACCTATTTAGATCCATGAGATGGGAAAGTTTTATGAAACCCATTTGTATAAACAGATTTCTCTGGATTATATGTTTTTGACAGGCAGGACAAGTGAGGTGGGCCCTTTTTGTGGCCTCATTAACGTTTTCCCACCAATGCTGGTTCGTGAATGCTATCATTTTGTCAATAAACCAGTGGTTTAAACATGTTTGGTGGTAAGTAATGGGATTTTGGAATTCCTGGTAGGGCCAGATTGTTATTTGGTCCAAAGCAGAGTTCTCTCTTTTTTTTTTTTTTTTTATCAAACTCACAATTGTTAGATTTCCACCATTGTCTTTTCTGGGACCAACTGTTGGGCATCTCTGGTCAATTTTTCCGAATTTGAAAGAACATTTCTTTGGAAAATGGCAGAGGTCTATCTATTGGTCTCCTTGACAGCAGCCTTTTTGGTGGAAATATCAGTGCTGTGGTTTCCTTTGGCCTCCAGAGAGTCAATTCTTGAATGTCCAGGAACCTTAATAATAGCCAGAGCTGTTGGGGAAAGCAAGGCAGCCAGGGGTGCCCGGGTGGCTCTGTTGGTTAAGGGTCCAACTCTTGGTTTCAGCTCAGGTCGTGATCTTCGGGTCCTTGGATGGAGCCCCACATTGGGCTCTGCACTCAGCAGAGAGTCTGGCTGAAATTCTCTCTTCCTCTCCTCTCCCCCTTTCTCTTTAAAAAAGCATGGCATCTAATAAGTTTTGGACATAGGAGCCATCTTACATTTTATCCCCATTGGAGCTAAGGAACCCTTGTTGCTTCCTTAATATCCCCAAATCATGGACTACCCCAAAGGCCTACTGATAAATGTTTGCAGTTTACCCTTGGCTGAAGTATGAGCTCCAGTACAGGCATTTAGCAGCCTATTTGGCTCAAGTCGCCAGGAGAAGAGGCACTGCCTCAATGACCTCACAGGGAGTTGGGATAACAGATCCAGCATAGTATTTACCATTTTTCTCCTTTAAATATGAACCATCAATAAACCATGAAAATGAGCATTGGTTAGAAGAACATCCGGTAAATCGTCATGGGGAGTCAAAAGGTAACGTGGCAGCGTTCAGGGGTCACAAGGGCTTCCATCTGCATACGGATATAGTCCTCGTTCTGAGATTAGATGCCCAAAGCATCAAACCTGAGTTTAAGCAAACAAACAAACAAACAAACAAAAAACTGCAGTTTTTCTTCGGAGACTTTGTCTCTTTAAGGCAAAGAGTCTTAACAGGTGGGTGCTGCCTCCTGGGAAGAGGTTTGGGAAGCAGGAACAAAGCAAGTCAGTTATCTCTTGTAACAACCTAGAGTCTGCAGAAAGCTTTGTAGCATCCACATTGGCTTTTAAGTTTTGTGAAAAGAAGGACACCCCAGGGAACACAGGGGCGTTGCTGGTTATCTTTATCAACTGGAATACTAGAAATGCACTACATAGGTCCTCTGTGCTGAACATGTTGCTTGGAATGGATGTTGGTAGCGCGAGAGGGTTGGGAACTACAGGAGCTGAGGGATAATAGCGTCAGTTACTGCTCGCAGATCTTCGGCGGGCCTCCGTCCCCGAAAAAACCAGCCACTGGTTTTTCTCACGGGTGAAATGGGGATGTTACAGGGACTAGTGCAGGGGATCATGAGGCCCTGAGCCTTGTAATCTGTTATGGGCCAGATGCCTTAAAGAACATCTGTATTAAAAAAAAAAAAAAAAGAACATCTGTATTTAGAGGGTATTGTTCTGGAGAGAGCTTTTGAGGGATCTGTTTGAATCTCGGTGGGAGGTGCACTGTGGATTCTCCCAGTATCAGTTGAGGACCTTGCTTATAAAGACAGTAGCTCATCCAATAGGGACAAATAACCAGTGTCCCCAGACTCAGCTATGGTGCCATCAGAGAAGAAGCTAATAAAGGATGCCAAAGGGTCATTTATTTCCTCTTATTGACTACTTTGATTACTATTGTCCAATTCTAGAATTATTTCCCCTTTTTGGGAGAAACTGTGGCATGATGCTTTTCTAAGAAATATTGACCCAAGAAATGAATAGGTCAAAGGAACTAAGGAGAAAAGGGTATGTGTCTCTCAAAGGGCCTAGACCAAAGGGAATGGGTTCAGGGACAGGAACCTGTTAGGGTCTTGTAGGGGCCCCCATTATTTGAACTTAGTACTCTGAGACAGGGGCTGCTTTACAGCAGTGAAGTTGAGCAAGTATGTGGCTCTTGTGTCAATAAGGCCATAGAGTCATTCCCAATTTGGAGACTAGTTTCTCTTAGTTAAGAGGGAGGATTGAGGGATCCCTGGGTGGCACAGCGGTTTGGCGCCTGCCTTTGGCCCAGGGCGCGATCCTGGAGACCCGGGATCGAATCCTACGTCTGGCTACCGGTGCATGGAGCCTGCTTCTCCCTCTGCCTATGTCTCTGCCTCTCTCTCTCTCTCTCTCTGTGTGACTATCATAAATAAATAAAAATTTTAAAAGAAAGAAAAAAAAAGACCACAAGGGAGAGGAAAAAGGGGCCTCAGAGCCATTTTGACTTATTTCAGTCGTGTATTTGCCTCAACTAATGGAGAAATGGCAAAGTTAGAATTGTGAAAACATTTGGAAGGCTCAAGGTATGCATCCCTATTCAGGTGGTTCGTTTGTTCTGAAGTTATTTTTGGTTTTTTGGAGTTGAGGCTTTGTGATTTGGGGAAGATGAAAAAACCCCCATAATGGCTTCTGAAGTCATGAGTTATTTTTGGTTAAATTCCCTCCATTTAGTTAGAAATACCTATTAGGAGGGGCCATAGTTTTTTATTTATTTTTAATTTTTTAAAAAAGATTTTATTTATTTATTCATGAGAGACAGAGGCAGAGGGAGAAGCAGGCTCCCTGCAGGGAGCCCGATCTGGGACTCGATCCTAGGACCCTGGGATTATGCCCCAAGTCCAAGGCAGATGCTCAACCATTGAGCCACCCAGGTACCCTAGGGCCATAGTTTTTAAACATAAATCCAAGGGGCTCCAAGCCCCGAATGACAGTGACAGCATCCTGGCTTGTTTCTTGGTTTTCTGTTATTTTGTCGTAGAAGATAACTTCGTGTCTGTGTAGGGGGAAGGCCTGGGGAGGTGGCCACCAGTGAGGTCTGCAGACATAGGCCCAGGCGTCTGGGAGCTGAGGCCGGAGCAGAGGGGGGACAAGGCCATGCTTGGGGGTGGTGAGCACTGGGACGGCAGGTGGTACAGAGGGCAGAGCCAGTTCTCGCGTGGTTGGGACAGGGTTCCTCAGATACCACAGGGTGCCCACAGTTCAGCTCAGTGGTGACACAGGCCACCCAGAGACTGCGTCAGCCCTGCCTGACACCCGACCCCAGTCCCCAGTTCTATGCTTCCAACCCTTGAGCGGAAACCAAAAGTCACCTCAGTCACAGAACCCAAAACACCTCCGTGGGCCTTGTCCTGGAAAGTCCCAAGGGTTTAAGCAGCTGCGACCCCCAGATGCTCCTGAGTCCCATGGAGCTTTAGAACCTGCAAGGTGCTGGGCGCACCCTGGGCCCTTGGTAAACGTTGAGTGCCTGCTTAGTGTACCCAGATGACCCGTGAGGAACATTCAATAACAAAAGTGAAAGGCTGCACAGGCTGCTTTCCTTAATCCTTGTTCTTTCCTTTTCCTCAGGGGACTGTGAAACAGCTCTTACTGTTCTCCGAGGCGGAGGGGAGCCCGTGCTTCCTTGACATCTGTGGAAATTTCCTGGTTGTGGGGACAGACCTGGCTCACTTTAAAAGCTTTGATCTTTCCCGAAGGTACAATTTTTGTCTAAATAAAAGTACAGGCCTACATTGGAGATCATGTGGGTTTGGCTTTAGAGCACTGGAGTAGAGCAAATATCACAATGAAGTGAGTCAGGTGAATTTTTTGGTTTCCCAGTACCTATAAAACTCGTATTTACACTTTACTGTAGTCTATTAAATATACAGTGACATTGTGTCCAAGCAAACAATGTCCATGCCTTGATTAAAAATTCCTTTTTTTTTTTTGTGCTAAACAAATCACAGGTCACCATGGCAAATACAACAATAACAAAAACATCTGAGATTATGCAAAAATTACCAAAGCATGACAGAGACACCAAGTGAGCAAATGCTGTTGGAAAAATGGTGCTTGACTTGCTCAACACAGGTTGCCACAAACCTTAAATTTGTTAAAAGACATAGTATCTAGAAAGTGCACTAAAGTGAGGTATGCCTGTGCACGTATTAAAAATTGCCTGAGACAATATGGTAGGTTGAAAAAGGATAGGAGCCAGAAAACTGTTGCTGTTTCCATTTTTACGATAACAGACCACTGAATTTCTTTTTGTAATGCCTTATGTTTTGGCATAAATCCTTTTTTAAAAAATATTTATTTATTTATTGGAGGGACAGTGAGAGAGCGAGTCAGGGGAGGGACAGAGGGGGAGAGAGAATCCCAAGCAGACTCTATGCTGATCAAGGAGCCCGACATGGGGCTCGATCCCAGGACCCTGAGATCATGATGTGAGACGACACTTAACTGGCTGAGCCATCCAGGTGCCCCTTGGCACAAATTCTTAATCTTTGCATACTGGGGGAGGAAGCAAACAGGAGGAGGGTTGAGCAAGTAGAGCACAGGGCAGTTTTTAGGTGGTAAAATTTTGTGTATAGTAGATAGAAGGCACAGTTGTTGTCAGAGCCCATGGAACTTCATAGCACGTGAGCCTAAAACATATGCAAATTCAAATTTAGGGGATCTCAGGATGGAATACAGAATATGAGAATAGTCTTAAGTGTGCTAGAAATGTGTGGAACGGTGTCCCTGGAAAGGCGGTGCTGACTGACCTCAGCCCTTTGGGGAAGGTGGCGATCTTGACAGCGGAGGCAGAGGGGACGCATACAACACTGCCCTGCAGTGCACAGAGCTGCCCCACACGGGTCACAGGGTGACCGTCCCACATCGGTGCCCAGCTGCACAGAAGGAAGGACTGAGAAGCCGATGCAGGTTTGGGGAGCTGGGACTTCACCATTGGGAGCAGGTGACATAAGCAGAGGGAGAAGGTGAGGAGGAGCCTCATGGTGATGGGTGAGTGGAAGCCACCCGGGTACACATAGAGGCATCTGCACGTACACGTACCTACAGCAGTCGGTCTGTGCACCATGTCCTTGCCGTGGGTGGCAGCCAAGAGCCAGCAAGCACGCCTGGTGCCCAGATGCGGGTTTCCACAGCATTCTCTGTCAGAAGGACCAGGCTCCCAGGAGAAGTCCTAGCACTGAGGCAGGAAATGTGCACATGAGCCTGGAGTCTGAGAAACCGTCCCAGCCCAGAGGAGCCAAAGGAGACAGGACCGTGAAGTGTCACATGGGGACTGAAGGGCCTCCTGGGACAGAGGATGTTAGGGAAACACAGAGGAAATGGGAATTAAGAGAAAACAATCGTGGCGAGCCACTGCTGTGCCCCCAGTACCGTCCATAGCAGCGATAAGCTAGAACCTGCTGGACGGGGGCTGCTTAAGTGCATTTTGGTTTCTGCGAAGCTCTAGCAAGTATGACAGCAGCACAGTCTGGCAGGATGAATGGCCAAAACCTGCCACACAGAGAGGATCTGGGAGCAGAGCCGCTGCTTTTTGTGTCAGAAGGGTAGGGGGAGGGATATGCTTTCATATTTGTTCATTAAACCTAGAAACTTTAAAAACTCACCCAAATGTTGAATCATTGTTTACACCCTGAAAGTAATACGATGTTATTGTCAATTATATCTCAATTTTAAACTTTTAAAAGTAAGATCTTAGCCTGAGTTCTGAGCTGGCCCCTCTCCCCGGGTGCACAGACCCCCAGACTGAGAGCCACTGGGCCTTCCCGGAGCCCCGAGTTCTGTGAATGAAGGTTTCTCATCACTGAGACGGCCGGTGCTGGCACTGTGAGCTGCCCGCATAGGTGGGGGTGGGATAGCCCATGGATAGGCCTGGGCTTTGCCCTGAGCCTCTCATGTCCCCCCTGCAGAGAGGCGAAAGTGCACTGCAGCGACAAGAACCTGGCCGCACTGATCCCGGGCGCAGCGGGCGTGGCCTCACTGAGGTGTAACGCCAGCGGCAGCAGGATCAGCATCCTCCTCAGCAAGGTGGGTGCAGGCGGGCGGCTGCGCGCTCAGGACGCCGTCCTCCTTGGCCTCTGCCTCTCCTTTCGCCCCCAGGCCCAAGCCCCCACACATGCTCAGCTCCTAATTCCTCTGAAACCGCAGTTCCTCTACGCACGACCCTGGACCACTTCTCCTTTCTGTCCCTTTTCATCAGCCTGCTGTGTTTCCCTTGGCACGAGGGGGTAGCAAGGACCTCTGAGCTCTGGCTTACAGAAGTAGAGGATGTGGTGACAGCTGCAGGGGGGCTGTCTGCCTCTGCCCACCAGTGCTTGCCCGGGAACCCATTCTTTCACAGCCTTGTCACTGGTTACCTACCATGAACCAGGCACCCCTCTGGGTGGACGCAGGCCTACGATTAAACAGGAGAGCTTGGCACCTTCCTGTGGGTGAACAGACACCCGTCTAAGAATGAGTCAAACTGTGGCGGGTTGTGCTGGGCGACCCACTGGTCAGGAGGCTCCTCCAGGAGCTGTGAACCCTCCAGACAAGCCTGCGGCAGCGGGGCAGAAACAGAAGCACCCAGGGTGTGAGCAGATGGCAGAGCTGGGCCTGGACAGGGGTCTCCCGTCCCTGGCAGCGGGGAAGGCCGAGGCTGGCACAGTCAGCGGTCCAACACACAGGCACCAGCCTTGGCAGAGGGGCAAGGCAGGAGCATAATGGAACATCTTCCTGCAGGGTGCTTCTCCGTGGTGGGGGGGTGCAGAAGTCGGCTTGGTGCCCATCACAGCCGCCCTGAGGGTTGGGGATGGGCTGGCATGGGCCAGGACGGGCAGGGGCTGGTCCTACGCCTCGCAGCAGTGTGGATGTGGAAAGGGAAACCCAGGAAGGAGCCTTTATGGAGATGATGGGGCGTCCTGTTTCGATGTTGAGTTTGAGGCATCCGAGGGCAGCCGGTGGGCCAATAAAGACGAGCCTGAGCCTCCGAAGGGGAGTCTGGCTGGGTATGGAGATCCTCAGGAGGAACAGATCCGCCTGTCAGTCTGAGCACCGAGGAGGGATGTGGGCGGTGGGAGGACATGGGGAGGACGCTCAAGCATGCATGCTGGGCAGCCCTGGGTCACTGACCGGGTCTGCCGGAGGGTCACTCGTGGGAGAAGCGGGGTGTGCAGTAGGAGAGGGCATGCAGGGACCTGGCACTGTCTCTGGGGTGCTGGCAGTGAATGCGCAGTGGGGGCGGGGACCGCACGGTGACTGCTGGCTCCAGAGGCCCAATCCTCCAGAGCAGTGATACTGAGGGACCTCCCCGTTTTGCCCATGGCAAAAGAACAAAACGATGTTGGGGATCCCTGGGTGGCGCAGCAGTTTGGCGCCTGCCTTTGGCCCAGGGCGCGATCCTGGAGACCCGGTATCGAATCCCACATCGGGCTCCCGGCGCATGGAGCCTGCTTCTCCCTCTGCCTGTGTCTCTGCCTCTCTCTCTCTCTGTAACTATCATAAATAAATTAAAAAAAAAAAAAAAAAGAACAAAACGATGCAAAGGAATGGTTCAGGTAGCACAGGGGAGCTTGCGGTGAAATCAGCTGCACCCCCAGCCCTACCCATCGGTGGGGAGTGTGCTTGGAAAGAGGGGTCTGCTGCAGGCCACCCGCCAGCCCGCTCTAATGGGCAGGAGGCTGCGCCTTTGGTGTTGCTGAGGTGTCCCCAGTCTGTCATGCGTCTTTCGTTCTGCAAAGGGTGTTCACAGTGACTAGAAGGGTGTTCGCAGGTACCCAAACCTACGATGCTTTGGTGATTCTGCTGCTGCTATTAAGCTTATAGTATGTTTTTCTGCCTAAAATTTGGACATTTGTTTCTTTGCCTTTCTCATGCTCAGGCTCACTTAGCATTCTACTCTCTCCCAGAGTAAAGCCTCGAACGGTCTATCCAAGTTCTTGGCCTTTGTTGCCCTGGCAGCGAAGCTGGCTCCCTTTCTCTCACTTCAGTCACCTGCATGAGAACTGGTCTGTTGGGATCCGGACTGCCCCATGTCCCCCGTGGTCAGTCCGCCTCACCGAGATCACGTCACTCAGGCCAGCACTGACCACGGCTGGACAGCGGGAGTCAGGCCTTCACGATGTGTTGGAATTTATAAAGTAGTGATTGAACGGTGGTCTCAGCAGGATGAAGGTAAGTTGATGTCCACGTTAGGAATGCCAGGTGGCCGGCAGGTGGAGGACACCAGACGCTTGTTCTCAGACCCATGGCATGTCAGCCAGGCAGCTCTGTGAGCTCCATTTTCTCTGCCCCCAGGTAGACAACAGCCCTGACTCCAAAATCTGCTTCTATGACGTGGAAATGGACACCATGACCATCCTTGACTTCAAGACGGGGCAGATCAATCGCAGGGAGGAGTTGTCCTTTAATGGGCAAGAGACCAAGAAGTAAGACTGTGGTTGGGAGGATTTCATTGAAAGAATACGGACACTGATGCTCAGTTAGTGGCCAGCTTCTGGGCAGGCTGCTGAGTTACGCTTCACATGTCCAGGACCTCAGCAGCTACCAGTGCTCAACGCAGGCAGGAAAGCCAACACCCCTGGGCAGTTGGGGTGGTCCTGAAATTACCCAGGAGAACCCAGCTTCTGGAAGGGCAGTGGCAGCCGTGGCCACACGATAGCCCGAATCTCAGGGTGGGAGTGGCAGTAGCTGAGCTCTGTCAGCACCTGGGAAGGGAGAGCATCCGTCTGGGGAGACACTGTATTTCTAGAGAATAACTGTCGCTCTTCGGGGAGTCCGTGTTTGCACTTCCTTCTACTGCCCAGTGAATGCTCATGGACTGGAAGTGCTCACCCTGCTCCACTGAAGGTTCACATTTGATTCTGGGGGAAGTGACACCCGAGGACCAAGTGTGCCACTCAGGACATGGGGTGGACGCTGCAGCAGAGCCCATGGCTGGCCTTGCTGGCCTCTGCTCCTTTTGCTCTGTTATAGCTCCCACCTCCCCACCCAGCTCTCATCCTTTTCCAGAACCTTCTTTCCCCCGGTAACTTAAACTGGTCGCTGGGTAGCCCCACCTGAACACACCCATCCTCACTTCTTCCCAGCCTTACTCTGCTTCTCTGACTCCAAATGTCCCCTGGAATTTCTTGCTGTCACCTGAGCCCCATTCCCCAGAGACTGTTCCTGTCCACTCTAGTCTCTTGTCCTGGTCGCCTGGTCTCAAACCTCACAGCTAACCTTTCCCTTAGTCCTCCCGTCTGTGACTCATCCTGTCTTCCTTGTTTGAATTGTGTCTCAAACTCACACTTTTCCCTCCGCCCTCCACTTCTGAGCCACATGCAGCTCAGCCTGTCACTTCTCCGGTGGTGGTGGGACAGCACGCAGCCACCCCTCCGATGCCTGTCCTCTTCTGAGGCCCGGTCCTTCCTCTGCCTCTGGACCCAGCTTGTCTGTTGGCCCCATATCACACACGTCATCCCGGTGGGATACAAGGTCCTCTCGGTGGTCCCGGCAAGTGCCCTCCGTGGAGTCTCCAGAGCCAAAGCCTCACGCGCTCTCCGACAAGACTGCACTGGGCCTCTAATTTTACCAACTTGCTTCAGTCTGAGAGTTTCCTGAGGCAGGCTGGTGCCGCGTGCTGCAGGGAGGGGCTCCAGAGCCAGCAGCCCGAACGATGCACACCGGCCTGCTGATGCTGACCCAGGCCCCTGGCACACATTTGCAGAGGCAGCAAACGCAGATGCACCTGTCAGTTCTCAGGACGAGCCTTCTCTTTCAGGAGCCACACCTTTGTGGATGAGAGGCTGATGGATCTCATTCCCGTGAACCACTTATGGGACCAGAACGAGCCCAGGCTGTTTGTGTGCGAGGCCGTGCGGGAGGCGCCAGGAGCCCAGCTGCAGTTCGGGGACAAGAAGCCGCCCACTGAGGACAGCCCAGTCCCCACGGTACCGTGGCCGCGCCGCGTTTATATCTAGTCACGGGGGCTTGGTGCATTCGCTATCCTGCTGATGTGTATGGGCAAGTTAGAGGGAAGTTGGTGCCCATGGAGGAGAGTGCTGCCTCGAGGACACATGGCCTGCATCTCCCCTCTGGATTGGCACAACCCTCTCTGTCTGGTCTCCCTCAGACTGGCCTATTTTGGCTTTCCTGTTATGTACAGTATTGCATATTTCTCTCCAGGCCAGAGCCCGCTACCAAAACAGTTAACGGAGCTAAGCCATGGTGAGGGTGTGTCCTGGGACTGAGTCAGCCGACTCTTCTTCTTCCCTCCACTGAGGCTGAGTCCCACTGCATCGGCCTCCTTGTCCCCATCCCTGTGCTCCACCCTGACCAGACTCCCCGGCTCTGCAGGGCATGCCTACCGCTGTGGGGCCCAGGACTCCCAATATTCTCCAAACATGTGCTCGAAACGTCTGGTGCTCCCTGGGAAAGCCCAGTGGCTGGCTGTGCCTCCATGTGATGACCTTGCTCCAGGAGCGAGCTAGAGTAGGTTCCCAGCAAGGCAGCAAGGCAGCCAGCCCACTAACAATAGCTAGACTTGTCTCCCTGCCAGCGTGGTGAGAATGGGAGCCCCAAGATTATCGGCAGTCAGTGTCCATGTCCTGAGACTCTCAGAAGCAGATCCACTCCTTGCTTCTGACAGAGTGGTAAAACGCACAGAGGTGACATCTCTGTGACTGGAATCGGGGAAGCAGACGTGTGCAGAGTTTTCTCAGGGTAGAGGGTGGCGACCCCCGGCAAGCGATGTGGGCACTTCGCGGCACTCTGATCAGATGCCTCTTCTGGGCTCTTGTGAGGATGATGGGCAGTTGCAAGAATTCACACAGCAGGGAAAGGCTCTGGCGTCCTTGACCACCTGCTCGTTCCCTTCAGAAGGCGCTATGGATGGTGCTGTAGCTCCAAATGGCACGCAGCAGGCCCCAGCAGGGCACCCGGCCTCTCGGCTCTGTAACCCCTCTCCCTTGAAAGCAGGGGAGAGAATCTCTCTGCTATTGTTGATTTTTTTTTTTTTAAGATTTATTTCTTTTTAGAAAGAGTGCGAGCAGGAGAAGGGAAGACTCTTAGCAGACTCCCTGCTGGGTGTGGAGCCCCGAGGCGGGAGGGCTCAGTCACACAACCCGGAGATCATGCCCTGAGCCAAAATCAACAGTCGGACGCTCAACTGACTGAATCTCCCAAGAGCGCCTTTGCTATTGTCGATTTTTAAGTCAGAGTCAAGGACCTGAACAGGAAAACTTTGAACTGGGATGGGAACAATTTAGTTTTTGCTGCAAGAAACTCCATCAATGAGAAGGGTCTAGCAGCTCTCAGATGCATGAGGCACATCCTTCCAGAAGGGGGAAGTTCATGTGCTCATCCTTTTTTCTCTATTGTATGTAAACATGCTGGCATGGAAACAGGAATTAGATGCAAACTAGAAAATTTATCGCCAAACTAGAAACAACAGTGTTTCCCTTCTCTCGCAGGCGGACGTGCTGATTCTGTCCTTCTTCATTACGGAAGAGCATGGCTTCTTGCTTCAGGACAGCTTCCCACGGCCTCCCGCCTACCAGAATCTTCTGGGGATCGAAGCGCCTCATTATTACTTCACAAGAAAGGTGAGACCCCCGCGAGTGCAGGGCTGTGTTCTCGGGTCCTCTCCCCTCTGGCCAGGGGTCAGCAGGGGTCTCCTGGGGCTTCCAGGGCGCCACTGCTCCCCTCCCGTTCAGCGAGGCAAACCATCTGCTCTCATTTGTTTCCTGAAACTCCAGCAGTTATGAGGTTTCCAGGTCAGGAAACTCTCAAGACTTGGCTCTGCCGTGCAGACAGAGAAGTGCTGATGTGGCACATCCCGGGACGAGTGACGATGCAAAGGTGGCCACTGGGGATGGGCTGGCATGTGGCCTTTCAGGAGCATATTGCACACACACGTGTGTGTTTAGTTGCGGCAGATGGGGTTCTCAGCACACACGTGCACACTCCCGGCTAGGTTGTGCCTCAGGTCTGTGCCTGCGTGGGCTTGGCCTCCGCATCACCACGGACCCTTGGTGTGTGAGCATCCTGGCACCAGGCTGTGTGGTGCTGTGGCTCTGTCCTCCTGCCCCTGCCGTCATGCTGCCCCTGCCATCAGGCTGCCATGTGTCTGGACCTCATTCTTACTTAGTGCTCCTTAGGTGCTTTCATTTCTCCTTGGCTTGAGAACTCAGAAGGGTATGAAAGAGCATATAAGGTCCTTTCTGTGGAGTTTCCCCTTGACTTTCCCTTCACAGACTGGTTTCTCCAGATGCCGACGGGCCTTCTCTTTCCCTTCTCCTTCTGGCCACCTATGTGCATCCACCATCCTCCTGGTTCAAGAGGGGTTGTGCATGGGGCACAGCTGTCAGCACCATGCCCCAATGACCATCTGTCCCTCGACTTTGCCATCTTCCCAAGGTCTGTTTTTATGTGTTCTGAGCTGCAGTTGCCTGCACACGGGCCCTTTCTGCTCACGAGCCTCGGGTACCAAGCTTGGTGGGGAGCCTGATGTTGCAGCGGCCCCTGTGCAGAAGCAGCAAGCCCACATCCCTCAGCAGCGCCCTCATCCTGGCTCAGACTGTGGCAGGAGCAGCTGTCACCTGATGTTTGTGATGCCAGAAGTAGTTTATTTCCCTGGGTCAGCAATATAGGAAGTCTTATTAATTCTACCTCTGATGTGCTTGTAACAAGTAGCCAGGAAGCGTTGTGTGTCTTTAAAACCTGCCTTCTTCAGATTACTGACCTGTAGTCAGGGCCCTCAGAACCATGTCCAGAGGTTCCCCACCTGCACACTCAGGGGTCTGGACACAAGTCTGACCACCTAGGGTCCCCAAGTGAGGGCCCTTCTCTCAGAGATGAGGCTCCAAATCGAGGGCAGCGGCGAGTGCACGTGGCAGGTGACCCACAGACTCTCCTGTTTGTGAGAATCCCCAAGTGTGGCCACAGTGGGCCAGGTTCTGATCAGATCCCCAGCATGGCTGACCTGATGGAAGCAGGCCTCTGCCTTGCAAGCTCTGCAGCATTCAGCCTCCCTCTGACATGACCCTGCTAATGTTTATCCATGAGCCCTGTATTCAAGCCACCTAGACTGTGGGCTGCCCCATGTCCTTATGCTCCACCCTGCCTGCAAGAGTCTTGCCATCCATACCTGGGTCTGACAGATCCTACTAGTGTTTTAAGGCCCAGGTCTAGTGCATCCTAAAGTTGGGGACTGCAGGTGAACGTCAGACGGAGGCATGAGATGGGGGCTGCTGGGAACTGAGAGTGAGACGGGACACACAGCAGCAGCAAGGGGGAGATTGGGGTTCCTGGGCCTGATTCCACCGTGGCGAGGGGTTCCCCTGCCACACCATGTAAGACTCCGCTATCACTTAGATATCAGCTGAGTTCCTGACAATTCTACTCAGTTCTTTTTTTCTTCCCCTTGAAGTACAGCTCAGTTGACATATGATACTGTATTAGCCTCAGGTGCACAACATAGTGACTTAACACTTGTATCTACAGCTCTGTGCTCAACATGATCAACTCAGTCCTGACACTGTCCACCCGGAGACAGCATCAGCCCCACAGATGAGGGGCTCGGCCCTACCCAGCTGCCCCCACCGCCACCCCAGATGCCAGTCCCCAGTCCTGTGCTTCTGACCACAGGCTACAGTGGAGGGCCCCCTCCTCTGGGGGCTAGAGCCCCTTCCAGTTGGGCTAGAGCAGCTCAGGCTCACATTATCGGTTTATCGGAGGGTAGAATAGAGGAGACGAATCTACAGCTGGATGAAGAGATAGACAGGGCGAGGCCTGGGATGGGCACAGAGCTCCCAGGGGTCTCCGGGCGCCACTCCCCCCACACCTCCAGGTGGTCAGCTACCTGGAAGCTCTCTGAACCCTGTCCTTTTGGGTCTTTTTGGAGGCTTCACTGCGTAGTCCTGATGGACTAAGTCATTGGTCATTGGCAATGGATTCAACCTGGGGTGGGGTGGGGGGGCTGTCCCCTCCCTGGAGGTCGGGGTGAGCCTGAAACTTGAGCCCTCTGATGAGAGGTTGGTCATCCTGGCAGCCCACCCTGCCTTGGGTGGAGCCCCAAAGTCATTTTCAGTCACAGAACAGAAGGCACCTCTGTGGCCCTTCTCCTGGCTGTGAGCCATGAACCAGTGGTAAAGACTGAGTGCATGTGAGAAATATCTATTTGGTTATCTGGAAGACCAAACATATGCTTATAAGCCAATATCCCACCAGACCAGTGACGTGCTGGGGAAGCTGGGTCCAAGGAGTGACCATGACCCCCCCTTTACAGCAGGAAGCAGAACCTGCATAGGGAAAGGCAGGTGCTGCAGGAGACAGGGTGGTATGTGGGGACTCCAGTCCAGAGGAGACCAGCACCCAGCAGGGGGAAGGGACCAGAAGTTGAGGAGGATGGGTGCACGGGTCCTCCCAGTAGGCTGGATTCAGGCTGCTGGATAGAAAACAGCATCGAGGCTGGCTGGCCAGCACAGGAGTATGTTTTCCTGGGCTAGAAGCTCTCTTCTTCTTCATATGCCTGTTTGGGGAGCAGGGCACTAGGTTGATTCTTTGAAAAACATCAGGGAGGGCACACTACTAATACAGGTTATTGGTTTGGAAAATTCTACCTGAAATCATATTGGGTCACTTAACTGCAAGACTCTGAGGCTGTGTGAGAGTGTCCAAGTGGGTCGTGAAACTTCTCTCCAGGCTTCAGAACAGCCCTGGGAAGGGGGCGTCTGCAGAGTCATTTCATGCCTGTTGAGAAGGTAGCCTGAGTGAGCTAGAGGCTGAACACGGGTCCCTACCCATGGACAGCCTGCGCTCTCCTGCAGCCTGAGCCTGGAGCCTGGGCTCTGATGACCTCGAATGCCCACACACTCGTGCAGCATTTGGCAGGGTCAGTTCATCCATGCCTGCCTGCAGACAGACCCAAGGCTGACATAGCTCCCGAGGCAGCAGCTTAGCGTAGGCATTCTCCTTCTGTGAGCTGACAACTAATGGTGTGGCCTTTGTCATTCAGCCAGGAGAAGCAGACAGAGAAGACCAGGTGGACTCAGGGTGCCCGTGCGTGGGCAGGAGGCCACTGCGAGACTTCATCGGGCTGGAGGGCTGCGATAAGCCCACTCGGGATGCCATGCTTCAGTTCAGTTTCTTCGTCGCTGTCGGAGACATGGATGAAGCTTTCAAATCTATCAAACTCATCAAAAGGTGAGGACTCTGCTCACTGGGATGGCTTGAGAGAGTCTTTGTGTCTCTCTCCCCTCCAAACGAGGTTCTGAGAATCAGTAAGTCTTGTGTGAGTCTGTCATGGTATATTTCATGGTTTGTCACCCACGGAAACACTGCGACACATGGGGACGCCACGGCAGCTTTGGCATGTTATGATGCAGAGCAGGTGTGTTACGGCAGCGCGGCGGGGCGGACGGAGCACGTGATCCTGGTTCTCCTCTCGGGGATCCGAGTCTTTTGGGCTGCTGTTTTTTTGTTTCATTTATTGTAAAGTGTTCTGGATTCTTCCTAGTGGAAAGTTCTGTGGTTGCTAAATATTTGTAATACCTGTTCCTCTGGGAATAGTTGCTACTAAACAGGAAGGTTTGAATACCAAACACTCAAAACAGTACAGTGAAAATGCAATTAAAATTGCTCTAAGTGGGACACCTGGGCGCCTCAGTGGTTGGGCATCTGCCTTCGGCCCAGGGCATGATCCCTGGGTCCCAGGATCGAGTCCCACGTCGGGCTCCCTGCGGGGAGCCTGCTTCTCCCTCTGCCTGTGTCTCTGCCTCTCTCTCTGTGTCTCTCATGAATAAATAAACAAAATCTTTTAAAAAAATTTCTCTAAGAGAAAAATTTTTTCTAAAAGGAATTTTTAAAAAGACTTCTTTTAAAGTTTTGTTTATCTGAGAGCAAATGAGCAGGGGAGGGGCAGAGGGAAAGGGAGAAGCAGGCTCCCCACTGAGCAAGGAGCCCAATGTGGGGCTCTATCCCAGGACCCCAGGATCATGACCTGAGCTGAAGGCAGATGCTCAAATGACTGAGCCACCCAGGTGTCCCTATTTATTTATTTGAGAGAGAGAGAGAAAGCATGTGTGTGCATAAGCAGGGGGAGGAAGAGGCGAAGCGGACTCCCCGCTGACTGCGGAGCCTGACTGGGTCTGACCCCCACACCTTGAGATCATGACCTGAGCCGAAACTGACTCTGCCACCCAGGCACCCTTTTTCTGAAAGAAGTTCTTACCCACAGGCTGTCTACAAGCAGTCTCCCCTCCATTCCTGAGAGAATTCAGCAATTCCTCTCAAGAGCATTTGACAGATTTTAATCTCCAAAGGATAGAAAAATTATTGCAGAATAAAACTAAAATGAGAAGAAAGAGATGAGAAACTCAGTCACCTGAAACAGGCATCCCTCCTGCCCCACCAGGAGGTGGCCCCTCCTTGGCAGTGATGGTTTCTGTAACATTGAAGCACCTTTCAGAATAGTACGGCAGCCCTAGTCCTTCGTCTTTTTTCTAAAACAGTGAGGCCAGACCTTGTGTGTGGGAAGAGCCTTTTGCACACTGGTGGTGGATGTGGACAAGAGGACTCTTAGTTTGGGAGGTGTCTGGATGCACAGCCCAGCCTTCCTCTGGTCGCTTTTCATGTGATATAAACAGAGGCTGTGATCGACCACAGGGTCAACTTGAATACTGTCGTGTACTCTCAGATGGTTCTAAACATAGTACTATGAAACGGCGTATCCTAAATACTTCATTACTCTTTTAAAAGACTATTTTTTTTTTAGCATGTGATTCAGAATCGGGAGAAGCAGCTCAGAGGGAGAAAGGTCAGACTTGAGTGTGCTGATATCAGACATAATCTGGTTATTTCTACAGCATGTGATGAGTTTATTATAAATGGTCAGGTTGTAGCTGCTCTTCAGTCATTCTCAATTCTTTATGTTTTTTAAAACACCAATCCCAATCCACTGTTCTTACTAGAGACAGGCTCCACGCTGACCACTTCGCACTCTCTGGGAGGCTGAGAGCAGCAAGGCTGAACGCTTCTTAGTGGGAGGCAGCCTCATGTGGGGGAGGCAGCCAGCAGGCCTAGGATCTGACCCACGGGCCCCGGTGCCACGTTCCTGGTGATCACTGTCACCAGGTGGCGCGGGGCCAAGCACTGCAGCATCCAGGAAGCGTCCAGGCAGGTGCGGGGGCGCAGACTGTCCTCACAGATGTGCTGAGGCAGTGTCAGGGTTCTCGGGGGTGGGGCTGGCTTTGAGCCCCTGAGATACAGCTTTCAATGCTCTGCGTTCTACCTGGGGCGTTATAGCTGATTCCCCTCTTCCAGATTTAGGACCAGGGTTGTTTGGAACCCATGTAGTATCACGAAGGCCCTCTGTACACTGCCCAGCATTCGGCTGAAGCTAGGTTGAAGATTTTTTAAAAATATTTTATTTATTTATGAGGGACACAGAGAGAGAGAGAGAGAGAGAGAGGCAGAGACACAGGCAGAGGGAGAAGCAGGCTCTAATGCAGGGAGCCCGACGTGGGACTGGATCCCGGGTCTCCAGGGTCACGCCCTGGGCCGATGGCGGCGCTAAACCGCCGAGCCACCCAGGTTGCCCAGGTTGAAGATTTTTATAGGGGAAAAACATACAACAGTCTCTGAATTTTCTTTAAACAAATAGACATTTTCCCCTCTTACGCTGCCAGCTGTTGGTCTGCTGTCACTCGGCCACAGTGTTCAGTCTGTAGGAACATGGGCTTCAGAGACTTGGTCGAATGGAAACGTGAGTAAGGGCATGAGTGACCCACAGCTATGTTCCCACCAGGTCTTGAAAAATGCTTCAAGCCTTTTCTTCCTGCCAACCCACAAAAATGACAGTAAAATAGACCAAATTCTTTTCACCCATGTGGCAGTGTGATGGATAAAACACAAGTTTTATGCAATAGTGAGAAGTTTACATTTTATTTTAACTTAGAAAAATAATCAGGAGCAAAACAGACATTACTAACACGATCCTGTCATAAAGCTGTAACCTTCTGGTTGTAGATTCTGAGTCACTCGAGGAAGATCACAGACAGTTCTAGAAAATCTCCCCAAGTATTTTGCTTTACCAAAGTAAATATGACCAAAGACTCACTGCTCAGCAGATACAGAATAAATTAATCCGAGACCAAGGTGCAGAGTGAGCTGGCCACCGCTGTCCATACACCTCAGGCACTGGTCTCCTCCTTGGAATATGCGCAAAAGTGAAGCTGAGTCATAGGTATATCAGAAGGAGGATGGCGCAGGCAATATATAACCACGTAATATATTTATATATAATATAGTAAACATAGCTATGTATCGTACATGTATATATAGGAAACCATACGAATCGCCCACACAGACAGCTGACGGCCCTTCGGTCTCTGTGCTGTCGGGTTATAATGATCAAGTCCGGAGCAGGCTTCTCCCCAGCAGCCCTCAGCATGGTGACTCCACATACTCGTTGTCCAGCCCACGGCGAAGCCGCGCAGTCAGGGAGCGGCTGATGACAATCACCCGGGGTGCAATGCAGTCCTCTCTCCTGTGAAGAATGTTCCAGATGAGCATGGCAGCTGCCAGGGTGGCCAGAAGGCAGGCGCCAATGTTCAGGTAGCAAGACCAGGACAGGTTGGTATATGGGCCGATTCTGTAGAATGTCACCAGCCCAATGACCAGGACAAAACCTGCAAACGAGAGAGGAGTGTTCAGAAAGCCTTACCTGGAGCCAGGAGGCCAGCAAACTGGCTGTAGAGCCCTACAGAGGCGCAGCTCCCATTTCTTCCTGCCTCTACCTCTGTTAGGCCCTGCGGTGGTGGCCCAACTCCGGGCTGTGCTTCAGCGTCGAGCTGCCTTGCATTGGGTCTCTGTGGGCTTTTGTGACCTTTGGGTGGCTGTGGAGGGACAGCGTATGTCTACTTACTCCTGGCACAGAACAATATCTGGGAGGCACTCCGTGAGAAAACAGCCCAATCCCAGCGTGCTCTCCCTTTGGTCCACCAGGGCTGGGCTGTGTTCTTAGCCACCTTCCTCAGGGAGGTGACACTGCTGCTGCCTGTCCCTCACCTCCAGACGAACCCAGCAGCAGCTCTGTGTGAGCTCCTCACAGGCTCACCTAAGTGCTTAATTCACTCAAGTGAAAGTAGATTCAGGAATTATCTAAATCTTACCTAGAAACAGCTCAGATCAATATCTACCTCAGTCCTGTTCTTACTGTTCACGGCTAGAGCAGATAGAGATTTTCTCTCCATACTCTGGTGCACCCAGCGCCCACGTTGGGGAGGGGCAGACGCCGGGGCTGCAGGCACATCCAGGTCTCCTGCTGTTGCGTCCTCTCACCTCCGCACCCTGTACCTGGTCCTACACTTTCCCTCACACCCCCACGTCTCCTCCCCCTGCTTGATTTCTCTCTGTAGCCTTCTCTTCTGACTGCAGACAGAGTCCCGAGCGGACCTCAGTGAGCACGGCTTGCTCACGTTGTTAGCACATAGCACCACGGTGTCATTTCCTTTCACAGTTTATTAGTTCTTACAATAGGAAACCCAGGATTTCGTGCCCAGGACCTGTCGGCTAGGATAACAGGACATTGATGTTTGATACAGTTCAGGGCTGAGTCTGGGCTGGGAGCCCCGACTGGGAGAGAAGAGAGGCCCCACCGTCCCACTGCGCAGGAGGCTGGTCCAAGGCAGCCTTCCAACCCCTCAGCCAGGAAGAGCCGGACTAGGCAGGAAGGAGGCGCAGTGCCGAGCGGGAGCTCTGGCTGGCGAGGGTGAGGGGGCCGGGCAGAAGCAGAGGCCAGGGAAGCCTAGGGGGCCCATCTTCTCCAGCAGCACCCCACCTTCTGCGGTGGTGACCTGGGGGGAGATGTCTCTTGGAACTCAGGGTACCTGAAAAGGACAGAGTCTGTCACAGTGGTCCAGACACAGCCCTCCAGCTGGACTGTCCCTTTCCCCTGCTCTGGGCTCTGGCCAGGGCAGCCTTTCACTGCAGTCCCTCCCCCTGCCCTGCACTGTGACATCCGTCTGTCTGTTCATGCTGGTCCCTCTGTTCCCCACGGCCTCCCCTGCTTTCCTCAGGAAACCAGATCATGCACGACCCCTGTGGCCCCAGAGCTGGGCCACAGTGGTGCCAGCTTGTGGTTCTGGAAACTGTTATAAATTAGTGCGGGAGTGAGGGGTGGAGGAGGCCTGAGCTTCCACAGCACAAGCGGTACAGTCTCATCGTCACTGCACCTTCCAGAAAGTATGAATTAAACATTTATCCACCTCAATCGTGTGGTAAACAACAGCGGCAGTGACTAATCTCCCTCTTAATGCTCTGCAGTCCTTTGTGCAGCTTTTTACACTCAGAAAGCTTCTGGATATTTTTTGTTTCTGTTAAAAATAACTAATTCTTCTTGTCACGCACATTGACAAAAGGAAGCTCCTGGCATTTCTCTCTCTCCCAGTGAAGAGCATGTCCCTTGCTCACAGTTCTGTGGCACCAAGTTTTACATTCATGGAGAAGGGAGTTACAGTCTGTTGTGCCATGAAAATGAAAATACTTTGTGTGTTCCCTCATCTTTCTGTGTCCTCGGGCATTTTTGGTTAGCCGAGGAGCTCGTTGTGCCTGTGTCAGCAAGATTCAGCAGGACAGGAGGGCAGGGAACAGCATGAGAGCCTGCCAGCTTGCTGCCCAGGCTTGAGGTCGCAGCAAGGAGGCGCGGACTGGGGGACAGGCATTCACCACAAGGCTGGCAGGAGCCTCCGGGCAGGGAGCCTGGCCTAGCGGAGGGAGGATGCCAGCAGGGCAGCAGCCATGGAGACCAGAGCAGTGGGAAGGAAGTCACCCCAATGGCGGCCAAGCATCCTTTGGGGTTGTCGGGTTACAGGAACATTTAAAAATCTGATATGCGGCCTGAGCCCCAATTCTGCAACATCATCGGTTGTGGGGGGCATGGAGGCCGAGTGCAAGGTGGACAGCCTCTCCTCAGCCCTGCAGCTTATGGGGGTCAGCTGACCGCACTGCCGAGTATATACAGGGGACCGGGAAGTCTGTCATGGTCATAGGGACCTCTCTGTGAAGAGCGGTGCAGAGCGGGCCTGCAGCTGGAGGGGGCTGCGCACCCTTGCTTGGCAGAAGGGAGAATGCCCCTGTGTCACCCAGGTGTGGGGCACCGTCAGCTGTGTGCCTTTGCCTGGCCTCGAATCTCTGCCCCCACCACTTGTGGCTTCCCATCTCCATCTGTGTCACGGTGTGGCCATGCTGGCCACCTTGCTGCTCCTCCAGGATGCTAAGCTCCATCCTCTCTGGGTCTTTGCTGCTGCTGCTGCCCCCACATTTAACCAGCCCTGGGGAGGAAGGCTGCCGACAGCACTTGGCCTGGACGTCCAGTCACCAGTCAGGCTGCCCCAGCTCAGTCTCCACCATTGGCGTTCCTGTGGCTGGAGGGTGGCCCCCCATCCAGCTTGGCCTCCCAAAGGGTTGTCCAGGAATCACCTAGTGAATTACTTGAGAGAAACCCAGATAGATCCCAGGGTAGCAAGATGAATGCAGTGTGGGCCTCTGGGGAAGGAGATGTGATGAACAGCAGCTTTATAGTGACCAAGGCCATCAGGCGGACAGGGCCTGTTAGCCATGATTGTGTCGCTCAGTGCTGGAGCCGCAGCAGGATGTGCAGGTTCCCACACTGCTCTCTGGTTTCCATGCTCATGTGCTCAGCAGAGCTACTCACTCTCCACGGGAGGGCTCCTAGCATGTGCTCGGCAAAGGCATGCTTGACCCGTCCTTGGGGAACTGACATTCTTCTTGGAGTGGTGAAGATGAAATTCATCCCCACAGGGTGGTGCTCCAGGTAACGGAGGCACCCAGGTCCAGTGTGGTGAGCACAGGTGGAGGAGCACAGGCGAGGGAGCATAGTGGGGCAGGCCTGTGTAGACACTGATGGGGAATGGTGTCAGCTGGGTTTTGACACCAAGAGACCCTGTCGTATGGACACTCTGAACTCCAGGCAGTGAAAATGTTAGCTCATGGGACCAGGCCACAAAGCATGTGGGCAGAGCAGCTGCCAGCTTCCAGAACCCCATTCAGCGCCACTCACCGTCCCAGCCCCGAGTGGCAGAGGGACCTCGGGCCCACACAAGGGTCTGTCCACAGGCAAGATGTGGGATGCACCTATTTTCACCAGCACCACACTGTTACTTAATTGTCTTGTTTCTTATCTTCTAAAGATCAGTATCATATAATGGAATATTTCTGAACACAGGGTAGGCTATTATTTTGTTGCCGTCTTAGTCTGTTTATTTTTTTTTTTTTTTTTTTTTTTTTTTTTTTTAAATCTTTTTTTTTTTTAATTTTTATTTATTTATGATAGTCACAGAGAGAGAGAGAGGCAGAGACATAGGCAGAGGGAGAAGCAGGCTCCATGCACCGGGAGCCTGATGTGGGATTCGATCCCGGGTCTCCAGGATCGCGCCCTGGGCCAAAGGCAGGCGCCAAACCGCTGCGCCACCCAGGGATCCCTGTTTATTACTTCCTCCCTTATGTGTGGCTCTATTGCCTGCAATATGCACGGACTCGGGTATCAGAGCATGTCGTTGCTTCCATGTTGAGAGTAAGATATTTTGTATTAAACATGAAAGAACGTTCAAGGGGGTGGTAGATCGATGAAAGAATGTGAATTCACAGGTGCACAAACAAGCTGAGGTAGCTACCTACATCCCGCAAGGTGATGGAGCCTGACAGACAGAGCTTTAGAGAATCTGTCTGTCTGGAGAACAACTGGCCGTCTGGCAGTAGGTGGCCCTGGGCAGGTTTTGAGCACAGCCTAGGGTGCGTCTCATTTCTCTGGCCTGGTTCAGAGGCTGCACCTTACTTCGCTCTTTTTCTAGAAGTGGGAAAGAAAGCTGAGCTCTGCATCCTTGTGTGAAAAAAAAGGTTTAAAAAAATTCACATTTACGTGGCCTATTCTGTGTTAAGACTAGTGTTGGCTTTTGTTTTGTTTCTGTTCGACTTAGAACACATGTGGTCACAGAAAGGGCTTGATTCCCCAAAATTAAAAATATATATATTTAGGAAAAGCCTCTCCTCACCAAGAAGATACAAGGGACCTACTAGAACAGTGGCACAGGCGTGGAACTACAGGAAGAGCCCTGGCTCCGCAGGTGGATGTCCTGTCAAGGCCGTGCAGGGACAGGTGGATGCCACCCAGGCCGCTGAGGGCAGTGGGAACTGCACAGACATGTGGAACACGATGACCTCTCGTGTGTGCTGTGTGTCAGCAGTGAAAACCCGCAGACACACTGACAAGCAGCAACATGTTCAGGCCCATGGCCTAGCTGACTGCCTCCAGCCTCCAGCCTCCAGCCTCCACCCTGGCACTGGGTGATTGCCATTATATAGACAATCTTCTTGCTGTTTGCCTTCATGAAATTCTCCTGCTGGGGGAGAGAGGATGGCTGTAGGAAGCAGACCCAGGCCAGGCTGCCTTAAACCTCAGGCTTGCCCGTCTCTGGGATCCTGGTGTGGAGACCCCCTCAGAATTATCCCAGAGACTTCTCTCCTAAGACTTTCCAGTGATGTTCGTTTTGTCCAGCAGCAAATACAAGGGGAGACTTTGAGCAAACACCCTGAATTCGGCCTGTGGACTCAACTCCATCCTCATGAATTTCTGTTTCCAAAGCAAACAGCCCCTTCCTGTGAGCTGGCCACACGGGCGCTGTGAATCACAGCTCAGCCTGCAGAGTGTCCCTTTCCTCTCGCTTCCTTCCTGCCTGCTTCCGAGGGCTTCAGTGCCTGTCACAGGGCTTCCTGTTGGAGTGACGGTCAAGCACACGCAGGTGGTCCAAGGAGAGACCGTGGGGCTGAACCCTGAGCCTTCACACAGCGTGTCTGCCTTGCATTGCACCTGTACTCAGGTGTCATGACCACTTCCAGAGTATTCACAGAGCAGACTGGGGCATGGCCGTGCTTGGGATGTCCCAGCACCTGTGAGCAGCAAGGTGATTCTCCTCGTGTTCCTCCCAGAGGGAGGGATTCTGGGAAAGGAAAAGCTCGAGGGACAGCGGATCTGGCATGTTTCCACAGAGCTCGAGCTCCCAAGTGCTGCCTGACATGCTGTCACTCTGAGCAGCACAGAGGACATGGAAGTGAAGGGAATAACGCAGGGTGTGGTTGGGGTGCAGATCGGCGCTGAGGAAGCAGGCACCAAAGAAAAGTATGTCGTCCAGACCAAGCTGAGTCCCACCTTATTGTGAAAGTTGTGTGTTCCTATGAGAAGATCTCTGAGCCTATGAAACGCCAAGCTCATGAGACACCAAGACACCTGCAGCTCATCAACCCGACTACCCGACGAGGGCTGATGACATGAGCATTCTCAGGGCCACAGAGTACTTCGTATGTTTGTAAGTTTTGCCATCATAAGAAAAAACATCATGACCTCTAGACACAGAGAGAAGCAGCCAGAGATGGAGACCCCAGGAGCTTCTACAGTGATTCTTCTCCTACAGTCATCCCATTGGAGCTTGGGAGGCTTCATGCCAGGAGGAGGGCCAAGCTGGGAGCAGACTAGCTCCAGTTGGCATCTTCTGGCAGTGGGACGTGTGTGCGGGGACGGCTCTCTGGGTGCCACGTGCCAGCGATGAAGGGGTGAGGGCCAGAGCTGCACACCTGTGAGTTCCCTCACTTGGGAGTGTGGTGTGAGCTCAAGGCTGCTGGTCAGCCTCCCCAGAGGAGGTGAGTCATGCAAGGGGGTTCCCAAGGAGAGCCTGCTGCCGCCTCAAAGGTACTGAGAATGATGCCAAGCAGAGGCCTCTGGTGAGTTGGCTGTATGTTTGTAGTTGAACTAAACCAGTTTTCAGTTGTGATCGCACTTCAGAAAGAACCGTGAGTCTCGGCATGCTGCAGTGTCACTCGGATGATTGACAAGGAGCCAGGGCTAAACTTCTGCAAAGATGGAGGTGAGGGGTCACTTGAGATCAGAGCTGATAAAGTGTAAAGCTGGACACTTGAGAGGCAGGAGAAGCATACCTCAGTAGGTTTGTCACCAGCAGAGCCAAAGCCAGGTTATAAAGCAGGTGGTGCACTTGGACTACCAGGACCCCACTGCGACATCACAGAGGCGACTGGACTTCTCCTCAGTGCCCTAGGTGACCCAGACATAGGTGGGCACATCCTGGAACACCCCTGGGGGGCCCTGGATGCCCTGGTGAGGTCGAGGGGAGCGGGTCTGGAGGAGGGAACGGAGGAGAAGCCTGGCCCTCAGGACCCACTGCAGGCAAGCCACAGGGCAGAGCCTGCCAGCCGACAGGCATTGACGGGAAGCCACGTGGGATGCCAGCTGCATCACCAGCCTGAATGTGTGCATGTGGCCACGGTGCTTTGGGGCCACGTAGGCGATGGCCAGGAAATTGCCTTTCAAAGATGCAGCTTGACCCTCAAACAGAGCCCTGAATAACCATGGGATGGGCCCACCTAAAATTGTTATCCTGGGACCAAATTTGGTTAGTCCTACGCAGCCGACAGCCAGGGCCCAGGGCCTGTGAACCCCTGAAGAGCTACAGGAGGGTCACACTTAGGAAATTTTGGAGTCACCCACTGGGACACTCCTCAGGCCTGCTGGTGGTGCAGTGGGGAGTGCTCAGCTCTGACCCTAAGCAGTGATGACACTGTGCTGTGGCCCCCCCAGCAGGCCAGGGTTCGAAGTCAGGATAATCACAGCAACAGGTGTGACGCAGCCAGCACCTGCAGGTTGGCAGCCACCATCCAGCTGCGTGAGAACATAGGGATGGCGTGGCTCGTCCAGGGCCTCAGGACCTGCTGCATGCCTAGATGCCCCAGGAAAAGCCCCGGGCATGCTCAGGAACCCAGAGCGAAGAACCCTCATCCCAAGGTGCCCGCCAGGCAAGCTGCCTGCCAAATCCACCGTCCACTATCATCTGTTCCAGGCGTCACTTAGGTGTCTGACACAGGGCCCGGCGGCATCTGCAGAAATCGGGCCAGGCTGAGCGTGCACCTTCATTTGCCCCGTGGTGAGACCGGACTCGGACAAGCAGAAGTTGTCCAACACATGACAGTAAAGGACAAGGGACCCGGCTGCAGAGCCAGTGACCAGGAGCCTGTACAGGCACATGGCTGTGGGACGGGGTCGGCTCATCGGTCGCCACACTGGCAAGTTCTCATCACAGATCCTCCCGGCCTTCACAGCCCAGATGGGAGCTCTCATCACAGGGACAACATGGGCGTGGCATGGGAACGTTCAGCTTGCGGAGGTGGAATGAGGGACGGCAAGGAATGTTTCCAGCTTTATGGTCAATTGAAATTACACTTGGAAGGTTGTGCGAGGGAGCCAGCGGCCACTGGGTGTGACAGCGTGAACGGGGCAGAAGAAAGCCGGTGGAGCGGCTGGCGCTGACCTGGCTGCGAACGGCAGCTCCAGGCCCCCATGGCCCTACGACAGGGTCCTTTGCAGGAGCAGGTGTGAAGAACAGGGCCCAGCGCCCCGAGGGGAAGGGTGGCGGGCGGGGCGGGGCTGTCCCTGCTGGTTCCGGCTTGTTCAGCCTCCCCGTGAGTCTGTCAGCACCTTCTCTCCCCACTGCCCACCCTCTGGCCCCGGCACTGGGGACTGAAGTTTCACTTGCATAACAGGTACCAGCAGGCATTTCCTCTCCTGGGACAGGATATCCCGGCGCCCTTCAGTCTCCCCCTGACTGTTTAAAGCAGACCGGAGCACAGGAAAAAACCTAACTCTAAAATTAGCAGTGTGGTGGAAGAAAGGCCCACGGCTGCATTCTGTACTGTTTGTCAATGAAACAAGTCTAAACAGGGCCCAAGTGCATTTCCTTTTTGGGCAAAACAGACCTGTGGGCGTGCCGGTGGGACGCCTCAGAGAAGCCTGCGAGGTGAGGGGCCGCCCAGCGCTCGGCGCTCCTGAGCCGCCCGTGGCCTCTGCCCGTCTGCTGGCCTGGACGCCGCCAGGCCCCAGGGCACCCCGGGGTTGCTGCCAGCCGACTCGGGCTTACTGAACACACGGCTCCCCCATCTCGGTTTGTTCAAAACTGTTGTTTGGAAGCAGCGCTATCTTGTTCTGAGATGAGGGTTCGCAGGAAGTAAGATGTCCGTTTGATGCCAAGCCCACAGTCTCTCTCCCGGTAATTCCGTACAAAAAGCACCACACTCCCGTTTGTTCTGCTGCAAGGAGCTATTTTCAGAATCCAGTTCTGTTCCTTTCATGTCTTTAATGCCCGAATATCTGAATATCTGTTCCTAATCTTCCACTTCCTTCTGGAAGGGATGTAATTTCAGATAAGCCCATGTGATACAAATGGGCAGCCTCAGTGCGGCCGAGGACCCATTTCTGCTTTATGGTCCTAAGGTCAGCAGAGGGCAGAGGAGTGATTTTCTGAGCGGTCACTGTCCTTTGTGACGTCCGTGTTTTTATTCACAGCCAAGGCGGTCAGAGATGTCAGCTCACTCACCTCCTTAATTCTCAGGGCCAGCCTGGTGGGGACAGACGGAGGTGCCAGCGGGCTGGCAGTCTGCCCCAGTTCCCATGGACTGCAGGTGACAGAGCCAAGGCACATGTCCGGCTCCCTGGGCCCTACAGCTTCTCTTTCCTGGAAACTGGTCGGCCCTTGGCGCTCCCAGTCCCCGCGGGTGACCGGGCTGTGGGGAAGTGACTGGCCCAGGACCACCCGCCTTCTATTAAAAGGCATAGGAAGGCCTGTTTCCAATTCCTGATTCCCACCCGGGTCACTTTCCAGCATGTGAATTCCTGCCAGTCTGTCGGCCTCGTTCTCCAGAAAGATAAGGCCGGGGGCCATTATTCCCGGAATGATTCACTTCAGACTTCCTGCCATTTCCTTTACTGGGTCTGTGGAGCTGTACCTCGAGTGTTGGGACATGCTGCCATTCTCCATCAGCGGGAGGGGCAGGTGGGTCGGCTGATAACGTCCCCACACCCTGGCCCACGTCATCCCTGTCATCCCCGGATGGGACCGCTGACCAGATGTTCCCCCGCGCACAGCAGAAAACCTGAACTTCTCAGGTTTCCACAGTCGTAAAAATTGAGCCGGCAAGAGGCAGGTATGGTGGAGAGGCAGCCGGCAGAGAAGCCCCTCTGCTCCCGGAGTCACGTGGATAGCTTCTGTGGCTTCCACAGCCACTTGTGCAGAACTTCTCAGAACAATCCTGTTTCTCGTTTGCGCTGCCGCTGCCGCCCTCTTAGCCTTTTGAGACCATGCACCCATATCTGCGCCCTTTCTCGGGTCACCCTACTGCCACCCCGAGGCCTGGCCGCTCTGTGGCCTCCCAGCCCGCTCCTCTGGCAGCACCGGCAGCTGGGTGTGGGAGCGAGGACAAGGCGCGTTTGCTCTGGCGCTAATGTGTCTTCTGCGTGTTGTGTCACTCACGAGGAAGGGCCTGCCCCTGACCCTAGCCAGGTCCCAGGAAGCGGCATTGGTCATGGAGCCTGCAGATGAGCCAGGCTGGAGCCTTGTGCTTACCCTAATGTCCCCGTTCACCCGCGTGAGCGAGGAACGTGGCAGAGGCAGTCAGGTGGGGGCTCTTCCTGCCCGGGCCGCCGGCCACATCAGCCGCAGACGGGCAGAGAAAATACCAGATGCACATACTTTGGAAAGCCAGCTGGTGAGCCTGGAGTGTGTCTTACAGTGGGAGAGGGCGGGAGCCCGGGGAGCAAGTGGAAACCACAGCCAGGTGCTCCCTATGTTCTGTCTTGTTTCTGCCCCGGTGAGAGGTGGGAGGGGGAGCCTCAGGAGTGCAGTGACATTAGAAGACCAGCTCCACAGAGCTGAGGGGAGAGTCGCCCCGCCCGCCCGCGGCCGCAGAGCACTCACTTGCCAGCTGGAACGCGGCAGCCATGGCCTCCTCCCAGCACTGAGAATCGGGCGACATCAGCGACAGGCCCGTCAGCCCCAGGACGTAGGTGAGTTGCCCCACAGCAAGCGCTGCCGTGGCCACCAAGTTGCAGGCACGCATCATGTCAAACTGCACTGAGAAAGACGGGAGAAGACAAGTGGTCAGCTCCTGCCTCCGCCTGCACCCTGGACCTTGCGGACCTGCTCTCCCTGGCTCCTTGCTCCCTGCTCCCCCTCCCACACCCCACCCCAGAGCTGGGCACACGGGAGATGCGCTGCCAACATCGGGGAGTCGGGGCTGCTGCCGCGAGGGGCCCAGGGAGACACACAACTTCCCCGCTGGATAGCAGAGCGCCAGGCTGCACGAGCGCACCTGCCGAGAAGTCAGGCCCTTCCCCACGAAGCCCCTGCCAGGAGAGCAGGGCGGACCCTGGCCTTCCAGGCCTTGCCCCACCCAGCCCCAGGCTGCACAGTGTCTGTGACTGTCACCCATAGCCAGGCAGGCCTTCATGCTTCGTGCCAGAGGAGCCCAGAGTGAGCCGAGGTGGTCCACCGCGTCCTGCCACTGCGTGCGAGCAGCTTCCTCCTCCCCGTTGTCTTTCAGAGGCTGAGGGGTCTTGCCCTTTGCGGATCCCAGGCCATTCCCTGAGGCCAGCACTGACACGGGCAGGGCTGCAGCAGCAGAGGCCTGGCCACTAGGAATCAGGGTGGCCTTGAGGGCAGAGAGGGGCTGCTGGAGGATGACAGTCCCCACCTGCTGAACATCTTGCAGAGCCAGGGGACTGGCTGACCTGCCTGCCTTTGGAGGCCACGCTCTTACGCTCTTTCTGGGGTCTTCCCATCCTGTTTTCTGCGCGGTTAGTTTTAACAACATGTGATCACATACAGGTTCTGACGCCCTCAAAGATGGTCGCGCTGGGGAGGTGGATGTGACCTTAGAGACGAGGGGTGGTGAACACAGTGGGGGCACTCGGGTTCAGAGCCGGCCTGGGAAGTGCAAGATTCCCCAGCGTGGCCATGCGGGCAAGGAAAGTCACCCAAGTGCACGGAGGGGTCCTGGCCCCAGAGCCAGGACTCCGCCCTCCCCCTTCCGCCCAGCTGTGTGTCCTTCCTGGTGCTCTGAGCACACACCCCAAGCCACACGCCCTGGCTACCCACAGTCCCCCGTGGCATTCCCCACCCCATCAGCCTCCAACCCCGCGGACGTGAAGATGTCGGAGGGTGAAGGATAAGCACTACTGCCCACAGACCCACCACCTGCCTGAGAAGACTGCCCTGTGAGCCACGCTACCTCTGCCAGTCACCTGGAGGGGACCGGCTGGCGGAGCATCACCATGCGCGTTACGGGCTGTCATCACCGTGTGCGTAGCCTGGGCAGTAGCACCCCACGAGAACATGGCTCAGGGCTCTGGCTGCGCAGAGTGTGATGCACACCCTCCCAACCCCAGCCCCAGTGCTTTTGGCCTCCGTGGTGAGACACCTCGCCCCCCACGGGGCAGAGAGCCGTGACACCCCTCAGGGCAGGGCACCCAAGGTTGAACTACATGTTTACTCACCCCCAACCTCACTTTAGAAAAGGAGGTTGGGGTGCCCGATGGAATGTCTGGAATCTGGATCGGTGAAGAATGCCTGGAGGGTAGGACTGACTGGGACAGGGTTGTGAGGTCTCCTCCGGAGCCAGAGGGAGCCGAGAACGACCTCCCATGTGCCGAGTCCCCACCCCTCCTCCAGAGGAGAGCCACCTGAGCCATGAACCATTCCAATGGCCACACGCTGCCCAGGGCGGCAGGCAGGAAGATCCTTGTGGTCCTGGGGGACAGGACCGCCTGTGCCTTGTCACTTGAGACCCCTCCTGCTGAGTTCACCGTGTCAGCTGGTGGTCCCTCAGCACACTGGCTCCATGAGCACGGGGTGGCTCTGACTCTGAGCCTACGGAGCGCTGCCAGGACCCCGGGGGCAGGGCAGACAAGCATGTGCACCATCCCCGGCTGCTGGCCCCACCCCCTGCCAGGACCTCTGCAGTCTCTAGGACAGCCTGACTCTGGGGCCTGAGACGGGGAGCTCGGGATGGATTGTGTCAGGCCTGTCACGGATCAGGATGATTGTGGAGCCTGCGGCGTGGTGTGGACAGGTGTTCAGTGCTGAGCCAGCACCACCCACTCCCTTCTCCCCCGTCCCTCCACCCAGCCAAGTGGCAGCGCACCAGGGGGCTGGGGTTTTCCCTGAGAGCCGGAGACTGCATGCTGGCCTGATGTGAAGCGACAGGTGCGGGCCCAGAAACAAGGTGTTGGGAATCCCTGCGCCGGGAGGACGGGCAGCGTGCAGATTAGCCCAGCTCACAGCTCCCGTGGTCCTACTGCTCATACTACACGGACCAGGTGAGGAGTGTGTCGGCAATTCCATCTCCCTCACGAGAACCTTCCATAAATGTGTCCCTCAGTTGGAGCAAATGTCTGATGCTCTGAAGTTCAGGAAGGATCAGCTGCCACAGATGTGTTACCAGTGGTGAGGACGTTGTAGAAGTCCTACAGAGAGCTTATCATGTGTTCAGGGAGGGACAGCGGGTGGATGGCCAGGACACGTGGCTGGCCGGGAGGGAAGGAGGGTCACACCTCTGGAGGCGGAACACATCCCGACCCTCTATCCTCCTGGCCTCAGCAAGGGGGCAAAGGGTATGGACGCCTGGGGAGCGCACCTGCTTGACCGTGACCCCCGGGCAGGGGCTGGACATCTCTGGGACAGGGTGACGCAGAGCCCACCCTAGATTCAGGGTCACTGGCTTTCATGACTCCTCGGTGCGGTGCCAGGACCCCAGGCCACTGCTCTCCACCAGCAAATCCCCCTGGACCCAAGCTCAGCTGCACCGGCTTTTGAGTGTGTGGAAAAGTTTGAAAGCACTTCTTGCCAAGGAGGTGGGGGGGGTGGCTGGCGGGCACAGGCCCTCCCTGACAGAAGAGCCCCACACTGCAAGGGGCTCTGAGTGGACAGACTGGGCTTGCCTCCCCCAGGGACCTTGGCTGAGCACGTGTGTCCTGCAGCCTCCACCTGTGTGGAATTGGACACCACCAGCCCCACCCCCTTGAGGGTCAGGGCTCCAAGCACGTGGCAGGTGGGGACACTCACGCACCGAGCACAGAGCTCGCATGTGCTATTTGAGGACTTTGTGGACACTCTGTGAGAGCAGTTAGCAGCGCCCCTACTATGCCCTCTGGTTCTCTAAAGGACAAGCTGTCTCCTGCCGATCTGTGAGTTAGACCCTCATCCACTGCTTCAAAGGGAAACCTCTGCCTGTCAGGCACTGTGACCATGCAGATGACACGTTAGGTGACAAGGGCCTTACTGTGAGCCTTCGCACTTGCACCCTCAAACCTGACCCTGCGGTCAAAGCTCAGTTCGCACCTTCCAGAGCAGTAAACAGACCCCCCCGTCAGTGACCAGCCGGAGCCAGGACAGGACAGCGAGGGCCTCTGCTCTCCAGAGCCACTGCCCTGAGCCCCTTGTCTGCCCCCATGGCTGGTCTCCTCCCGGAAGTCCTGCCTCGATGACCCTGACAACTGTGGAATGAAGTCAGAACTCAGCCACGTGTGTTTAGGCTTCTTGGTTATTGTATCACTAACAGGGTGTCTCTTCCCCCAAGAAAAGTGGATCTTCCTTGATCTGGTAAATGTGTCTGCCCTCTGCTGTGTGTGGAGGCAGAGAAAAGCCCCACACCCACACAGAAGAATTCTGTCCTAAAGGAGCCAGGCGCGGGGCTCAGGGCCTGCCCGGTTACCCATCACCAAACTCATGCCCCACGCCCACCTTGTGCTGTCAGAACTAGTGGGCCCTGACCCCCCTAAAGGAGGCATAAAAATAAGCAGACTTACGTTTGACGGTGCCTCGAGCCTCCTGGAAGCCTGCCGCCTCAGAACCCCAGCCCAGAGCCTCACAGTCCCGTGCCTCTGCCTGCCCTGGCCGGGGCCCGGGGCTCGGCCCTCCCCGGGCCCTGTCTGCCAGCCAGCAGGACTTCCAGAGCCCCACGCTCCGCTTGCGCCCGTCCTCCAGCGTCTGGTATACCCAGTTTGGGGTGAAGGCCGCCACGTTGTTGAGGACAAGAGAGACCAGGGCCACCAACACTGCTGTGGCCACCAGTTTCTGGACAGTCATCGCTGACCACTGTGCTGTCTGCTTGTCGTGGAGAAAGTCCCAGCCCCGGTCAGCTGCTGTGGCCAGGGAGAGCCGAGACCAGCTAGGGGCTGCTAGAGGACATCACCGCTCATTCTCAGAGGCATCGGGAAGGCCCACGTGACAGGTGCAGGTGAGCTCACCTCGGGCCCTCCTTACCCTCCCTCCTGCACCTGGAGCACAGCCAGGCCTGAGCTGCAGCCAGCCTCTCGGCCCATCCTGGGGACGAAGCCGGGACACCAGCGACAGCCCAGAGTCGTGTGTGCGCCGTCTTCCTGGAAAGCGAGGCCTCTTCTCCCCACAAGAAACCAGAGAGGTGGGTGGCAGCACGGAGATCTGTGCCGCGTCTCTCCTTTGAACTGGCTCGACGGAGCAAACCAGCAGCCAGGCTCTGAGCGGGCCGGTGGAGCTGTGCTGGGAGCCGCTCGGCCTCTCGCTGCAGGAGCCCCTGCCCTGTGCCTCTGCCACGAAACAGCCGGTCCTGGAAAGCAGAGAGCCTGCTGCAGGGAAGCGCATGTGTGTGTGTGTGTGTGTGTGTGTGTGTGTGTGTCTGCATATGCGCGCACGCGTGTCCCCCCCGCCCCCCCAGCAGAGAGGAAATGGTTGTTTTTAAGGCTGTTTTTTGTGAGCTGGATGGAGGGCGTAGCCAACTGCAACAAATAGCGGCTGGGCCGCAGCAGCCAGACACTAACAGGATGTGTTTCCTGATAGGAAAGCAGGGAGGCCTTCTGAAGTCCTGCTCCAGGACCCTCCTCCCCTGCCCTCCCCACCTTCCTTTCCGAAAGGGAAGGCCAGGGCTGCCAGCCCAGAACAGACCGTGGTCCCACCTGCCTGTCTTGGGCCCGCCAACCTGGCCCTCGGGTACTAGAGCAGCCGCGGAGGCAGGCATGGCCCCGGGGCCTGGGCACAGCTGCGTGCCGCTCAGGGTGGGCAGAGCGCTGGCGGCTGGTCACCCACAGCCATCCTGTTGTCCCCCCAGTGCATGGGTGCCGCGGGCCTGCCCTTGTCGCAGGGCTGCACAGACAGTGCAGGAAATACCTGGGCACGGTGGAGAGGGCCCTGCTTCCAACCCAGACATGGCACATCGGGCCCACACCTGCACAGTTGCCAGGCCAGGGCGTCACCTGGGGGTCCTGGATGGCGGCACAGGTCCCCTGGCGAGGCCTGAGGCCCGAGGGAGTGTGGTTTGTGCTGACTGCATCACCCCAGCCCTTGAGCACGTGTACACTGGGGAGAGGCCGTGCCGCCCGCTGAGACCCCACGCCCAGCCGGGGCCCACAAGCGGCCGTGCACCTCTTTACCAGCACACACACCATGGATGTGTGCAAACCTCATGGGCCCCGAGCTGGCTGCTCATCACCGGACGCCCCCATCGCAGGGGAGGAGGCTGGGGTATGGGGAGGCTGTGCACCTGCCCAGGTCACAGAGGTGGTGAGATAAGCCCAGCTGTGCAACCGGCCTGGTCCCCTCAGCTGGCCTGCCTGCCTGTACCCCACTCACCCCCCGCTTCTGGAACTCCAGAGAGGTCTCGCGACTTTGACACTGAGCCCTGCGCCCTAGAAGCCTTGAGCCTCTTTACTTTGTGGGTTTTTCATTTGGGGCTTTTAACTTTTTTTTTTTTTTAGCTTTTGCAATACATTTAATGGCAACTGGTAATCAGATTAACAAGTTATCTCAAGTTATTGACGCCTGCTCTAGTGTCATTTCTCAAAAATGATATCTAGAGTCACAGACATCTTCCTCGTAAGATGCATCAGAGGGGCACCTGGGTGGCTCAGTGGGTTGAGTGTCTAGCTCTTGGTTTCAGCTCAGGCCATGATCTCAGGGTCGTGGAATCGAGCCCCACATCAGGCTCTGTGCTCAGCCCAGAGTTGGCTTGAGAATCTTCCATCTTCCTCCACCCACCCCAGCCCCTGCGCATGCATGCTTACGCTCTCTCGTGCACTCTCTCAAGTAAATAAAACCTTAAAAAAAATGCATCATATAAATCAGACTTCATCTATCACCAGTGTTGATAAAACCAGACGCGGGGAAAGAACTAGGTGTGTGGACACATAAGTGTTCTTTTCTTTTTTTTTAAGATTTTATTTATTCATGAGAGAGGCAGAGACACAGGCAGAGGTAGAAGTAGGCTCCCTGTGCAGAGCCCGATGCGGGACTCGATCCCTGGACCAAAGGCAGGTGCTCAACTGCTGAGCCACCCAGGTGTCCCACATACGTGGTCTTAATTTAGTGAATGTTTACCTGCCCTGATTGTTACAAAATCAGAACAGCAAAAATATTCATGGCCCTCCATTACTTTGTTTTTTTTTTTTTTTTATTTACTTATGATAGAGAGGGGAGGGGCGCAGAGACACAGGCAGAGGGAGAAGCAGGCTCCATGCACCGGGAGCCCGACGTGGGATTCGATCCCGGGTCTCCAGGATCGCGCCCTGGGCCAAAGGCAGGCGCTAAACCGCTGCGCCACCCAGGGATCCCCCCTCCATTACTTTGGATCACTTGTTTGTAGGGGGCTCTGCAACCGCAGCAGGCAAGGTGTGGCTCCCTGCCCCACCAAGCCTGTGTCCCTGAAAGGCAGGGGGTCTTTGGAGAATCATCTTCCCTTCCAGTCCCGGAGGGATCTGGCCTATTTCAGCATTTTTCCCAGCCGAATTTGTAGCAGATGCATCAGCTGAGTTCTTGCTCCCACGTCCTCTCCTTAGCCTGTGTTCCGCTCTCCCGTCTCTGCTCCAGTGTCCTGGGGGCTCCAGGGGGACACCATAGCCCTCTGCACATGGCCCCCTTCTCCCCAGAAGACTAGGACCACTGAGTCCCTAAGCACAGGGTGCAGCGGGTCACCTCCGCAAGGAGGCTCTCCCAACGCCACCACCATAATTTATTTAAATCACTTATCTTTGGGGGGGGTCTTTGGTGCCTGCTGGATCAGCTCCATCCAGCTCCCTTGCCAGGTGAGGCCGGGAGGCCCTGCCTACAGAGGAGAGGGGTAACCCCATGTGGGCTCTTCACTCATATGTGACCATGTGACCATGGGGCCCACCTGGACACCAGACCTCCTGAGGGCCCTCCCCGTCCTCCCGAGTTGTGCATGTGGGGCACCGGGCGGGCACAGTGCAGCTGCAACACCGGGGCGCCTGCCCTGTTCCTGCACAGGCAGTGGGGCGGGCAGGAGCTTTGTCTTGGGGCAGAGACGCTTCGGCTGCTCGGTGGACGGGGAAGCCGTGACCCTGCAGGCCTGAGAAGAGGGGCCTCCAGGGCCAGTTCTGGCAGCTCTCAAGTCAGAGCTTTCCAGAAAGGGGGCCATCTCCAGGCCGGGCCCCTCGGCAGCCTGCGTGCTCTGGCGTCTGCAGCTTCATGTTGATGAAGTGCAGATGTGAGATCGTTGCCGGCAGGACGACAGGAAGGGCTGGAGCTGTGGGGGTGGCAGCTGTTCAAAACCCCATCCTGCAGTGGTGGGTGGCGGGGGCCCTTCCCTGGCCCTGGGTCTCTGGCTGCCGCTTCAGGGCAGGCTCCCCCCAGCCCCCCACCCCGGGCGAGGGGATGGCCACTGGTGGTTCAGCTCGGAGGGTGGCATGGGAGCAGTGGGGCCACTCCTGCACACCGCAGGCCCAGGGACACACAGGGAAACTGAGTCAGGGAAGGCTCTGGGATGGGCTGCTGAGTTTCTCTGCTTATTCCAGTTTTCCACTTGAAACGCATGCAGATATCAGCCGTCTGTTTTCTGGACTGTGCAGAGGGTGGGGAGAGGGTGTGGAGGCCTCGTCCATGCCCCCACGTGGGTCCTGGGGCAGGGGGCATCTTACGGTTCCCAGGCAGAACCATCTGGAAAGGGAGAAGGGAGGGGCTTGTCCCGGCAGTGCCTGCTCTGCAGCACTTGCCCGCCCGCCCGCCAGGGGACTGGCAGCTGTGCATCCGTTCTGTGAGCGAAGAGCCACCTCCTGAGTCCAACTGTGACCAGGGCACCCTGCTGCCCCCACTTCCCCCACCAGAAGCTTGCTGCTGGGGAGGGAATTGAGGGCAGAGAAGGTGATTCTTGCCCAAAGCCTTGGCCGACAAGGGCAAAGCCAGCCACACAGGTTTCGTGGGGCTTCTGCTCTCAGCCGCTGCCACCGCCTGAATTCCCGAGTGAGTGCCGGGGAAGGAGGCTGGTACCGGGTAAAGTGCCCACGGGGCTGAGGGGGGCCCTGTGCTAGGTCACCAGGGGCATTGCCACCCAACGGTGCACGGGGTCCCCTCACCGACTGTCTTTGCCAAAGCCCACCGGTCTGCCCCGCACTTTCCTGCCATCCCTCCTATAAGCAGTGAATTAAAGTTCTAGCAGGACCCAAAGGAACCTACCACCGTGTACGTGCGCTCACAAGGAAGGGTGCCTAGATGCGCACTTGGACCACAGGCGCGCCTGCGAGTGCTCCGGGCCGACTCCTGGGGCTGTCTTCACCTGGCTCCCATGTGTCAGGAAACCTGAGAGGTCTGTCCTGCCCCAAAACCTGTCCTGGCCCTTCCTTGGCCATCAGGCTCGTCAAGGCTGCTGGGAGCCCAGGGAGCATCAGACCCCGCCGCCCGTTGTCTTGACTGCGTTGTGCAGAGTCCACACTTATATTTAGAGAGCATCGGGTCTGAGCACAGGGTCTGCAACCCCAGGACCCCTGAATTTTGTGGAGCGTGGTTTCCCAAGGGGTAGCGGCTCTGCAGCAGAGGTTTCGAGACTCACAGGAGACTGTGACCTTCAGGGAGGTTGCGAGCCCCCCCATCCATGTTGGCAGCAGACAACTTGCTAGAAGGCTAATACCGGGGGGACGGACCTGTGTGTCCAAACCTCCCCAGTGGGGCTGCATAGAGCCCTGCGGCAGCCTGTGAGCACAAGGACAAGGATGGAGTTCTGGGCATGTGCGGGATCATCCCCAGGACCCCCACCTCTGTTCAGCCCAGGCCAGGGGCACACCAACAGACCCCATACCAGGCATCCTGTGCGGGTCCTCAGGGGCACTGGGGCTGGGGCTCCGCTGGGGTGTGAAGGCCCTACGCCCCTTCTCCCTGTGGGTCCCCTGCCGGAGGGTCCAGCAGAGGGTCCAGGCAGGTGTGGCGCAGAGGAGCATTTGCCAGCCAGACAGCCATCAAAGCAGGGAGGCAAGTGGTATGTGGGCGGCCTGAGAGGGTCCATCCCCATCAGCTGCAGGGGACCCACAGGTGGCCCTCGGCCAAGGGGGGAGTGGGAATCTGGTTTGCCATGTTGCTGTGCCAGTGACGCCCATCTGGCACATGTCTCAGGGAAGCCAGGAGTGCAAGGGCTGTGAGCTCACAGAGCTGCCGTGTCCCTGACACAGTGAGGCTGTCTGGGAGAACATGGCGCGCATGTGCGTGAAGACCCAGCGGCTAGACGTTGCCAAGGTGTGCCTGGGGAACATGGGCCATGCGCGTGGAGCCCGAGCGCTGCGGGAGGCCGAGCAGGAGCCGGAGTTGGAGGCCAGAGTGGCCATGCTGGCCATTCAGCTGGGCATGCTGGTGAGTCGGGAGCCGCCCTGGAGTGGGCAGGCCGGCAGACGGCGGAGGGAAGGGCTGGCCGGCCAGTGCTTGTCTGGGCCATTCGGTAGCAGAGCAGAGAAACCCCCCTCAAGCTAGCTTGAGCCAAAAGGCAGAGCGAGCCCACTGCGGCGCCAGGGGGCCCTCTCTCCTCTACCCGAGTCCTCCCCATCTCTTGCACATGCATGGAGCTCCTGACTCGTGCACCCAGGGAGTGGGTGGGATGGGGGCAGACCCCCTGTAAGAAAGGGGACAGGCAGGCACCCACCCATGTCAGCTCCTGCACACCAGGCCTTGCAGCAGGGGGGTCTCCTTGCCAGCATGGAGGGGTGGCCCCCCCAGCCTTCCTGGCTGACACATCAGTCAGTGTTGCCTTTTCACCGTGGGACAGTGCCACGTTGGCGTGTGGCGTCCCTGCTCACAGAGGAGCACGGGCAGCTCTCCTGGAGCGCAAGTGCTGATGCGGGCTCTCCCATCTCCAGGAGGACGCCGAGCAGCTGTACAGGAAGTGCGGGCGCTACGATCTCCTGAACAAGTTGTACCAGGCCTCTGACCAGTGGCAGAAGGCTGTGGAAGTCGCAGAGCTCCATGATCGCATTCATCTGCGCACCACCTACTACAACTACGCCCGGCACCTGGAGGCGAGCGCCGACCGCGGCCTGGCCCTCAGCTAGTAAGCGTGGAGCCCCTTTTGGACTAGGGCACGGGCTCAGGACAGGTGGCGGCCTTCCGGGCCTGCAGGTGACCTTGAGCCCAGTCTCCTCAGGAGAATGTCAGACACAGCCCCCCTCCCAGCCATTTCCAGGTTGCAGGTCTCTGGGGAAGCTGGCTGTGCCACCGCAGTGCCGTGAGCAGCTGGGCACTGCCACAAGTGCTGAGAGCATAGGGAGGAGCAGCTGTTTCTTTCCTCTTGCAGCTATGAGAAGTCCGACACCCACCGCTTTGAGGTCCCCAGGATGCTCTCAGAGGACCTGCAGTCTCTGGAGCTCTATATCAATAAGATGAAGGACAAGTGAGTGTCACCACTGGACCTCAGATGGCCAGTGGATGGACGGTGGGTTTGCTGTGGTGCCCGGGGACCTCCTTCTGTTGCTTCCCATGGGAGCAGGTGAGGCACAGATCTCCCTTGGAGCTGGTCCCCAGCCTGCTGGGGTGGGGCCTTTCCTGTAGACCCCAGGACCTCGCTCCTGGCCCTGTTACCCAGCTAGCACACTCTCTCCTGGCAGCTGGCCGCATGAAGGCACTATGAGGGTGGTGCTGGGGACCCAGGGCTCCTTTCCACGGGGCACAGGGCCTGAGTGGGGCGTGCGGGCTTCTCCCAGGACCCTGTGGAGGTGGTGGGCCCAGTACCTGGAGAGCCAGGCTGAGATGGACGCTGCGCTGCACTACTACGAGCTGGCACAGGACTACTTCTCCCTGGTCCGCATCTACTGCTTCCAGGGCAACATTCAGAAGGTAGGAGCATCCCGGGGCCCCGCTGGGTGTGGGGAGGCGGAGACACAGCCCCAGGGCTCCCTGCTGTCTTTCTAGGCTGCTGAGATAGCCAACGAGAGCGGAAACTGGGCCGCATCCTATCACCTGGCCCGTCAGTACGAGAGCCAGGAGGAGGTGAGGCAGGCCGTGCACTTCTACACGCGGGCGCAAGCCTTCAACAACGCCATCCGCCTGTGCAAGGTAGGCGGGGCGGCGGTGTGTGGCCTCTGCTGGTCAATGTGGGGCAGGTGGGGAAAGGGGCCCCTGCTGTTGTCCACATTCTGACAAGAGCATTTCAAACAAGAAGAGAACCATATGGTGAGCGCCATGTCCGCCCCCCCACCGCTGAGGGCCTGTTTCCACCACGCCCCTCCTCCCACTGGTCTCAGTCCCCCTGGGTGTTTGCCAAAGAGCAGAGTTCTCCCTGAGAAGCCCTGTAGCCGCCGCGGCTCTCCAGCCAGCACTCAGAGTGGCTCCTTTCTCATGGCCTGTAAAGAGCAGGAAGGACCTTCTGCATACGTCAAAGTGTTCCAACCCAGAGCTCGGAAAGCCCTCATGTCACACGCTTCCTGTAATGTTCCGCTAACACAATAAGAAGGAAGCTCCCCAAAATTCTGGTACACAGACCGCGTGAGACATTCTGATACTGGTTAGAAACCATAGTCATGGGGGCATGTGAATGGCCCAGTGGGTGAAGCATCTGCCTTCGGCTCACCTCATGACCCCAGGATCGAGCCCCACATCAGGCTCCCTGCTCAGTGGGGAGCCTGCTTCTCCCTCTCCCGCTGCCCCTCCCCACTTCTCTCTCACTCACTCTCAAGTAAATAAAATCTGAAAGAAGAAAGAAAGAAAGGAAGGAAGGAAGGAAGGAAGGAAGGAAGGAAGGAAGGAAGGAAGGAAGGGAGGGAGGAAGAAAGAAAAGAAAGAAAGAAAGAAAGAAAAGAAAAGAAAAGAAAAGAAAGAAAAGAAAAGAAAGAAAAGAAAAAAAGAAAAGAAACCTTAGTCACATGGACCAGCGGTGTGCCAGGGTGGAGGCAGTGGGCTCCCCCAGGGCACCCAAAGCAGACCTGTACAGGAAGCCCTGGGCATCCCGTCCCCCACAGGAGAATGGCCTGGACGACCAGCTCATGAACCTGGCTCTGCTGAGCTCCCCTGAGGATATGACCGAGGCGGCGCTCTACTACGAAGACAAGGGCGAGCACATGGACAGGGCGGTCATGCTGTACCACAAGGTGAGCCGGGGGCCACTCGGGTCTTCGCGGGACCTGGGGCTTGGGCAGCTGCTCAGAGTACCCACCATCCGCAGGCCGGCCACTTCTCCAAGGCCCTGGAGCTGGCCTTCGCCACCCAGCAGTTCGTGGCTCTGCAGCTCATAGCAGAGGACCTGGACGAGAGGTCGGACCCCGCCCTCCTGGCCCGCTGTTCGGATTTCTTCATCGAGCACAGCCAGTACGAGAAGGCGGTGGAGCTGCTGCTGGCTGCAAAGAAGGTACGGTTGGCAGCACCCGCTTGGCACCCACTCGGGCCCCGAAGCCAGGGGGACGCCTTTTCCAAAGACAGTGCATGTGGCTTCACCATCTCTCATGGTTGCGACTTCACAAGAAGCCTGTGGCTCCCACTTGCCCTGGTGAAGGAGCGCTAGGGACAGGCTCGCCTTGTACGGCCGGTCCAGGTGTGCGCTCACTGCCCATTTCATGAGTGTCTTCACACCAGGACCAGGGAGGCAAACTCACCTTTTCTGTATATGTGGTAAAGTACACACTCTGAAATGTGAGAATGCAGCTTAGTGTTGTCAAGTATGTTCACGCTGTGGTGAGAGCCATCTCTAGGCACCTCCTTTATCTTGTACCACAAGCACTGTCCCTGTCAACCAGCTCCCCAGCCCCTGGCACCCTCCACCTGCCTTCTGTGTCTATGAATTGGACGACTCCAAGGACTGTATATAAGTGGAGTCATACAGGATTTGTCCTTCTGGGTCCCTCTTGTTTACCTGAATGTCCTGTCGTCAGGGTTCATCCATGTGGTAGCAGGTGTCAGGATGTCCTTCCACGGCCGTGGGCAGCCTCCACCTCTTGGCTCCTGTGAACCACGCTTCTGTGAACACAAGCGTACACATCTCTCTTCAGAACACTGTTTTCCATTCTTCCGGGTGTTTACCCAGAACCAGAATTGCCACATCGTCTGGTAACTCGGTTCTAGTTGTTCGAGGGACCCCCAGACGTCCTTCCACCCAGCTGCCCCGGCGTATATCCCAACCCTAGCTGCACCCCCTGATGCCACCACATCCTCACCGGCACTTTCTTCTAGCGTTCAAAAGAGGCTGTCCTCATGTGTGGCCCTGACATTGTTTAAGTAGATAGATTCTCCCGATAGGCACTGAGGGAAGACATAGGAGATTGTTAATCATGCAAAATTAGCCTGTCCAAATTGTAAGGTCTTTCTCCTGAAGCCAGAATTATGTTTACAGTTTAGTGCCTCACTGTTGAGCAACACAGAATTCTTGATCACGTCTTCCAGAAAGACCTGAAAGATACATGTGTCTACCCTCCCTAAGGCAGCCTCAGACCTAATCTGACCCCAGGAGAAATACCACAGGGCTTTCTCTAACCAGATAAGTGGATTCTATAGTTTTGCAGTGAAAACCAGATAAGCCACAACAGCCAGGAAGAATCTGGAAGATTAACAGGACATGATTAAGCCCCCAGATTGTAACATACATGACAGGTAGAACGATTGGTATGTGATCAGGCCTACGGGTGAGTGGGAAAATCTTAGAAAATTCAGACATAGAGCCACTTACACATGCACGTCGAGTATGTGCAGGGGAGCGTTTCGCAGCAACGGGCAGGGGGTGACCCGTCCAGTAAAGGGACTTGATGCGACCGGGCAGCCGCTTGGGAAAACACAAAGGTAAACCCCACTTATCTCCTGCATCCCAGTAAATTCCAGCTGGGTCTGAGACTTAAGTGTGTCAGCAAAACAGCAGCTGTTCCACCAGAAGCCACGGATGTCTTATACGATCTCAAAAGAGGAAAGGTGTCTTCTAAATATGATTCAAAAGCTAAACCCCCAGGGGAAGGACTGATCCATCCGGCCAAATGTAAATCTGAAAATAGCACCTAGGAAAAGCACCATAAAAAAGTTAAAGTTGGGGATCCCTGGGTGGCGCAGCAGTTTGGCTCCTGCCTTTGGCCCAGGGTGCGATCCTGGAGACCCAGGATCGAATCCCACGTCGGGCTCCCGGTGCATGGAGCCTGCTTCTCCCTCTGCCTGTGTCTCTGCCTCTCTCTCTCTCTGTGACTATCATAAATAAATAAAAATTAAAAAAAAAAAAAGTTAAAGTTGGGGATCCCTGGGTGGCGCAGCAGTTTAGCACCTGCCTTTGGCCCAGGGTGCGATCCTGGAGACCTGGGATCGAATCCCACGTCGGGCTCCCGGTGCGTGGAGCCTGCTTCTCCCTCTGCCTATGTCTCTGCCTCTCTCTCTCTCTCTCTCGCTGTGCGCCTATCATAAATAAATAAAATAAAAATTTTTTTAAAAAGTTAAAGTTAGGGATCCCTGGGTGGCTCAGCAGTTTAGCGCCTGCCTTTGGCTCAGGACATGATCCGGGAGTCCAGGAATCGAGTCCCGCATCGGGTTCCCTGCATGGAGCCTGCTTCTCCCTCTGCCTGTGTCTCTGCCTCTCTCTCTCTCTTTCCCTGTGTCTCTCATGAATAAATAAAATCTTTATTTAAAAAAGGTTAAAGTTAAATAATAAAATGGGGGAAAAAGGTATCCTACCTCCGTCCCAAATTCTAATTTTCCTAACATATATGGTGTTCCTATGAACCAGTAAGAAATTTGCCAACAACTCAAAAGAAAAGGACAAAGAATATGGACAATTTATTTTAAGAAGAAAATGTGGGCGGTTCCAGAACATCAGATACTTAGCCTCATCCGTAGTAAGAGAACTACAGATCAAAACTCACAGAGGAAAAAAAAAAAAAAAACAAAACAAAACTCACAGAGGTCCTATTTGCCCTAAATTAGGCCAATAAAGGTGAAAAGCTTGGCAGACCTGCCAGCCTGTTGTGGGAGCAGACTCTACAGGCAGTGCCTGTCTCCATAGAACTTAGACATCCCTCCACTTGGCGCGTCCCATCCTTGGGATCCGTCTTCTGCACATTTGCATGCGTGGGGTGACACACACTCGATGGCTGGACCAGCTCTCTGCTGCGGGCAGGACCACTGGGGATGTCCCTGCTCTCGCTGTGGCGGAGCACCAAGCAGCCTCTTACATACGGAGATGGGATTGCCTCCAGGATATACGTGTTGTTTTGTTTTTTTTTTTTGTCCAATACATGTTATTTAGTGGAGGGCATAAAATTTCTCTTACATTTTTAAGAAGATTAATCAAAACCCTTAGCCTAAAAAATAGAAAAGCAGTGTAGGAGAAAATTGGTTTCTGGTTTCTTTTCCTCCCACAACCAACACACTATTATTTTGAGCTCCACGTTCCCCTCATTGCATCTCAGGGTGTTAAGAGTGTGAATCACATGGCTGAGTGTCGGCCTGTGCCCGGTGAGCGCATCCCATCCTTGCCCTTTCACGTGCACGGCGGGCCGCAGGCAGGGGCTGCCACTGGGCTGAGGGCCTGGCCTCCCCTGCCACCCGGCGGTAACCGCCCCTTGCCGGCTTCTGTGGCGCCCTGCAGTATCACGAAGCCCTGCGGCTTTGCCTGGAGCAGAACATGACCATCACCGAGGAGATGGCCGAAAAGATGACCGTGTCCAAGGACTCCAAGGACCTGTCTGAAGAGTCCCGGCGCCAGCTGCTGGAGCAGATTGCGAACTGCTGCATGCGCCAAGGCAACTACCACCTGGCGACCAAGAAGTACACGCAGGCAGGGAACAAGCTGAAGGTGAGCGCTGGCCCGGGCGGCCCGTCACGTCAACCAGCGTGTGGCTTCCACCGCCAGTTGGGAGCGGTGTCCCCACGGTTGGGTTTCCATCTGACCTGAGTGCAGCTCTTGGGCATGAGTTTCCCCAGCCAGGGCTTCCCAGGACACGGTGCACGGAGGAGCCCTGAGCTCCCTCTTGTAAAATCCTGTGTGATCCTTGGGGGAGGGCTGGGGGACCTTCACCACAGGCTCTGAGCCCAGCCCCCTCTTCCTCTTCCTCATCTAGGCCATGAGAGCACTGCTGAAGTCTGGGGACACGGAGAAAATCGTGTTCTTTGCAGGCGTCTCGAGGCAAAAGGAAATCTACATCATGGCTGCCAACTACCTGCAGTCCCTGGACTGGCAGAAGGAGCCGGAGATCATGAAGAACATCATCAGCTTCTACACCAAGGGGCGCGCCCTAGACCTTCTGGCCGGCTTCTACGATGCCTGTGCCCAGGTACAGAGCCTCCTCCCAGAGCCAGGACCCCCGGGAGGGTTGTGGAGCCCTGTGGGCCCTGACCGGCCTTCTCCATGTAGGTGGAGATCGATGAGTACCAGAACTACGACAAAGCCCACGGGGCGCTGACCGAGGCCCACAAGTGCCTCTCCAAGGCCAAGGCTCAGAGCCCCCTGGATCAGGAGACCAAGCTGGCCCAGCTGCAGAGCAAGATGACGCTGGTGAAGAGGTTCATCCAGGCCCGAAGGTGTGTTCACAGCAGAGCGAGGAAGCGGGGATACAGAGTGGGCTACACCTCGGGCCCCGTGGAGCCCCCAGACCCCTCCGCCTGCCGGGGACCAGACTGGTTTCACTTCTAGTGAGCGTTTCCGCAGAGGAGCCCCGTGGACCCTAAGTAGGACACACGGACATGATGTTGCCTCCTTTGTGCTGAGCTCCTCCTGGGGAATCCCCCAAACCTGGGCACACTGCCAGGAAGACCGTTCCAGAAAGCGAAGTCTGGGGTGGGAGCGGTGAGGCAGATGCAGGTCAAGAGAGTGGATGTCTGAGGGGAGCCCGGGACCTGCTCAGGTGTGAGCGGGACTCCAGCTCAGTGGTTTCAAGCAGGTGGGCCACTATGCCACCTGGGGCCACAGGAAGGAGGAGGCTGGGGGCAGCACGGTGTTGCTATTTCAGGAGAGACCATGCATCTAAATTTGGACATGAGGCCAGTTTTTATCTATTGGCAACTCATTCAGCTTTTCCAATAGCCCGCTGTGTGGGCAGCAGAGCTCAGCTTCTGCCTAAACCAATGAAAGCATTTTCCTTATCTGGGAACAAGCTTTTGGAAGAAAAGATCCAAAACTATATTGAACTCTGTTGTATAAAGTGGGGCTCCCTGCTTGGAGGTTTAAGTCCTGGAAAATCTGCTGAGCTGGGCTGCAGGAGGGCTGGCGGGGGAGGGGGCCGATGGGCGGCAAGGACTGTTCACCCTGTGCCTGACCACCTCGGGCAGGGTGCCCCATGTCCCCCCTGCCTCACAGTGTCCCCCACCAGACTGGTAACCAGGCGGGGCCTGGGGTGACAAGCTGAGTCTAGCGCGGTACAAGGACTATGATTTATTAGTAAGTTTTTATTAAATGAATCAGTGAGTTTATGAATGAACTCATTAATGAATTCATTGCATTCTCGGGAATTGACTTTACAAAAGTTTGGTCCCGCCAACCCGAGCTGCTCATTTGGGCCACAAGGCCACTCTGAGCCTTGATGCACAGCAGTGTTCTGGGTTTGGGCTTCACCGACTCTGCTCTCGGCAGGATGTACCCCGAGGACCCCAAGGAGGCGGTGAAGCAGTGTGAGCTGCTCCTGGAGGAGCCAGAGCTGGAAGGCACCATCCGCATGGGGGACGTCTATGGCTTCCTGGTGCAGCACTACCTGCAGGGGGAGGAGTTCCACATGGTGAGGCTGCAGCCTCTGGCTGCCTGAGGGCTTCAGGGTGCTCCAGGGTGACTGTGGGAAGGCTGCACCCACGGCCGTCCCCACTCTCTGAGCCCAAGGGAGCTGGGAGCTCTTGGTGAGGAGGCGCTTCTCCTGTTCCTGTTGGACTTTGAAATCATTTCAAACTGAGAAGTTTCAAGAATAATAGAACCCAGATATACCCTTTACTAGATTCGGCACTTTTTAACATTTTGCCACACTTATTCTATATGTATGCTTTCATATTTCTATTTTATATATAAAATGGGTATTTTTTCTGAGCGATATGTGAGTTGCAGCCATCTTGCCTTCCCCCTTAGTTCACTAACACTTGGTTGGACACCCAGGGCTGGGACAGCGGGGTCATACGGCTAGTGTGTTTCACGTTTTCTGAAACTGACAGACTTTTCTCTAGTTTCTCTCTTGTAGAGTCTCCTTCGTTGTTGGTGTCAAGGTTATTATAGCCTTATGGTGTGTGCTTGGGAGCGTGCCTGCCTCCTGTATTCTCTGAGTTTAGCTAAGATTGTTCTTATTTCTTTCTTCAGTTTTTTTTTGTTTTTTTTTTATATTTATTTATTTATTTATGATAGTCACAGAGAGAGAGAGAGAGGCAGAGACACAGGCAGAGGGAGAAGCAGGCTCCATGCACCGGGAGCCCGATGTGGGATTCGATCCCGGATCTCCAGGATCGCGCCCTGGGCCAAAGGCAGGCGCCAAACCGCTGCGCCACCCAGGGATCCCTCTTTCTTCAGTTTTGATAGAATGCATGAGTGAGCTGACCTGGGCCTGGAGCTTTCTTCGTAGAAGGATTTCTTTTTTCTTTTTCTTTTTTTTTTTAAGATTTTTATTTATTTATTCATGAGAGATACACAGAGAGAGAGAGAGAGGCAGAGACACAGGCAGAGAGAGAAGCAGGCTCCATGCAGGGAGCCCGACATGGGACTCGATCCCGGGTCTCCAGGATCACGCCCTGGACTGAAGTCGGCGCTAAACCGTTGAGCCACCCGGGTTGTCCCTTTTAAAGGATTTCGATGATTCATTTCAGCACAGCGGTGCCCAAACATTTTGGTCTCAGGACCCCTTTGCACTGGGACACCGAGTAGGAAAAGTAGCACTGTTTTGCACGTTTCCAGGTCTCTGTAATGTCTTAGAGGACAGCTGGAGGGACTCTCCATTTCTGCTTCTGCTCTCAATTTGGTCAAATGGTTTTTTTTAGCTGAAATACATGAAGAAAATCTAGCCTCACACCAGTATGCAGGTGAGAGAGGCCGGGCCCTCAGATAGTCGCAGGCCACTTTTGAGCCTACACCAAAACTCAGCCAGTGGGGCCTCTTAACAGCTGCCAAGTCGGGATGTTGTTGTAATACTCCTACGTTACAGCTCGCTGGTCCATCTTGAATCTTTTACACACACATCATTTTATAACAGCAAGTTGTTCATCTGGAAAATATGGCTTCACCAAATTAGCAAATGTTAACATGTTTCATTATAGAAATCAAAAAATCCTGTTTGCTGGTATCACCATCAACCTCATCAGAAAAGTCTTTAGGTTTTGGGAGGATGTCCAGCTCTTGGTGGCTGATACCTAAGGTTTCTGAAATTCTTCTTGTGAAAGCTCCCATTCTATCCTGAGTGAAAACACGGCCCATTACTATTTTCCTTGAAGTGGTGGCCGCCTTTGTTCATTTCTGAGAAAACATCTGCCACAAACCCAGGCCTGAGTAAAACCACCTGAACTTCAGTCACGTTTCCAAAGATGGTGTCCCGCGCGGAAGGGACGAGTTGAGCTCACACTGCACTGATGTGCTCCCTCATCTCTGCCCACACTTGGTATGATGGGCCTTTAATGCCCACGGTCCCAGTGGGTGCAGAGCGAAGTCTCTATGTGGCTTGAGTGTACCCTCTCCAGACTAGCAGCGTTGAGCCCCTTGTCATATGCTTATCTCCTCCTCTGAGTGTCCGAATCATCCCCCATTGTTTTGTGCAGGGTTTGTCTTCTTCCGTTGCTTGTGGCCCTTGTGAATTCGAGGTACTTTTCCGTGACTGGCAGATGCCCTGCCAGTGTTTTCTGTCCATCTGTGGGAAGTCCTCTTCTTTCTCTGTGTCCTCTCCCTATGGAACTCCAATTATCTGTGTAGATTGTGTCTTGGCTCAAATGATTCTCTTCTCTTTTCATTTTCCAGAATTTTTTCTGATTTTTATATTTGGCCCTTGCTTTTGCTTCAAGTTCATGAGTCTTGGACAGTATCCACTCTGATGCTGCTCCTGTCCCTACCTTTCACCAGGCATTAAAACTTGCCCTTCTAGTACGCTCTGGATCGTGTCCAGTTAGTCTCTATGATTTGTCTTGTCTTTCGAGTGTAAGTCGTGGTTTTTCTTGCTTCTTGCATCCAGCAATTCTTTTATGTCCCAGACACTGTGGACAAACCAGTGTTGAGACTCTGCATTCTGTTATGTTCCTGCAAAGAGGATATTCATTCGTTTGTTCCTTCCTTCCTTCCTTCCTTCCTTCCTTCCCCTCCACTCAACTTAGAGACCTAGTTCTCCCCCGTGGCAGCCAATGGCAGGACTCGCTGCTCAGTACATTAGCTTGGGTGGGACTTGAAGTCAGCCCCCATCACTCTTAATTTTGCCAGATTCTTTGCTGTCTTGTTTGGATCCTACAGAACTTAGCAATCTTAACCTAAAAGAAAGAAACAGATTTGTGAGTGGAGAGGAGGTAGGCACACCTAAGTGTCCTCTGATGGGGAAAGAAGGTGCCTGTTCCTGCTCCACATCTCCCACTGCCCCCTCGCATTCACCTAGCCACTGCCACCATGCCAGAGCCCAGCCCTGACCCTAGACAGTGGGTGTCCTCAGCGGCCAGGACAGCCAGGAGCACTTCTGTGTTCATCACCCATCATCTGTGTCTGATGACCACGCCTTCCTTCTGGAAACTGCTGCCTTGCCCATTGTGAAACCAGCTCTGCACATGGGGGGGGGGGGGGATACGCCCCATGCCATAGTACGGCGCCGTGGTCTCTGGCAGCTCCTTGCTTCTCCATCCCCAGCCCTGAATTCCGCTTGCTCCCCGCAGCTCCAAGCCTTGGCTGTGATCCACTTTCCTATGTCCTGGGCACAGCACCTGGCTCACAGCAGCCAGTCTCTTCCTGTGTGGGTGCCCCTTCTCCCCCACTTGAGAGCACCTGGGGGCTTGCACTCTGCCCGTCCTCCGTCCTTCCAACAACCATAGCTTTTCTGTGTTCATCTTTATCTCTTACTTTTCATATCTTAGTTCTGTCTGCCCAAAATAAAATTGCTCTGGAAATTTTAACATCCTTAAGAGTCATTAAGATTTTTTTTTAAGAGTCATTAAGATCTTAATGATAATCTTATCATTCCTTGTGTAAAAAAAAAAAAAAAAAGTTGAGCTCCTAGAAATTTTAATCACATCCGAACTAATATAAAGTGTACTTTGGCAGTAAGCCTTAGAAACCACACGAGACCTGCTCCTCTCCTCATGCTTAGGTGTGGGCAGATATAGCAGGCATGGACACGTGTGGGCAGGTATAGGCAAGTGTGGACATATGCAGGTAAGTGTAGGCAGATGTGAGCCAGACAGCAGGTGTGGGCAGGGGTAGGCAGATGTGAGCCGGGACAGTGGGTGTGGTCAGGCATGGACAGGTGTGGGCAGATGTAAGGCAGCACAGCAGGTGCAGGCAGGCATTGGCATGTGTGGACAGGTGTGGGCAGGTATAGGCAGATGTGAGCCAGCACAGCAGGCATGGGCAGGTGTGGTCAGGTATAGCAGGCATGGGCAGGTATGGGCACACAGGCAAGTATGGACACATGCAGGCAGGTGTAGGCAGATATGAGATGGCACAGCAGGTGTGGGCAGGCATAGGCATGTGTGGACAGGTGTGGGCAGTGTGGGCAGATATAAGTGTGGTGCTCTGTGGGAGGCTCATGCTATCCTGCCTCGGATCCCCCGACCCCAGCCTCTCCCACTTATGCCCACTGGCAGAACCAGAGAAAGTTCCACAGGAAAACCACTGATGGTACCATGGTTTACTTCCTTAAGTTCAAGAACCACACAGATATGGGAAGCCTGGGTAGCTCAGTGGTTGAGCGCCTGCCTTTGGCCCAGGGCATGATCCTGGAGTCCCAGGATCAAGTCCCACATCGGGAACCACACAGATAAGTTCCTTTTTTTTTTTTTTTTTTTTTTAATTTATCTATTCATGAGAGACAGAGAGAGAGAGAGAGAGAGAGGCAGAGACACAGGCAGAGGGAGAAGCAGGCTCCCTACAGGGAGCCCGATGCAGGACTGGATCCTGGGACCCCAGGATCACATCCTGAGCCCAAGGCAGACGCTCAACCGCTGAGCCACCCAGCGTCCCGCACACATTAAGTTCAATCACAGGCCCACCTAGCTGGGGTCGATGTGATGCTCCGTCAAAGTAAACAAGACAGACCATTTACATACTGCCGCCTGCCCTGCCACCCGACAGGCAATCTCCAGAGTGAATGCATCCTTCCTTTAGGTCTCCCTGGGTGCGTCCAGGTGAGCAGATCTACAGGGAGCATGGCCCCCAAACACTTGGGTCCTCGTACACAGGCCGCTCACAGGACTTCCCAGGGAAGCTGGCTGTACCTGCTCAGCTGCGAGTGCTGATCACAGCCGACAGCACAGATGGTCAGAGCCTGAACTTTGGACACCGCCAGTCCTTAGAAAGGCTGGGCGGTCACAGCCAGTTGCCCCCAGGTCCCTCTTGTGAAGCCGTCCTCCTCATGGCCTCAGGGGTGGGCACCCAGTCCAGGACCAAGGGGGCGGGCTCTGGGGTTTTTGCTGTGAACTAACCTGGTAACGGCTGTCCCGACACAGGCCTACAAGTATCTGGAGGAGATGCGGAAGCGAGTGCCCTCTGCCAACATGTCCTACTACGTGAACCAGCGGACTGTGGACGCCGTGCACCAGGGCCTGGGCATCCCTCTCATGCACACTGTGCCAGAGCGGGTCCACCACAACAGCGCAGAGGACCATAAGGAAATGGACGAAGAGGTGCTGGAGGAGGTGGAGAACGACCCCTGAGAACCACTGCCTTCAGCTCCTTTGGAACTTTCCAGGATTCGTAGCAAGAGCCCGACTTTCTTGTTGAAATAAAAACTTGGGTTTGACGCTCCAGGGCCCTGGCCACCCTGCTTAGAAGGGGCCAGTGTATGTCCTTCTGGCATCCTGGCCCCTGAGGTCCCTTTACTATGAAGGGTGTTGTCCCATTTTTTTCCATGACAGTCTCCCAAGTCTCCCAGATTATAAAGCCTAAAAAACTAGAACTCGATGTTAGCATATCACTGTGCCTCGTCCCCAGCACACGGCAAGCGCCTAAGCACACTTCTGAGTTTCTAGCAGGACACATACATAGGGGAGGGGAGGTTCTGCCCAGGTGACATGGTGACCAGTCGGGGGCCAGGGCCTTCACAAGGCAGCCTCTCGCAGCAGTGTCACCAGCTCCCACTGAAGGGCCAGCCTTGTGGCAGGTCAGAGCCAGGTGGGACCTTCCCACCCCAGTGCCTCCCAGCAGCCTCCAGCACCTGTGTCCCTGCGGACCGTGCCGAGCAGCTCAGAGCCCTGAGGCATGGGGTTGAGCACCTGCAGCTCCTTTTTCTTCTCCTTTTTTATTTTTTTAAAAGTCTCCTGCATTTGGGTGAGGAAGGGGCTTGGGGACAGGCGGAGAATCAGCCCACAGGGGCCCCAGCAGCTCCTCCCTCCGGGGATGCCGTGTCCGCGGGGCAGTGCCGGAGGCCCTGGCGTGGACCACTGCTGGAGCACTCAGGCTAAGGAGGCGTCAGCGGGAGGAGTGTGTCTTTGAGCTTCTCCAGGAGCAGCAATGCTTTCACAGCCAACACCCTGCAGTCCTCGTCGGAGTCCTGCTCCGCCACATCTGCCAAAGATGAAAAGAAAGTGGGCCGCAGCAGTGTCACACGGCTGGGCAGGCCTGCCGTCTGCGGTTTCCTCAGGGAAGTCTTCCTGCACAAGTTCATGGGGCCCCGCGTGGCCCGGCGACCCCCACCCCCTCCCCATGGAAGCAAAGGGCTTTACTCTGTCCCTGTGCGGGGGCAACGTCCCGCTCCCACTGCAGCGATGGTGGCAGTGGGATGGAAGAGACCCACTGTCTCCATGGGGAGGGCACATGTGCCCAGGACAGTGCGACCTGTCCCAGGACGCAGGACGCCACCACACACCGGCAGCACTGCCCACAGCCGTCCTGACACGTGATCAGAGCCCCACTGAAGGGTGCTCTGCAAACCCACCAACATGACAAAAGGGGCCCGGGACGGCCCGCACTGGAGGGGCCCTGCCTGGACCCAGGTCCGGTAGAAAAGACAGAAATAGGCCCTCATCAGACCCTGGGCATCCACATGGGGCAGCAGGTCAGACCCTAGAGTCCCGGCCATGAGCCCGGGGGGTGGAAATGCGTGCGCTGCTCTGGACAACTCCAGTGCCTGCAGACGGGAGGTCACGCTGGCTCCAAGAATGTTGACGGGGGAAAGTGTCAGAACACTCACTGGCCGACCTGATTCCATGGTGCTCACTGTATGGTTCTTGAAACCGTGACGAAGTGTTGGAATTTTCCACAAATACAGACCTCATCCCCCACCTCAGAACGCCTTCCCTTGGGCCCCCCCCCCCCCGCACAACCCCCCAAAGCAACCCAGTAACAGCCATGTCCCCATCCCCTGCCAGGGGCCGCTTCGTGCGCAGACGAGCGACGGGACAGCCCCAAGGCCTCTGCCATCCCCATGCCCTGGCCCATGACGACGCTCCGGGCCGCACCAGCCTCCTCCCGCCCGCCTCGCCAACGCAGCTGGGGGCCCGGTGTTTACCCGCCAGCCAGGGCCCAGCTTCCAGCAGCTCGTCTGGCAGGTCAGTCAGCAGCCGAGCAGTCGGAACGCTGAGCAGGACAGCGGAGACCGCAGACAACAGGCCTTGGCGCACGTAGCTGAAGGCAGGAAGGCCGAGTCCTGATGGAGCCCCGGGCCACAGAGACCCCACATCTGCTCAGGGTTACGGCAGACCCACAGGCCACCAAAGCACGCCCAACCCCACCCTCCCCTTCCCGCTCACAAAGTGCCAGGCCAAGCTAGGATCGCCCCCGCCTCTGCTATCCACATCACAGCAGGATTTGGAACCCCATCTCTGTCCATATGGGACCACTGCCCTCAGCCCCACAGCCACTCACGCATCACCGTGGAAACGAAGGGTCCACACAAATTCCAAGAGGGCCTTGCCCATGGGCACAGCCACCTGAAACAGCAGAGGCCATGGGCAGGGGTCGTGGCACCCAGAGATGCCCACCCTGGAGCCTGTGCTGCGTCCCAGGTGAAGCTGCCACTTCCAACTCACCGTGGTGTTCACAGCCAGGTACATCATGGCTCCTAAAGTGTGGGCCAATCTCCCAAGGACCAGTTGGTCCTCTCCCAAAAGGTCAAAGGTCACCAGAGGCCTAAAACAGAATCCTATAATGTGCAGGCTGGGCCCTCGGAGCTGGCTCCCAAGACCTGGGCCACCAAGGGACACCCAGTACCCGGATGCTCCTCACTGCCTGTCCCCGGGCAGCACCCAGAGCCACGTGAGGTGTTGGACAGACGCAGCGTGGCTCCTGCCCGCCAGCCAGAACCCACCACCTGTGACAGGCTGCGGCTCCGGACACCCTCACTTCACCATTTAAGCTTTAGAGGGCCACCACCCAGATTGTGACCTGCTGCTGGGACCGCAGACCCCACCCCGGGAAGCCGCTCGTCTGCAGGGATGTGCAGGCCTCCCGCTCACCTGTCAAAGTGCTGAATGAGGGGGAAGAAGAACCAGCCAGCTACCAAGCTGAATTCGTTGGGGCCAGCATCCGGTCCCCGCCGGGCAGAGCCCTGCAAACATACGGTGCTCACAGGCACCAGCCCTCCCCCATGTGGAACTCGGCTGTGGGCACCCGGCCGTCCTGTGCGCCGCTGGGGGTGAGCAGCACCCGCCCCCCCATGACAGCCTGGCCCGAGTGGACCCTGATGACACAGCACACACCCCGTCACTTCTTGCTGACCAAGAATCTCTAGGGCCTTTTTCACACTCACGTGCACAGTCACGTTTTGAAACCACTCCACTTTGAAGCCCCACGGCACCTGTCCCGTCGCTCAGTTTGTACCCAAACCCCCTTCACAGGAAGGACCCTAGTGTGGGCGCCATCCTGGTCCCGACTCGGCCCCGCTCAGTGTGGGCGGCAGCTAGAGGTCACTGAGCACGAGGACCTGACCGGGTCCTGGCTGACCTGAGAGAACCGCCGGGTCTTGTTTCTGATCCGCTCTTCCACGACCACCCGCCAGGCGGGAGCCTCGGTGCTGCTGGACGGGGAGGCGGGACTCGGGGAGCCGACCTGGGCAGCCTTGGGGAGGCGCCCCGGCCGAGACAGCTCCTGGGCCGCCAGGGTCAGGACCTAGAGGAGAGGGATGACCAGGACGTTGTCACTGCTCTAGGGAGGCATGGTACTTTCTAACACTCCGGGTAAGCCAAGTGCCCTTGAGCCCTCCGCTCCCTGGGCAGTCAGCCCTCACAGGCGGCGCGGAGAACGCTCAGGGACCACGCAGAATGTCAGTTCCAAGCATCACAGGATCACTTCACGCATGTGCGGACAGGAGAGAACGTGGCCGTGCTCCCTGGCAACAGCCCAGCGGCCTTGCTCCTGCACCCAGAGCCCCTTCTAGTCCAGAACCTCATCCAACCTGGTGCCCAGCCACCTGAGAAAGGGAATGAAGTTCTGACCCAGGCTGCACACGGACAGGCCCAGAACAAGTGCAGGAAGCACTGGCAGGGTGGCAGAGAGCAGCCTGGTGCTTGCAGGTGCCAGAGCACGGGAGCGCGTGCCAGGGGCTGTTCCTCTGAGGGCGACACAGGATGTAGTCACACGACACTATCCAGGCACCAAGTGCCACTGAACTGCAAGCACCGAGATGGTGACCTGTGCAGTGCCATCTCTGTCTTCCTGTTTCACCACATAAGATGCAAACACTGTCACACTTGCCGTCCTGACTGTTGTACATGCCCAGCTCAGCCGCAGCACGTCATTCACATCACGTGGCCATCGCCACCATCTCCCAAACTGGAGCACGGTCTCCGTGAAACACACCCTCTCCACCATCTACTTCCTGTTTATAATTTTTTTTTTCTGTCTGTGATTTTGATGACCCTAGAGACCTGCCTCTCGTGAACAGCTTTTCCCACTGAGCAGTGTCCGATAGGTTCACCCACACCATGGCAAGTGTTAGAACGTCCTTTGTTTGTAAAACCAGATAACGTTCTGTCACATGGACGGGGAATTGTACGGCAAGAGAATTTGTCTTAATAAACCTTTTGTCTGAGGCAAAGGACGCAGCCTCCACGGAGTCCCATGCACTGCTAAGAAAGCCCCAGACAGGTGCCAGTCCCAGCCCCTTGGGTCCAGCAACAAGGGACCAGGGGAGGCCTCTGGTTCCGACCACGTGACTTGTGGCAAGTACCCACTCCCCTCCCCTCACGAGGGCCGCTTGGGCCTGGCAAGTGGGACACGGGGCCTGAGCACTTACGTCCAGGATGTCCATGCGCTGCCGGAGGCTGAAGTTGATGGCATAGAATTGTGAGGTCAGATACTCCGCTACCTAAGCCAGGCACGCGAGAGGCTGCTATGAGCCGCCACTCGGGTCGGGCCCCAACGCAAACGCTGCCCGGGCGGCAGGACCATAGCACTGCCCCGGGGACTCACCGGGGCCGGGTCTGTGACCACGACTGCCACTAGGGCTCGCTGGCGCAGCACCTCGAACCCCACCACGCTCGTCTTCTCCTCCAGGTGCAGCAGCACCTTGGCCAGCTCCACGCTCACCTGCACGCAGGGGTCAGAGGCCTCAGCCCCCGCCTGTCCTGGGCCCCCGCAGCCCTCTGCCTCCCCGTCCCAGCCATGGGCCTCCTGGCCAGACACACGACCACTGAGGCACATGCCCCTCTTCGACATCACCTGCCCCACTCACCTCGCGAGTGGCGGCTGGGCTCCTGACGATCAGCCCCTCAACAGCTTGCAGAGCTGCCTCCCAGCGCTCCCAGTCCTCCGAGGAGGTCAGGGCTGCACAGAACAGACGGGCCTGCGCTGGTCCTCAGCCCTGACCTCGTGCGAGGCAGAGCTGGCGGACAGGGACTGGGCACAGGCCGTTCCCGCGGTGCAGCCACCCCAGGGCAGGTGCTCGGCGGGGCTCCCGTGGGGGAAAGGGCCCACCTTCCACACAGTCCCGGAGGTAGGCAGGCGCCTTACTGCTCTTCAGCTCTTGGTCCCCGGACATGTCATAGGGGACAAGGTCGTCGTCACTGAGGAAGCAGCAGAGGCCCGTGGGGCCCGCCCGTCACCCAGGGGCAGGCAACAGGCGGGCCGTGCTCCTGACTCACTGGAATTCACCCCAAGTCCCCAAAGCCTCAGGAGCCGCAGACTTTGCTATCAGGGCGCTCGCGGAGAGCGGCAAGGCTGCAAGGCTGACCCGCGACCTCCAGACAGCGTGGGCTGTCCACTCCCATGCTCACGTGTGTGGGGCTCTGAGGCCAGCCCAGGGCTGCTCCCCCCTCTGCCGTTTCCACCTGAGATCAGCCCCTACCTGTCCAGGTCAGAGCCCGCGCCCTCCGCCTGGGCCGGAACACCACCACCTTCCGTGCTCCCTCTGTCAGGAGCCTCTGCAGCCACTGGAGCAACAGCCGGGCTTTGGAGAACAAAGAAGAAACCCTAGGGGAGGCCCCACACAAGCTTCTGGCCCCAGGCAGTGCTTCCCCTGCCCCCACCCGATGCTTCTTTACCCGAGTCTCAGCAACTGGAGCCCAGGATAAGATAAGGGAGTAGCATGCGCGCAGAAATGGGCCATGACCGGCCCCCCGAGCCCAGAGCGCAGGGACCATGGGGCTTAGGGACCCTCACCTCGCTTCCGAGGGGCTGTCAGCCACAGGCTGGGCCGCCACCAGGGCCAGCAGCTCTCGGCTCAATTCATCATCTTCATACTGAAAGGCACACAGGCTGGAGCTGGCGCGGGTAGTGATGAGGGGGCAGGCCCAGGGCCCCCAGAGCCTCCACCATGGCCCACAACTTCACTAGTCTCCGCACAACAGCAGGCAGCGCTGGATGTGCAAGGTCAGGGGAGCCCACCCTCCAGAGGGGCTGGAATCCCGAGACATCCCAGGGGCTCAGCAGGTGGACAGGAAGGGACGCCTGTCCGCTGTGTCTACGTCCTGCCCAGAGAGAACACTTCCAGATGCCCCAGGGAATCCACCTGGGGGCATGTGTTCAGGACTGCTGAGGGGCTATGACCCCATCCCCTTGGGGCCACCAGAGCTAGTTCCATGCCAACATGCAGGTTTGTGGGCCCCGGGCAGGGAGACACTGAGGGTGCAGGCCTTGTTCACCTGGAACCTCAGGGGAGGGCCCTCGGGGTGGATCCGGGCACTGGCTACTTCGGCCACAATCATGCCCAGGCGGCGCACGGCAGGCAGGCTGCTGTCCAGGCGACTCTTCACTCCCGCCATGAGGCTGGCCAGCAGCTCTAGAAGCAGTGACACCCACAGGCTGAGTGCTGCGGGCGTGCTGGGCAGGGCGGGCATGGGGCAGGTGCCCACGTCCTGCTCACCGTCCCGGCTGTCCCGGAGCTCTGCCTCCCGCAGGTTTGCCAGGCAGATGAGGACAGCCTTGCTGACGTAGCGCTGCTGAGGCAGAGGCGCGTGGCGGATGGCACTGCTGCTGCCCCACGTCTCCAGGAGCTCCTTCAGCGCCTGGTGGGAGGCACGGCCCGGCCCGGTTAGACAGCTCCACCGACCTCCCCAGCACGGCATGAGACTGCGTGGCCCTCAGCGCCACCGTCCTCGCCCGCGGCCAGCCCGAGAGGGGCTCTGTTCCAGGCAGGAGTGTTGGGAGCGGCAGGGATGGTGGGCCGGGCCGCACTCACCTGTACGAGGAGTGGGCGCCGTTGGCTGTCCATGGCCAGGTACCCCAGCAGGCTCTGTAGCATGGGTGTCTGTGACAGAAGCCGGGCACCATGTCACCATCTACCAAGCCAACACCCACTGGCCACATCATGGGCCGAGGACCATCTGGCCGGGGGCCCCAGAGCAGGGTCTGGGATGAGGATCAGCAGGGTTTCCTGGGCGACTGAGCTCCGCTCCGCCTGCTATGGTCACGTCTCCCAGGCCCTGGGGCCGCCCTCAGCCCTCACCCTCGCCCTCGCCCTCACCACGCTCTCACCGAGTATCGATACTGTAGGAACAGAATTTTTCGGGTCATCACAAACCGGGCCTTCTTACTCTTCATTACTAGGTTCCCCAGCAGCCGGGAGAGGACTTCAGGCCTGTGAGGCACAGTCGAGGAGAGAGAGCAAAGCGTGATCTCCAGAGACCTCAGCAGGCCGGCCCTCACCCCCCGGGCTCTGTGCTAACCACCAGGAACCCAGTGCCTGCGCCGCAGCTGAGCCAGACCTGAATTCTCCTTCCCAGTGAACGTGGAAACCAGAAGAGCCCCGCACCTCAACACCAGCGGACTTCCCCTCCCTGGCCTGGCCGACCAAGGAGACAGCCTCTCCACGGGAGCTCGGACTCGCTGTCCCTGGAACCCCCACCTCCTGCCCTCCTGGCTCCTTACCCCGAGGCGGCCTCCACCAGTCCGGTTAGCAGAGCCTCCATGGCCCGGTCGGGCACACACTCCACCAGGCGCCAACAGACCCGCTGCCAGAGGCAGTTGCCCTGGGTGAGGGCCATCAGCTGTGGCACCAGCACGCCCAGGATCTCCTCTGGGGGAAGCACATGGAAGCCTGAGCTGGGGGCCCAAGGGCACACAGGGTCTACGCTGGGGGGTGGGGGTGCAGGCCCAGGTGACGGGACCATCCTCCCGCCCCACCAGGATGGCAGACACAAAGGACAGGGAGACAGCTAGAAAGCACTGGGGGCTCCTCCCAGGATCGGAAACACTCACTCTGTCTCCCGTGGACACAGGCTTTCCCCAGCACCTGAGACAAGAAGGAGATGGAGCAGTCCCAGCCATCTGGCACGAGAAGGAAAGGGGGCAGTCAGGGGCAAGGCCACAAGGCGACTCCCAACTAGGTGCGAGCAGACCTCCTTTCTGGACAGGGCATCTCTGTGTCATGAAAACACCACCCGGGCAGCCCCGGTGGCGCAGCGGTTTAGCGCCACCTGCAGCTCAGGGTGTGATCCTGGAGACCCTGGATCGAGTCCCACGTCAGGCTCTCTGCATGGAGACTGCTTCTCCCCCTGCCTGTGTCTCTGCCTCTCTCTCTGTGTCTCTATAAATAAATAAATAAAATCTTAAAAAAAAAAAAAAAAGAAAAAAAAACACCACTCCTTTCCATCTAACTCCAACTGAAATCCCAGTAGCACTGTTTCTAACCGGAAGCACCCATCATAATTTCAAACAGCCTTTCACCCTCCTGCTCGCCCAATCACCACGGAGTAGGGCCCAGTGTGGCGGCACAAGGAGGAGGCACCGAGGGGTGGCCCAAGCAGTCAGCCACATGGTGCGGGTGGCAGGCGTCTGAGCCACCCGCAGGGAGCGACAGGGCATGGGGACACGTGAGGATGGGAGCACCAGCTCCACCAGAAGCGCCAGGAGGACGGTGCCCAGCATGAGACAGGACGTGCATGATGCAAACACAGCATCTGCCACCTAAAGAGGGGGCATCCGAAGTCCTACAAGGACGAGGATGCAGCCGCCCAACGGAAGCACATGTGGTCTAGATCTGCTCTCGACTCATTCAGAACATGCTGGGGGCCTCTCCCTGCACAGACGAGGAAGTGGGGCGGCCCGGCTAAGCCGAGACAGACCCCGTGGGCTCAGCAGACACAGGCGTGCCTTGCCTCAACCTGCTCCCTCACCCGGTACAGTGGCAAGGCCTCCCTCGCGGGGTAGCCACGGGGGCCACATGAGCACAACTGAAGGGCCTCAAGGAGCGCCCGCGCATGGCACCCACTGCACAGCCTCAGCTGCTGGGGCGCTGGACACACAGGGGCAAGACCCTGTGCTCACCCCACGGCGGGAGAGCAGGCGGTCCAGACACCAGGGCCCACCCGGGGTGGCGGAGACTGAGCGCGGTGAGTGGCCTGGCAGTGAGCAGCCCCACCGGGTCGGCTTCACCAGCAGCCCAACCAGGAGCTAAAGGAATCAAGGTCATCTCCATCTCCAAGGTCAAGAGCCAAGAAGTGGGTGACGCTCAGCCACTGTGACCAGTACAGGTCCCTACCAGCCCGCAGACCTGCCAATGGCATCACCCAGAGAATCCCTTCTCCAGAGGCTGTGAGAAGCCGGGGGGGGGAGGGGGGGGCAGTGGCCAGAGAAGAGGGCTTGAGGACAGCGCAGAGGGCCCCACACCTCGCAGAGAGTCCACCACGGCCTGCAGCACCCGCAGGAGCTCCTCGCCGAGTAGAGGGAAGTAGTTCTGCGGAAGGAAGGCAGCCAGGTTCTCCCGCTGCAGGCGGTTGCCCAGGTGGTCGGGCAGGCCCACCAGCTTGGCGAGGAGCGTCTCCTGGAGCAGCGGGAAGGCCGGCTCGGCCAGCTGCCAACACTGGCTCTCCATCACGGCGGCCACCCTGCCGGCGCCCAGGAACTGGGCCAGCAGCTGCACCATCTTCATCAGACGGAAGCTCGGGCTGAAGCAAGAGCAGGCGTCATGCGGGAGCCGGGAGCCCGCGACCCACAGCTCACCCCGCACCTAAAACCGATGGTTAAATCCCCCTGGCAGCCAGCCAGTCCCGTCTCCCGCTCCACACCAGCTCTGTGTGTATCTCAGCAACCGCAACCCAGCTGTGCCACGACCCGGGGCCACGTGCAGCCCCGCACGACGCAGTGTCTGGGAACTGCCTCGAGGAAGGTGTCCCCATGAGTTTGCTGCAGGGCCAGGTGGCTCACTGCACAGCAGAGAGGCACGGAGGGAAGGGAGGGAAGGAAGGGGCCCCACGAGGACGGCAAGGCCCACGGCCTAAGCCACCGGGATGGGAACGCTCCTGCTCCCTCCCTTCACCGACGGGGCAGGACCCAGGGCAAGGGCCTCTTCATTGCCAAGGAGATTAACACAACCCCCTTTAAATTCTCCAGTGCTCCGCCAGGGGCAAGTCCTACTCTCAACCTTTCAGGACACCGAATTCCCGCAGCTACTGGAGAACCTGTGGGCCCGCAATCCTTTGCATCACAAGTGACCACATAATCAGACCGAGCCCCACTCACCCAGCCATGCCCTCGATGGACTCCATCAGCACCAGGAAGGCTTGGTCCGCAGGGCCCTCCAGAAAGAAGCTGGCCCATGGTGCCTCCAGCTGGCCGCCCGGCAGGAGCTCCAGCCAGGCGGGGCTCAGCCTGCCCACCAGACACCGGAGCAGGGCTGAGAAGTGCATCCTGGCAAACTCCTCCTGCTCCCCGGGAAGGGCCGGGTTCTCCGCTCCACCGAGATACCGCTTCAGGGACCCCAGCGTGGAAAGGATGCGGTCGCCATCCTCGGAGGAGGAAAGAGTGTGAACTGCTTCCCGGACGGTGAGCCGGACTGCAGAGACAGCTGGGTCCATCCTGGAGTCCATGGGAGACTCAGGTGAGACGGCCACGGAGCCCCTGGCAACCACGCGGGACCCGCTGTCAGACTAGACGTGGGTTCCACATTCTCTCAGAACCCCCACCTCCTGGCCCCTCTTGTTAGGTGGCTAGGGACCCCATCTCTCTGCACCCGCAGGATCCTCCCCTGCCAGCACCAGCCATTTCTACCAAGAGTTGGTTCCCAGCTCAGGGCCCTTCTGGTACCCTCTACAGTAGGTCCACTGGACCTCAGGGTCACAGCTGGGGTGCTGCTGGCATCTAGTGAGGGGGTGGGAGAGGCCCAGGATGCTGGTCAACGTCCCCTATGTGCAGGACAGCACCCACCACAGGGGATTATCCTAACTCCTGCGTCGGTGGCGCTAAGGCCGGGGACCCTGGACCCCCGCATCCTAGCTTCTCTCCCAGGAACCCGTGTCATCTGCAGTATTTCTGGTCAGGCCCCTCTGCGGGGTTCAGTACCACTAGGTAGGTGGTCTGTCCGCGCACCCGGCCACTAGCTAAGGCTGCATCAGGGGCGTGGGGGGGGGGACCTGGGGGACGGGAGGGGGGCCTCCGGGGCGGGAGGGGGACCTCGGGGCGGGCGGGGGACCTCGAGGCCGGGAGGGGGGCCTCAGGGACGGGCGGGTGCCTGGGGGGGCCTGGGGGGGCCTAAGGGGCGCCCGGGGGTCTCGGGGAGGCGCGCACCCGCTGGGTCCCGGAGTCTCCCCGCGCGCTCCCGGCCGCCCCGCCGCTGCTATCCCTCCGCTGATTCGGCACGGCCGCCGAGGCCCAGTTCTGCACGCGGTTCGTGGCCTAGGCTGTGAGACCTCGGGGCACGAGCTTCCCATGCGCTGGCAGAGCTGCCGCTGAATTTTTTCGAGTCCGTGAGGCCGGTGCCCGCGGGCACATCGCGACGAATCTGCCGCGAAGCCCGGGACCCGGAAGAGGCGTGGGGCGGGTGGCCGTGACTGCGCCTGCGCCGAGCGCGGCGGGGCGGGACCTCGGGTGGGCGGGGCCGCCAAGGCAAGGGTTCCCCGCAGCAGGTGGCCGCTTTCCGAGCGCAGCTCCGGGTCCCGGCGGCCGCGCGGGGGCAGCAGCGCCGCGGGCGGCCCGGGAAGGCCTCGCAGCGAGGCGCCGGTCCCGCCTCGGCTGCCCCCCGGGGAAGTCTGGGAAGATGCGTTCCCTCCGCGCGCACTCCTTAAATGCCTGCTGCGTACAGCCAGCCTCTCCAGGCCCCCGCTTGCGGGTCAAGGGCTCGCATGAAGAACAGGCGCCGTCCGTCCGCGAAGTCGGCAGGGGCGTTAGGCAGGGGAGCCTGCGGCTCCGGCTGTTGAGGCTCGGGTCACGGCCTCGGGGCGCTGGGGGGGGTCCGGGGGGGCCCCGCGCTGGCCGGGAGCCCCCTGGAGACGCTCCGTCTTCCCCTGGTCTCCCTCTCCGATCCCGTGCGCTCGCGCGTTCTCGCTCGCTCTCTCTCTTTCTCTCAAATGAATAAATAAATAGAATCTTTTTTAAAAATGTAAGCAGAATGAGGAGCTCCGATTTGGACGTTGCGCCAGGCGTGCAGGCGGGAGGAAGGGAGCAGGGGCGGGGGCAAAGGTGCAGGGCAGGGCTGGGCCAGGCAGGCCGCCCCTGCGGAGTGGGTGTGGGCTGCGACGGGTCGCGGGGAGGACGATGCCCTCCTGGGCCTCTGGGAATCCCCCCGAGTCAGCTCCTGGATTGGAGCCCGGCTCTGGAGCCCGGACAGCAGCTCCGTTGGGCCTGGATCCCTGTGTTGAAGCATGGGAGACACACCCCCAAAGCCTTTAGGTGTCCGAAAAGTGCCTTTGTTGTTTGCTCCAGGCAGCTTCACATTTGAGCTAGACAAACAATTTTAAGTGATAATAATTTTCACTCGGAGACGTTGAGGTTTGCTCCTGTATTTGGCAGCCAGCACTCAGTTCTGGGAGGAGAGTCTCCAGTTGTTCCGTGTGACCCAGTTCTTCCTCCACTTCCTCCACCGACACTTGGAGACTCCTCAGCCATGGGGTTCTGACACATGACAAGTGGCCCTCTCTGGCACACCGTCTTGAGACTGATGCCCTCGGCCGGGAACCCTTCCCAGACTACCTTCCCGTTTTCTCTTCTCTCACTCTGTGCTTGCTCTTCATTGGATTCCCCTTGAAGGCTATACTTTCTCTCTCTCTCTTTTTTTCCATCTCTCTGTCTTTTTGCCCTGCTTTCTGGGCAATTGCTTAAATCTTGCCTTTCAGCTTTCCTGATTTAATTATTTTCTTTTAAGATTTTGTTTATTTGAAAAAAAATAAAATAAAATAAAATAAAATAAAAAGATTTTGTTTATTTGTTTGAGAGAAAGAGAACAAACGGAGTAGCAGAGGGAGAGGGAGACACACGCTGCCCGTAGAGCAGGAGCCCGACGCCAGGCTCAATCCCAGGACCCTAGGATCATGACCTGAGCAGAACACAAAGCCAGATGCTTAACCCTCTAAGCCACCCAGAAGCCCCTAATTATTTATTTGTTTGGAAAATCCTTATTCAGAGCCTTGAGGAGAAGCGGGGCCCTGGGACACCCTGACCTTGGACCTGTACTGGTTACGGGTCATTGGTTGTGGCCTGGGGACACTGACACACATCCTGCCCCTGCAGGTGGGGAGGCTCTCTCTGCACCTCCACCTGCCCTGCCCTTGACCTGTCACTCTCCCGGGCCACATTGGATCCGTGCATTCAATGCTGTCTCCCTCCCCTTGAGTTCTCCTTGGCCCTGGGTCCCTTCACCTTTGTCCTTTTGCTGTTGCTGGAGTCACACCTGGGAGAAGAGGAGCCATTCAAGACTGTGCACGGCCACTGCTATAACCAGTGACTGCTGGGTGTCCCAGGGCCACCCACTCCCCAAGGCCCCAGGGGAGGACACTTCCTGCCTCCTCCAGCTTCTGGCTTTCTCTGCACCACATGACCCTGGCCTCTGCCTGTCTTCCCACGGCCTTCTCCCCTGTGCCTCTGCTCTTCTGTCTTTTGTAAGGACACCCAAACTCAGCATGGTCTCATCTCAAGATCCTTAATGATATTTGCAAGAGCCCTTTTTTCCCAAATAAGCTTACATTCACAAGTACAGAGGAATTCACAGAGTTGGGATTTGGACCTACCATTTCAGGGACCACCATTCAGCCCATCATACAACCTATACCTCAAAGTAAATTAAGGTGGCTCCCAACCCCATTTCCCTTGCCATATCAAAGGGAGAGGGATGGGCCTCACAGGACCCTCTGTGCATGGCCCGCACCCTGGGCCCCACGGCACACTTGGCTCTGGGGGCTCCTTGGCCCTGACCCGGCCCTGTCCAGCTTCAACTTCTGTCTGGTGGGAGCATGAGTCCATGTGCCCCTGCTAAAGCAATCACCTCCTTCTGCCTCTGAGCCAGCCAGACCAAGGCTCACACTCAGAAGAACTGTTTTCCAGAGAAACTGTTTGCATCTGTTTTAAGCTTGTGTCCTTGGGAACCTCCATCTCTGCAGAGCTCACTGGCTGGAAAGCGAATGCTTTTCATTAAGGTGGCAGGAAGTACCTGAGTCCCAGCCAGTGTGGAAGAGGGAAAGGTCCACTGGCTAGCGGGGGAGGGGGGGGGAGCGGCGCAAAGCAAGCTGCCTTCTCCTGCCGTCGGGGCCGCTCTCCGTGCGTCCTCAGGATGGGCTGCCCGCGGAGGAAGACCCTGTGTTTCTTCCTTATTTTCGCGCCTGTATATCTGCATGGGGCTTTGTCACAGGAAGCCAGCCCTGCAGGGCAGAGAAAACCATTTTTCGAGAGGCTCCGAAGGCTAGAAGAGCAGGTGAGTATACCCGCCACTCGGGGCAGTTGCGTGTGTTAAATTCGACAGCCCATGCAGAAACGGCGTGATGAGCGCCCACGCTCTGGGGACACAAACATGAAGTGTGGGGTGACGCTACTGTCACCTACAGTTGGCAGCCAGCTGGGCTCTGCTATGAAGTCAAACCAACTGACAGTGAGGACTGGCTGGGAGGCGGGGTGGAAGGGCCGCGGAGTGCCCCGGAGGGGTACTGGGTGTGCTGGGCGTGGGGTGGGAGGCCTCAGGCTCTCTGCAGGCACTCCCCGCTTTGATCCCCACAAACCACTCACAGAGCCCACCCTGCCCTACATCCACTCAGGGGCGAGGGTCACAGGTGAGGCCGTGGCGGGGGGCAGGGGGTGCCACAAGCCCTCAGCCCACAGAGTGCAGCCCAGGGACCTTGGGTTCTTCGCCCACATCTCTGAGCAAGGCCACCGTGGGCTGGTTGTGGTAATGGGCCTGGCCCTCACGCAGCTGCCTGCAGGTCAAATCCATGGGGATCACGGCCGGTGCATGGGCAGGAAGGCTTGTCCTGTGTCCTCCCCAGCCTTCAGCCCCTGTGCCTGCTGTGTCTCCTCTCTACAGTTCCGGAGGTTCCAAGAGGTGACCTTAACACACCTGCAAGGCCTTGCCAGTAACTACAACCTGTCCTACAACATTGACACTCGGTTCCAGAGCCTGGCCCAGGACACCCAAGCGGTGGCTCTGGCGGTGAACCAGTCGCAGGCCACCCTGCAGAGTGACCTGAGCCACCTCAAGACCTGGATGCAGAAGACACGGCGCAGAAGCCGGAAGGTGGACTCTAGGCTGCTGGCCTTGGGTGCTGCCCTGAGTGAGAGGGACAGGCAGCGTACCCAGGAGGGGAAGGAGCGGGAAGCACAGAGGGATGCCCTCTCCAGCCTGGCTCTGGACCTGAGGGCCCTGCAGGACGCGCTGGCTCGCCTCACACACCTTGTGCAGGGCCAGGGTGCCAGGCTGGCTGCTCTCGAGGGGCAGCTGCAGGTGGCTGGCCCTGGCACTGTTGCCCCGGGGCTGACCCCAGCACAGCCCCCCACCCTGCCTGGGCACCCAAGCCCCAGCTCCCCAAGGCTGCAGAGGGGAAGGCAGGTGCTCAGAGCTTCACCTGCGACTGGGGACCCACCCCAGGACTTTGCTGGCCATCCGCAGGGGACACGGGCACCTCCTGGCCCAAGCAGCCAGTGGGCATGGCCCCCCGAGAGCCCAGGAGAGAGTAAGTACCACGGCCTGCCCTTACCCCGTTGGCCTCCCCTCTCCCCATTCGGGTCTCCTTGGGCCTCCGCTCCCCTCTGAACAGCCTTCCCCCTGGAGCTGTGTGGAGAGGACGCTGGCTTCACAGCCCCATGTACCCCCAGAAGGAAGAGGGGCCATGCAGGTCATGGCCTGGCATTGGGAGTGGATGTGTGCATACGGCTGAGGTGCCGCAGGGGCGGGGCAGTAGATGACCCCTCCGACTTGGTGGTCACTCGCATCAGGACTGGCGGGATATTACTACATCCTCAACCGTCACCAGCACGAGCCTCCCAGGCAGGCCTGGACCTCAGCCGCACCCCGTGGGGCTTGTGCCGAGAGTGGAGGCCCCGCTGCGAAGCTGACTCTGCTTTGCCATCTCGGATCTCCCAGGACAGGGTCTCTGGCTGCAGCCCTCCTGACATTTGGGGCCAGTGTGGGTGTCCCCAGTGCGGTGGGGGTTTAGCAGCAGCCCCTGCCTCTATGCGCGCAAGGCCAATCCATCTTTAACCTGCGTTTTAACTAGGTTGCTTCTGTGTCTGGCTCAGCAGCTCTAGGGCCCCACTAATCTGAAGAATGGTTTCCCTCCACCCGGGTGGCTCTGGTGGCCTCACCAGTGAGGCAGGGCTGACCAGCTGGCCTGTGAGGAACCACCAGGGCTCCCAGGATCCCAGGAAAGATTTGGGGGTCCCCAAAGCTCAACCCATGCTGTCTTGCTCCTTGGGGGTCCCCAAAGCTCAACCAGAACTACAGATATTTCTAGATGTCTTCAAGGGGGGGTTGGTTGATTATCTCTGGTAGCATCTGCCCTACGTTATCATCATATCATCATCATCATCATCACCATCATCATCATTTTAGAGAGAGAAAGAAAGCAAGCAGGGGGAAGGGGCAAAGGGAGAGAGAATCTCAAGCAGGTTTCCCGCTGAGCACTGAGCCCGACATGGGGCTCGATCCCATGACCCTGAGATCATGACCTGAGCTGAAACAAGAGCTGGATGCTCAACCAGTGGAGCCCCTGCAGGTGCCCCCTGCCCTGCATTAGGACAGGGGTCCCTGAGGTGAAGACAGGGGCTGGGGGCTGCCCACAGAACACCCTCCATCCTTGAGTCCAGTGGGCAAGTGGGTTAGAAATGTAGGTCCCCAGCCTGCCACTCGGAACCTGGGACCAGGTGCAGCACCCCCAGGCCCCCCAGCCCATGGACCCTCTGTCAGGCAGACCTGGAGAGGGCTGGCCCCAAAGACATCCACATCCTGATCCCTGGACCCTGTGGGTACCCTCACATGGCAAGAGGACTCTCCAGCCACGAGCACAGATGCTGAGATGGGAGGGGATCTGGGATTAACACCGGGGTCCTTGTAGAAGAGGCAGGGAAGTCAGGGTCCGAGGAGCTGTGCCCAGGGATGGAGGGAGAGGGATGTGCTTTGAAGATGCAGGAGGGGCTGTGAGCCACGGAGCGAGGGTGTCTGTGGAAGGTGGAAGGGAGGGAAGGATTCTCCCTGGGCCCTCGGGAGGGAACCAGCCCTGCCTGCCCCGTGATTTTACTCAGGGGCCCCGTGTCTGCCTTCAGACCTCCAGGAACAGGAGATACTGTACTTGTGTGGTTTGGGGCCTGCAAGCTTGTGGGGCTTCTCACAGAGGCTCGCTCCCGCCGAGGCTATAAGACTGCCCTGGCTCCCAGTCTTCCCACCCGGAAGATGGGCTGATGGTGCAGCAAGGACCGTGGGGACCCTGCACGGCCAGCCCCACGCTCCGTGCTGATGCAGGTCAGCCACGGGCTCTGAAGCCCACGGCCCAGAGCAAGGGCAGTCCTGCGGCGTGGACGCTCGTGCCTCTGCATAGTGCCGGGCCAACTGTCCCCTCTGTTGCAGCCTGTGACGTGGGCCCTGTGCTGGTCTTCCCGAATGCCTCCACCCAGAACGTCGCCTTCCTCAGCCCCGGCTTCGCCTCGGGCCTGCGAGCCCTGTCTGTGTGCAGCTGGGTGCGCATGGCCTCAGGCCACTTGGGCACCCTGCTCTCCTATGCCACCGAGGAGAATGACAACAAGCTCGTGCTGCACGGCAGGGACTCCCTGGTCCCTGGCTCCGTCCACTTTGTGATTGGAGACCCAGCCTTCAGGGAGCTGCCCCTGCAGCCGCTGCTGGACGGCCGGTGGCACCACGTGTGTATCATCTGGACATCCACACTGGGCAGGTACTGGGTCCACGTGGACCGCAGGCTAGTGGCCACGGGCTCCCGCTTCAGGGAGGGCTACGAGATCCCTCCAGGAGGGTCCCTTGTGCTGGGCCAGGAGCAAGACAGCATGGGGGGCGGCTTTGACAGCTCTGAGGCCTTTGTGGGGAGCATGGCAGGCCTGGCCATATGGGACCGGGCACTGGTCCCTGGGGAGGTCGCAAAACTTGCCACTGGGAGGGAGGTCCCGGGGGGCGCCATCCTGACACTGGCCGATGCCCAGTGGGTAGGCGGATTCGTGCAGCGGGCGAACTGCAGCTGCCTGGAGCTGTGTCCCTGAGGCCTGGGCACGCCCACTGTGTCACGCTCTGGGCCGGACAGGAGCAGCCTCAGCAGCACTCAGCACCCTGACCCCTGCACAGCCCCTAGAGGGCCCCTCTGCAACTGGGGAGGGGACCGGGCAACGCGGGAAGGGAATGGGCAACAGGTGGAGCGGGGCCGGGCGAGGACGCAGGCATTGCCGCGTGGAGTCCTACGGGCTGTGCCATCATTCAGGCAGGGAGCGCAGGACCCCATTGGGGCCTCTCATCTGGGCTGCGTTTGCAGCAGAGAACCCCATTTTCCTGGAAACCATGTGGGTGCATTTGAGCTGCCGTGGCCCTCCCCCGGGTGGCTTGTGAAAGTGTCCCCCTTGCTCTCACATCCCTCAGGAAAGGGACCGGGAATCCATTTCCTGCCCCCAAAGCTACCACGCCCTTGGCTGGGTGCCCTGGGGGTTCCCCTGGGGGTTCCCCTCGTGGCTCAGGAGCAAGCTATTCAGAAACAAACATGGCCAGGGGGGCAGTGCCCTTAGCTGCCCCGCGGGAGCACCACTGGAGCATGCGCCCTAAGGCCCACCCATGAGACCCCACAGCGCACGTTTTAGCAAATTTACTGAGTTGTGCAACCATCATCACAATCCAGTTTTAGAGTGTTTCCGTGTCCCGCCCCCCGCCCCCCCGCCAGTCATACCTGTTAGGGGCCACTGCTGTGCCCCCAGCTCCGGCGACCCCTGACCGCTCTCTGGGCTGAATGGCCTGTTCTGGGCCTTGGACGGTTCACCTAATGGAGTCACGTGCTATGGTCTCATGGCGCTTCATCCCTGGTGGGTATTTGGGTTGCTTCCAGTCTCTGGCTTTTGTGAATAAAGCTGCTCTGAGCATGCTCGTTGCAGCCCCTTGTGTAGAAACAGGCTCGTTTCCCTTGGGGTACCTGGGAGCCGAGTTTCTGGGCCCTGTGGTGCAACACGTCTGGACTCTCAAGGAAACCGCCAAACTGGTTTCCAGAGCGGCTGCCTCCCACCAGCCGGTGTGAGCACACCTGCTTGGCCGCGGCCTTGCCAACACTACACGTCGTCAGTGTGACATGTATTTTGACAAATCCGCACGGTGGCCCATAAAAGAACAGGCACCGACAATAGGCGTTAAGTTTCGGGGCGGTGAACAGCTGCGGTTTTGGGGACTCCCAAGGAAGAACCAAACACAAGCTCATGGGATCAGGAAGGAATGGGGGCAGGCAGGACAAGAGGGTATTCGGGCGGGCGGAGGGGGCAGTCATGGAGTTCAGAAATAGGCTCAGTTCTTAGGACTTCCCCCTCTTTGTTTTTCAATTTATTTTTATTTTTAAGGACTCCCCACACCCAACGTGGGGCCTGAACTCACAACCCCGAGATCGTCACATGCTCCACTGACTGAGCCAGCCAAGTGCCCTGAGAACCCGCCCCCCATTTTATTTTTTTAAAGATTTATTTCTGTATTTATTAGAGAGAGAGAGAGAGAGGGCATGTACAAGGAGCCTGGGGAAGGGCAGAGGGAGAGAAGAGTCTCAGAATCTCCAGCGGACTCCCGGCAGAGCGCCCCACATGCGGGGGTGGGGGGGAGGAGAGGGCCCTTGATCATCTGACCCTGAGATCACGACCTGAGCTGAAATCAAGGGTCAGAGAGGACACTTAGCCAACTGAGACACCCAGGAGCCCCTCCTCCCCTCTTTAAAATCCAGAAGACAAAAAAAAAAAAAAAAAAAATCCAGAAGACAAGCAAGAAAAGCCCCACCCCGGCCTACCCAGCCCTGCCCAGCCCTGGTCCTGGTTTCAGCCCTGCAGCTGCCCCATTGGGCAAGTGCTCTATAGGGCCCCCTCGGTCTCTTGACGCCTTCCCATCTCTGCAGAGCTGTGGCCCCAGCAATCTGGAGCCTCCCCCCACATGTATCCATGAGTCAAGGTCAGAGGAGGCATTCTAGAACTGAAACCCTCTCGGTGGCCCCATGAATGCTCCCTGAATCATAGACTTCTGCTTCCTCCTGCACTTCCCCAGGGCACGTGCCCCCTCTTGGCTCTTCTTTCCTGGGCACCTGGGCCTTTCTCTGGAGCTCTTCTCAGTCCTACTCTGCAGTTGAGGAGGGAGGGATGACGTGCTTCTGTGAGGAACACTGGTAATCCGACTATTTCTGCAGGGCCAGCAGGATCCCCAACATAAAAGGACCATACAGGGCATCATTTCTGACCCCTCCCCTTCTTTGGGGTGCTTATAGCACCTGGGCAACCCACGATGGCCCCCCATTCATAGCAGGATTCCCCTACAAGTCCACAGACCCTAAAGCCACAGGAACATGGCAGAGACTGCATTGCTGTGGACTGCCCACATTCACACTCAGGAAGCTTCATGGGGCATGGGATTCCAGGAGGGCAGCGCAGCCTGGGGATAGGCCTGGAGTCAGGGCTGAGAGCTTAAACTTAAGGGGGGCTCTGGTCACTGAGACTTTGGAGCCTGGGCTCTGTCCAGCCTGACCAGGGAAGCCATGTAGGGTTTGAAGCAGGGCAGTCTTAACACGAATCTCATGTGATCGGCCATTCCTATGGGGTCAGTGACAAAGTCCTCCCCTGTGCACGAGCCACCTATCATCCATCAAATCCCACCTATGTCCTGAGTCTGTTGTGTTTCTGGATAAGGAAGACAAAATGAAAAAAAAAAAAAAAAAAAAAAGGAAGACAAAATGACTCAGAGATGCCCTTCTCATGGGGGCCGAGGCCTGACCCCCCATAGAGCTGCACTGGTTTCTCCTTTCCCCGCCCTGCCCATTCGTCCTCTAGAAGGGCCACTGGTCCAGCAGGCGTACAAGTTCATGCACCGCACAGTGCTGGCCTTTGGGACCAGCCCGGCCCTGCCTGGCCATAGAGCTGCCCCCCACCTCCGGCAGGACTCCTTCATCCCACGGACTGTCCCCTCTTCCCTGTCACCCTGCTGGACACTTCTGCCTGCCTGGACGTCTTCACAGGAACCCCATCATCCACTCCGCTCCGTGAAGCACACCCAGTCCCCACAGGGCCTGCTCCTCAGGTGCGCCCCAGCCCCCGAGCACCGGCCCACAATCTAGGCTCTCGTCCATCACTACAAAGGGCGAAACCAGATGACACTTATGAGTAAACACCGTCTTCGAAAGAAGGTTGTTTTCAGAATTTTCCAAACAGCATTGCACAGTACTTGGGAAAATTCCACACCCTGCCAGACTTCTCTTATTTTTAGTTTTAGTTTTGTTTCTGAGTTATGTGGGGGGAGGGGCTCCGTTGTCTTCTCAGCCTGAGCCTCCAGAAGACTTTTAAAAATCATTTCCTTTTCTAAAGTTTCAAACCAAAAATAGTAGTTGCAAGAGGGATGCACTGCAGGTCATAGGTGTTTGGCCTGGACTGCCGGGGTCAGCCTTCAGCCACATCTCCTCCCCTCTGGCGCTGGCCACCTGTCCTGATGGCCAAGCTGCACACATCACAGCCCATCCACCTGCACCTGCCGGGTGTCTCCTGAGAATAGGGACCTGTGCTGCGTGACCCCAAGACATGCTGGGCCTTGGGCCATCCTACCACCCGGCGCGGGCGTGCCTAAGCTCTGCAGGTTGTCCCAGGGACGCCAGGAGCCTTCCGGTGTCCTGTCCCTTCAGTCCGGTGCAGAGGGCAGCCCCCGCCCTTGGCCCTTGGAGGCCCAGCAGTTTAGCAGCTGTCCCTCGGGCCGGGTGCGTGACGGCCACGCAGCTTCTGCAGCGATGAGCCAGGAGCCCCGTGTCCTCGGCACAAGGGCCCGGGACGCCCGGGGGGTGCTGAGCCTGAGCCCGGCTTGGGGGGCGTCCGCTGGCCCCCCAAGATTTCTTTCCTTTCCTCTGATAGGGAACCTGCAGGGGGACGCCGAGGCCGCGCACCGGGTCCGCGCGCAGCAGGCCAGCCCCGGCTGCAGCGCGCGGGGTGCTCGTTCCTCCGCGGTGGCGGGGCGGCCAGGGGTCCGCGCGTCCCACCTCCCGCCGATTAGGCGGCCGGCACCCGCTCCAGGGGGGGCTCCCTGCCCGCCCTCCTCCCCGTTCCCCCTGTCCCGTCCGCCCGGACCCCGACTCCCCTCTCCGGTCCCGCCGTGATCCGTTCTCGGAGACTGGGCCCACGCAGGTCACCCAAGCGAGCGGCAGCCAAGTCCCCTCCGCCCCAGGCAGCGCCGGGCGCCGGACTACAACTCCCAGGAGGCGCCGCGCGGGCGTCCCTGCGCGGCCGCCGTCTTGCGTCACGTGGACGGGCCTCGCGGGTCACGTGGCGGCGGCGAGGGTCACGAGAACAAACACAGGGCCGCCGCGTTCGCCGGGCGGGTCGGCCGCCGCGGGCCATGGCCAACGTGTCCAAGAAGGTGTCGTGGTCCGGCCGCGACCTGGACGACGACGAGGCGGCGCCGCTGCTGCGGAGGACGGCGCGGCCCGGGGCGCCGGCCGGCGAGAGCGCGCCGCTGCTGAACGGGGCCGGGCCGGCGGCCGCCCGCCAGGTGAGGCCCGGCCGCCCCGGGGAGCCCGCGGCGCGGTCAGCCTCGCCGCCGCCGGGAGCGGCCTCGCAGTGCGGGCCTGGGCCGGGCCTGCCGTCCGCTCCGACCCGCGGCGCCCGGCTCTGCCGCGATCGTGCCCCGGTGGCGGGGGATGGGCCCTGGGCCGCGCCTGGTGGGGTCCGAGCGGCGGGCCGCGCTCGCCGCCGCCCTGCCCTGGACCTGGCCCTGCCGAGGTCTCTGCTGCTCCGCGGGGCCGGCCCAGGGCGGTCGGGGGAGTCACAGGCGTTTGCTCCCACGTTCCCTCCGCGATTAGTTGAAATTGGAGCGTGCGGGCGGCCGGCGCGTGCGAGCAACAGGTCAGGGGGTCGCGCCGTGTCCCCGGCGGCGGGGCGGTCGGCGTGTCTGCGAGTGTATGTGGGTCGTGTTAATTTTGAGTTAATGAGCTGTTTTTATCCCTCGCCGGGTCTCGGTCTCCTTTTGCTTTTTTCGTTCCTGTCTTGTTTAAACGTTAGAACAGCCTTTAAAAATTAGGAAGGGGGATCCCTGGGTGGTGCAGCGGTTTGGCGCCTGCCTTTGGCCCAGGGCGCGATCCTGGAGACCTGGGATTGAGTCCCACGTCGGGCTCCCGGTGCATGGGGCCTGCTTCTCCCTCTGCCTGTCTCTGCCTCTGTCTCTCACTGTGTGCCTATCATAAATAAATAAAATTTAAAGAAATTAGGAAGGACGCCAGCTTGAGGCTATTTCTGGGGGGGCTTATCCTGAACTTCCCCATTCTGTCCAAATGCATCAGAGACTGACAGCCCATGTCAGCCCTTTGAGGGAGGTCTCATGCCGAAATGGTTCCCACATCCACATGAGCAGGGATCCAATCTGGAGGGAGGCCTTGGGAGCGCTTTGTTACTTTCTCCTTGGAACATTATTGTTTTCTTTTTATTTTTTTATTTTTTAAATATTTATTTATTTATTTATGATAGAGGCAGAGACACAGGAGGAGGGAGAAGCAGGCTCCATGCCGGGAGCCCGATGCAGGACTCGATCCTGGGACTCCAGGATCGGGCCCTGGGCTGAAGGCAGGCACTAAACCACTGAGCCACCCAGGGATCCCCTCTTAAACAATTTTTTAAAATGTATTATGCACCTATTGTGTCTGGCTGCATGCAGTTTGCCTGGAACACAGGTGCAGAAGCAGCTTCATTCCTACTGGCTGCGGGCTCATGGAGAAGCATGCCTGACCCTCTGTGAACACTGTGTGCAGGGCTCCCCGGGCAGTGGCTTGGAGAGTGCAAGACCCACAGGTGGGCCAAGAGGTGGGAAAGGATGGAGAGTGTGTTTGGGGGACCTTCTGTGGGTTTGGAAAGTAGATCGGAGTGGGGTGAGAGGTGGGTCAGACCTATCGCAGACAGCTGCTGGCCTTGAATTTGCCTTTATCTCAAAGAGAGCCCTGCAGGAAGCTGCATCAGAACCTGCAGTGTGTAGACTTTTGGCGGAGGTGGGGGGGCGGAGACTGTAGATGCTTGAGCTAGGAGTCCTGCTGCACACCCGAGGAGGCAGGCCTCGTGGCCTCTCATGCCTCAGGGTCCTCCCCAGCAGATCGGTGAAGGTGTGCGCTGCGCTGAGCTCAGGGCCTGTCCCAGCTGGTCCCACTCTCAGGGTGTTAGTATTGGAAACAGTGGCATGAAAATGACTGGATCGGGGATCCCTGGGTGGCGCAGCGGTTTGGCGCCTGCCTTTGGCCCAGGGCGCGATCCTGGAGACCCGGGATCGAATCCCACGTCGGGCTCCCGGTGCATGGAGCCTGCTTCTCCCTCTGCCTGTGTCTCTGCCTCTCTCTTTCTCTCTCTCTGTGACTATCATAAATAAATTAAAAAAAAAAAATTAAAAAAAAAAAAAAGAAAATGACTGGATCGTCGTTCACAGAGTGACTCTGCTGGCAGCTCTCCTGTGGGGAAGGCGTGCCCTGGGCCGGCAAGCTGAGTTCAGTGTTGGGCTCCGGGGGACACCCTGGCTCTGCAGCAGAGGGCGGCCTGTAAGCTGCTGTCAGTCCAGGCCCATTTGAACTAAAATGGCAACCCGAGCAAACGCCCACCCTACGGGAATGTTCTAGTGGATCAGACATGGGAGCTTGTCGTGGCCATCTCCTGGGCCTTTGGAATTTGTTGCATGATGTCCAGAGTTGGATCGTGGTGGTGTGGCCACCTTGACACAGGCACGGCCTGCCAAGCTCCTGAAGTAGTTGCTGTGGGCAGCGTGTGCCATGTGGCTGCCCTGCCAGGCTGCTAAGTGCCCAGCGGGGAGTAGGCACAGCCCTGGGCAGGATATGCTGGTCACCACTGAGCTCAGCCTCCATCTGCCCGGGAGCAGGCCGTTCCCTTTGTCAGGCCCCTGGGCCTGTTGTGCTCAAGTGTGGGGTGATGCTGAGTTATCAGCGAGTCACCCCATTCTGCCGCTGGGACAAGGAGAGGGTGAGGTCAACCAGCAAATCATGGTCATATGTATGGGCAGTGGGAAGCAGGGCATTTCGAGAACTCAAGGGAATTCTGAAGCAGAAGCAGATGCTCCAGGGGTGGGGGGTGGGGTGTGTACAGTATTTGTAAATGCAGGACACTTCCAGGGACCTTGGCTTTGAGAAGCTCCACCTTGGGGTCAGGGGTAGGACTCTCAGGTTAGTGTTTGGAATCCGTTCTAGGGATCTTGCTTTTCTGGGAACTGGGTTTCCTCTGTGTCCTGCCCTGATGACCTGGAGCCACAGACCACAGCCTGAGAGTGCTGGGGACAGGGGAGCGCGTGTTCAAGAGCCCCTTGAATTCTGCTCTACACAAGTGAGCACCCCATCTTTCTCCTAGGTGGCTCTTTGCACTGTGCTCAGCCCACCTGGAAGTTCTTCTGCCTAAGTGTCCTTGACCTATCCTCCTTTCTCCACCCAGCCACAGCCCTACTTTGTAGGGTTCAGGCTGGCTGTCCCAGTGCCCTCCCGAGGGCTCCCCAGATCTGTGTCTTTCCTGCCCCTAGTCCCACCGGTGTAGGGTCAGTGGGGATGGGACAGATCACCACTGCAGCAAGGGCATCGTGGACTCTGGAGCTGATGGACTAGACTGGGCCCAGGCCTAGACAGAGGGTGTCAGGAGCCCCCACCCCGCACAGCTCACTTCCCCCCCCCATTGGGGTTCAGCCCCTACAGGCAGCCTCGTCCACTTGATCCAGTGTGCCTGGCCCCCCCAAGCTTCCTCACGTTTGCACTTACCTTGTGTACGGGCAGCTGCGCGCCTGGCCTGGAAGCCCCTGGCTGCTGGAGCCCTCTATCCTCCATGCTGAGCCCGGAGCCTGGCGGCTGCTAGAACACACAGCAACAGAATGGGGCAGCACACAGCCTTTAAATTGTTTTTAAACTTGGTTTTGCTTTGAGTGAAAACACAACAAAATTTACTGTCTTGTCTAGTTTTAAGCATACAGTTCAGAGGGGTTAAAGGCATTTGCATTGTTGTGTAACCCCACCACCGGCCAAGGAACTGGTCCATCTTGCACAACTGAAACTGTCTCCGTGAAACGCTCAGCCCTAGACCCTGGTGCCCACCCTTGTACTTCCTGTCTCTCTAAACTTGACTGTTCTAGAAACCTCATACTGTGGTGTGAGTGGAATCAAACAGTGTTTATCTTTTTGTGACTGGCTGCTTTCTCTTAGCATAACGTCCCTGAGATTTGTCTGTGTTGTAGCATGTTGCAGAAGTTCCTTTTTTAGGCCAGACAAGCTTCTGCTGCACCGGTAGACCATAGTAGGTTTATCTGTTCATCCGTCAGGAGATACTTGGGTCGCTTCTACCCCCTGACTGAGGTGAATCATGCCGCCGTAAGCATGGTGTGCAACGGTCTCTTTGGGTTCCTGCTTCCAGCTCTTTTCAGGACACACCAGGGGTGGACTGCTGGCTCACATGCCCTCCTGTGTTTAATTTTCCAAGGAAGTGCCACACTGCTTTCCACTGCTGTGCACCCCCACCCCGCATGCGGGGCTCCAGCTTCCCAGCCTCCCCTGCACACCCGCTGCTCTGTGGTTTGGTGGGGGCCATTTGGACAGGTGTGAGATGCCACTTCACTGTGGTTCTGACCTGCATCTCTAATCCTGATGATGCTGAGCATGTTTTCCTGTGCCTGTTGGCCATGTGTGTGTCACCATTGGAGACATGTTTTCAGGTTCTCTGCCAACTTTTTAAATCGGGTTGTTGATTTGTAGGAGTTCTTTACATGTTGTGGATGTTAACTCTTTCAGATATGCAATTTGTAATATGTTCTCCCATCGTGCAAGCTGCCTTTTCCCTCTCTTGTCTCCTGTGATGCACAGAAGTTTTTCAGTTTGACGCGGTGGTTCCATTGGCGTGTATGTAAGGTATTTTGTATTTATTCATGAGAGACCCAGAGAGAAAGAGCAGAGACACAGGCAGAGGGAGAAGCAGGCTCAAGGCAGGGAGCCCGATGCGGGACTTGATCGCAGGACCCCGGAGTCACGCCCTGAGCCCGAAGGCAGTTGAGCCTGAGTGGCTCAACCACTGAGCCACTCAGGTGTCCCGCGTGTATGTTTTTTTTACCTGTTTACAGATAGGTATGGATTTATGGGACCTTGACAAGGCTGTACACAGAAGGCCTGTGCACCTTCCCCAGGTTTCTCCGTGGCTTCCTCCCACAGGACGATAGTGCCAGGCTAGCACCAGGACATCGACGTCAGCACGTGTGTGGCTCTCCACCCTTACATGCGTCATGCATCTGCATCCACCTAAGTGCCACCGCAGCCAGCATGCCGAGCATGCGCATCAGCACGAACCACTCTCATCCTCCCTCTTGTGGTCACCCCTCCCTTGTTCGCATTCCCCCAGGCCTGGTGATTTGAGTGTCAGGGCAGCTGCGCAGTGTGTCATCTATGAGATTGGCTGCTTTGACTCAGCAGCATGCCCCAGAGATTGCGTCCAGGCTCTTGTGCGTGTCCATAGTTTGAGGAGCTGGTACGTAATCTCCTCTGCTCGAGAGAAAGAACCCGTGTCAAGTAAATCACTGAACTCTAAGTGGCTTGTTTGACTGCGAAAGAGATTTCCTGGAAGATGTGCTTAAAGCTAGAAAAGATGTGCTTAAAGCTAGAAAAGAGAAGTGGGGAGCTTGAGAGGCCAGGGGAGGGAGGGGCTGCCACCTGGCAGCATGACCTCGCATTTCCAGCCAGGAGTGCTCTGTTGGGGCGCAGCTGGCATCCTCTAGTTGGGCGCTGAGCACCTGTGTCACCTGAGCGAGTGAGCCCGTGCCCACAGGACCATTCTCGTCACACCTCCCCCGAGGCGACATCTGCCTGCAGCCTGGCCCTCGGAGACCGTGCAGATGCCAGAGGAGATGCACGTGGGCCCTGACTTGGGGCCCCTTCCTGCAAGGGGGATGCCTGCCCGGGTAACCGAGCTTCCCTGCTTCCCTCCTGATGGCTGGTGGGTGGGAGGGAAGCGGGCAGTCTGCCAGGGCAGAGGGCACACCTCCACCTGCCTCGCACTCTTGGACGGTCGGCACTGCCCTGGCCTTTCTCTGTGCCTGTACGTCTGCACACGTGTCTGGTGTTGCTCTGGCCAGGCTTGTGGCCAGGTGGTGGCCAGAACTCCTCCTGATCACGTGTCCTGTCTGTGGAGCAGAGGCGGCAGTGGGCTTGAGAACTGGGGTCCCTCGCCAGGCCAGCCCGGTGGCCAGGGGGGCCAGCGCTTCCGCCCCAGGCTCGGAGCTCAGAGACCCACCCTGTCTTCCTCAATGGATCAAGTAGCTTGGGGGCATCGTCTGTGTTTTTAGAAAGAGACAGGGTGGCTCAGCGGTTGAGCGTCTGCCTTTGGCTCGGGGCGTGATCCTGGAGACCTGGGATCGAGTCCCACATCAGGCTCCTGCATGGAGCCTGCTTCTCTCTCTGCCTGTGTCTCTCATGAATAAATAAATCTTAAAAAATAAAAGAAACATTTTTCTCCATAACCCCCCATTTTACTGGTGCTCAGTGCACACACATGGAGAAAAGTGCCCGGCTGTGCACATGGAGCGGGAGGACCGTCCTGTGAGCACGCTGCACGCTCCTCTGCCCTCGTCCTCGGAAGCTTCCACCTGTTGTGGGCGAGTGTGGGACCTGGAGCACTGTGTGCTGTTTTCTACAGGCGCCCATCTCGGGGGTGGGGACTAGGGGTGGTGACTAATAACAAGGTAGAAGTTGTAACGATACAGTGTAACAGGTTGTGGGAATGCGCGCTCCCCACCTGCCCATGTGACGTGTGCAGAGGATGTGCAGTGGGGCAGTGGCCCCTGGTGACGCAGCACTAGGCGGCTGCTGAGCTGCTGACCAGTCAGGAGGAGGGTCACCTGCTGCCTCCTGTGTCCGAAGCCGCGGAGAAGGGGGAGGATCGTAGACGCTGCTCGTCCGTGGGCCCCCGTCCAGGCAGCTTGGGGGTGACCAATCCTGGAACGCGTTTCTCTGAAATGCAGAGGTGGCTGGCGTCTGTTCTGTTCCCGTGCGGTGCGCAGAAGGCAGTCACGGGCCTGCTCGTCTGTCCCTGGTGGCTGATGGGAGTGTGGCCACCCCCCGTGGCCCGAGCCCTCAAGCTCACGATAGGACGTGGGTGGCGTGGGGTGTGGGATTTGGCAGACGCTGGTGCAGGCGTCCTATAGAACTTGGTCCCCAGGGCTGGCGGCCGTCTGGGGGCTCAGGCCGAGGACAGCGGGGCCTCAGGGCTCATTCGGGGACCGGGCGCCCTGGGGTCTGGCGCTGGCCTGCAGGAGGGTGGTGGCGCCCCCGCAGCGCCGCCCGCGGCTGAGCACTCTGCGATGTCTCTTATGCTTCTAGTCACCACGGTCAGCATTGTTCCGGATCGGACAGATGAGCAACGTGGAGCTGGACGATGAGTTGCTCGACCCGGTGAGTGTAGACTCGTCCCCAGCCTCTCCGCTCTCGGTGCTCACCCGCCCCCAAGGGGGCAGAGGCCCGCTGTTGCGTAGGTGCTGCCCGGCAGAGCACGGGGAGTAAATGCTGAACAAGAGGGTGGCGGACAGGGCACCAGGTGGCTCAGTCGGTTGAGCATCTGCCTTCGGCTCGAGTCATGATGCCTGGTCCTGGAATAGACCACCCCCCCACCCCCCCCCCCCCCCCCCCCCCGCAATCAAGCTCCCTGCTCAGCGAGAGGTCTGCTTCTCCCCAACTCTGTCTCTGCCCCTCCCCCCTCTGCATCTGCCCCTCCCCCCTCTGCCTCTCCCCCTGCTTGTGCACACATGCTCATTTTTCTCTCAAATAAAATCTTAAAAAAAAAAAAAGAGAAAGAAAAGTGGTGGATTGCAAGCAGGGCCATGCAGAGTTCTGGGACAGGTGTGGACAGTTTTGTGCCAAGCAGGAGGGCCGGTGTGGACAGTTCCTACAGAGCAGGAGGGCAGGTGTGAGCAGTTCCTACAGAGCAGGAGGGCAGATGTGAGCAGTTCTACAGAGCAGGAGGGCAGGTGTGGGCAGTTCCTACAGAGCCGGAGGACTGGCGTGGGCAGTTCCTACAGAGCAGGAGGGCAGGTGTGAGCAGTTCCTACAGAGCAGGAGGGCAGGTGTGAGCAGTTCCTACAGAGCAGGAGGGCAGGTGTGAGCAGTTCCTACAGAGCAGGAGGGCAGGTGTGGGCAGTTCTGTGCACAGCCCTGAGGCAAAATTGGAACAGACCTCGGGGCCCCCAGAGTGTAAGCAACCAGGAAGTCAGCTCTTCGAGTTGGTGTCCCCTTAGGCTGAGCCACATGAGCAGAGGAGGGGGTGTGCATCTAGGAAGGAACAGTGAGCGTGTGCCATGGAAGTGAGGCCAGGGCAGCAGGGCCCCTCTGGGGTGAGGGGCCTTTGTTGTCCTGTCCTCCTGCCCCACGCCAGGCTGTCTGGCAGCTGCTGGGGAATGTTTCCCGAGCCTGCCGACCTTGCATGTGAGCTCCTCCTCTGGGTTGTGTGGTTCTCACCTGCATTTTTCTGATGGCTGATGATGCCCAGTCGATCTTTCCCGTGCTGGTGGCCACCCTGATGTCTTTGCAGAAATGTCTGTTGAGATCTTGTGCCACTTTAATTGGGTTGTTTTTATCATTGGTTTGTGAGAATTCTTTGTATATTACACACATATTGCATATCAGGTGTGTATTTTACAAAAATGTTTCTCCCTTCTCTGGGTGGTTATCTATTTGACGGTTTCCTTGGAAGCACAAAAGCTTTAATTTCCTGTTTTCTTTGTTTTTCAGAGACACGGAGGTGGGGTCAGGGCAGAGGGAGAAGGGAGAGGGAATTGTAAGCAGGCTCCACACCTAGTGCAGAGCCTGATGCAGGGCTTGATCCCATGACCCTGAGATCACGACCTGAGCTGAGATCAAGAGTCAACACTCAACCGACTGAGCCCCACCCGGGGAGCCTCACAAAAGCTTTTAATTTTGATGGAGTCCATTTGGCTCTTCTTTATGGTGTTGGTGTCACATCTAGGAACCCACTGCCTAGTCTAAGGTCATAGAGATTTTCTCCTGTATTTTCTTCTGAGCATTTTGTAATCTTAGATCTTTGATCCATTTTTCACTAATTTTGTGTGTGGTGAAGATAAGCGTACCACTCCATTCTTTCGCGTGTGGGTGTCAGTTTCACAGCACCATTCTCAGAAAAATCACCTTTTCCCCTAATGAGTTGGAAAGTCACTTGGCCGTAAACGGGAAGGTTTCTCTCAGGCTCTGCGTGTCTCCACCCATCCCTGCGTCTGTTGTTGCGCCAGGGCCACGCTGTCTAGAGCGTTCATGGCGAGTTTCAAAACTAGAAAGCAAGAGTACTCCAGCTTTGTTCCCCTTTTCAAGGTCGTTTTGGCTGCTGGAGACCCATTGCCTTTCTGTGTGGGTTTTAGGACCAGCACGACAGTTTCTCCAGGGACGCCGCTGGGGTGGCCGGGGGCTCGCTGCTGTTCCCTGCCTGGGTACCTGAGTCTCTTTATTCAGATCTCCCGTTTCTCTCCACAGCGTTTTATGGTTTTCAGCGCATACATTTTACACCTCTTCAGTTACATGTATTTTACGCTTTCCTTGTCATTGATGCTATTGTAAGGGCAGTTTTCTCAGTTTCCTTTCTGGCTGTTCCCTACGGCACATAGAGAAGCCTTTCATGTTTGTATACAATTTTCTATCTTTCAATCCTATTGAATTTATTAGTTCTAGTTTTTTTTTTTTTTTTTAGCGTATTTTGGGGGATTTTGTGTATATGAGATCACGTCGTCTGCAAATAGTGTTTCTTTTTTTTTTTTTTTTTTTTTCAAATAGTGTTTCATTTCTTCCTTTCCACTCTGGATGCCTTTGATCTCTTCTTGCCTGCCTGCCCTGGTAGGACCTCCAGGACGGTGTGCAGTGGGAGTGGCCACAGCAGGCGTCCTTGCCTTGTTCCTGATCTTAGGGGAGGAGCTTCAGTCTCTCACCATCAAGTGGGACACCTGGCATGGGGCTTTCATAGGTGCCTTGATCAGGGTCAGGAGATTCGTTTCTTTTTTTCTTTTTTTTTTTTTTAAGATTTATTCATTCATGAGAGACACAGGCAGAGGCAGAAGCAGGCTCCCTGCAGGGAGCCCAACGCGGTACTCGATCCCAGGACCCCGGGGTCACGACCCGAGCCAAAGGCAGACGCTCAACCACTGAGCCACCAGGTGCCCCAAGGAGGTTTTTTCTGTTCCTAATTTGTGACATATTTTTGTCATGAATGGATGCTGAATTTTTATTAGATCCTTTTTCTTTTTTTTTTTTTTTTTCAATTTTTTTTTTTTTATGATAGTCACAGAGAGAGAGAGAGAGAGGCAGAGACACAGGCCGAGGGAGAAGCAGGCTCCATGCACCGGGAGCCCGATGTGGGATTCGATCCCGGGTCTCCAGGATCGCGCCCTGGGCCAAAGGCAGGCGCCAAACCGCTGCGCCACCCAGGGATCCCTAGATCCTTTTTCTGAATCCATTGAGATGATCATGAGGATTTTGTCTTTTATTCTGCTGAAATGGTATTGAACTGCTTTTACTCACAACACGGGCTCCAATGCATGGGGTGTCCTCAGCCAGCGATCCTCTTTCTCCGCGGGCACTGAGCGTCCTACGATTCCACTCAGTCCTGACACTGTGTGCCCGGCTCAAGGGCAGGCCCCCGGGCTGAGGGCCCCGTCCCACGAGCCCGCCCCCACCTCAGAGGCCACCCACAGGTCCAGGCTGTCAGCCGTGCTGCTGGCCCCCCAGCTGTAAGTCGGGGTTCTCACGACCCCCTTCTCGGGCCTGTAGTTTGCTGGGACGGCTCACAGATGTCAGGGGAACACCTCACTTAGGTTTCCTGGTTCATCATCAAGGGTACGACTTGGGAACAGCAGCTGAAAGACACCCATGGGGGGTTGGGGGGTGGGGAAGGGGCGCCGAGCTTCTAGGCCCTGCCCCTCCCTGCACCTCCACATGTTCCCACCCAAGGCTCCTGAACCCCTGCACCTCGGGCTTCTGCAGAGTCCCTGTGGTTGACCAGGCCCCTGGTGCTGGGCAGGGGTCTCTAGCCCATCCCCCTCTGCAGAGGCTGGAGGTCAGGGAGTGGGAGCTGAGAGTTCTACCCTCTAGTCTAGATTTTTTGGGCAAGCAGTGCCCACCCCTCAGGAGCGGAAGACACCCTCCAGGGAGGCCGCGTGCCAGCATGTGGGACGCAGACCAGAAATCTATTTCCCACAGTTCCACAAACACGTCACTTGGTTTTTGGATGCATCCCTGGGATAAACCTGACCTGGCCATGGTGCCGAGGGCGCCGATCTGCTGGTACCTTGTCCAAGACTTTGTGTCTGCGTTCCCAAGGGCTGTGTGCCTGCACTTCCCTGCCTGTGGCACCTTGTCCAGCTCTGAGGTCCGGAGACTACGGACTTCATGGGACAGATGGACATGTGGCCTTTCCCCTTCTCGTTTGTGCTCCGTTCTTGCATGTTCTGGGTTGTCAGGTGCGTGGCTCTGCCTCTTCCTTCTGCAGGAGATGGACCCCCCTCATCCCTTCCCCAAGGAGATCCCGCACAACGAGAAGCTCCTGTCCCTCAAGTACGAGGTGGGCCTCCTCCCTCCCAAGCAGCCCCTGGGCACCTTGTCCCCCCTCCCCACCTTTGCCCAACGTGAACCTGGAGCCGGGGTCCTGTGTCCTGCAGAGCTTGGACTACGACAACAGTGAGAATCAGCTGTTCCTGGAGGAGGAGAGGCGCATCAACCACACAGTGAGTCGGGGCTGGGCCGTCCACGCTGCTGCTCGAGGCGTCCTAGAGGCGTCCTAGTGGAGCTGCTCCTGGCCTACACGCGGCCCTCTCCCTCCTCTCTTTGATTCTGGAGCCACCATCTGTTCTTGTGGGTTTTATCCTGGAGCAAGAGACGCCTATGCAGGACATGGCGTGGGAGTGGGCGTGTCGAGTCAATGTGATAGAGAAGTCTGCTCAGTGCTCGGCGTCAGCGCCTGACTGTGGGCCAGTTGGAAAGGCCCACCGCCCGTGAGATGTTGGCCAGAGGCTGCCTCCCCGGGATGCTGTTCATGGTGGTGGCCCGCGGAACCCCAGGAGCTGGTCACACCGCCTCGAGTGGCCTATGAGTGGAGGCCTCCCCTCCATGCTCACTTCTGACGGTTGCCCTCCCCTACAGGCCTTCCGGACGGTGGAGATGAAGCGCTGGGTCATCTGTGCCATGATCGGGATCCTCACAGGCCTCGTGGCCTGCTTCATCGACATCGTGGTGGAGAACGTGGCCGGCCTGAAGTACAAGATCGTCAAGGACAGTATCCTTTGTCCATGGTTCCCGCGCAGAAGGGAGCACGGGCTCCACCACAGAGCCTTCAGGTCCCACAAGTGCAGCTCTCACTGGCCAGCAGTGAGGCCTCCAAACCGGGCACGTTTGCCATCCAGGTGGGGGAGGTGTGGCTGCCTGCTTTTTTGCATCTCTGTCACAGCTGGGCTGTGACGTGTCTGGGGTGCGCGCATGCCTGGGGGGACGCTCTGGGCTCAGGAGTGGGGCAGGCAGGCCAGGGTGAGGCTGCCAGTCATCCTTGATGAGCACCAGATATCGACAAGTTCACGGAAAGGGGTGGGCTCTCCTTCTCCCTTTTGCTGTGGGCCACGCTGAACTCTGCGTTCGTGCTCGTGGGCTCTGCGATCGTCGCCTTTGTGGAGGTATGGCTGCCAGGGGGTCACAGCAGGGGTTCCTTCGGGTGGGAACCCTGAAGATCCTGCCGGTGAGGTTTGCATGGGGGCCGCCGGCGCCGGCGTTAGATGTTCAATCCAAGTGGAACGCGCCCGGGCCCCGAGGTGCCACTCCTGCCCCATGCAGGGAGGACTGCGGGGCATGCCCAGCATGTGCAGGGCCTCAGCAGTAGGGCTGGTCCACCTGGAAGGACCCGCTGCTTCTTTCCAAGACTTCTCCCAGTAGCCTCCCTTCCTGTGGCCTGCCTTTGCTTTGCTTCTCCCTTGTCATGGGTATAGTATCCAGAAGCATCTATCTGGGGTGCACTGTGGTCCCCCCCCCGGGGCGGGAGAGACACTGAATCTCCTTCCCACTCCATTCCTGGCCCCTCCCATGTCCTGCCCTCCCTTCCACTACCCATCATCACTGCCTCTGGAATGAGGAGAGGTAGGAGCTGTCCATGGGCAGCTGTCCCTCCCCTGCCTGCCTTGGGCACCGCAGGGCCGTGTCCTGGGCTGGTGGCGGCTGTAGCACCTCCCTTACTCAACCTAGCTCAATGCTGGTCTTTCTCTCCTTCCAGCCGGTCGCCGCTGGCAGCGGGATCCCACAGATCAAGTGCTTCCTCAACGGGGTGAAGATCCCCCATGTGGTTCGGCTCAAGGTGAGGCCGGGGGTCGCTGGGCTGGGAGCTGTGGGTTTGCCTCCATGCCCCTCTGCGACTGACCCAGGTCCACTCTGTGCTGCCCACAAACGTGTGTTTTGAATTCACATAAAATTCCTTTGGAAGGTGGTGAAATTTTCTTGTACGCATTTTAAATCACACACAAATGCTTAAATGGGGCGTCTGCTGTGATCACGGCCACATGGAACACATGGGGTTAATATTTCAGGCTGAGAAAAGCCTTGTTACGGTGGTAGGTACACTCGCCATGAGTTTTTTCCTGTTTTTAGGGTTTTCCTTGATGTTCCTTATACTTTACATTCTCGATAATGCTCTGCATCTGAGATTGGGCTGTCAGGAGCGTGGCTTCTCCGTGGCAGTGTCCAGGTGTCGGGTCAGCTTGCCTCAGCCGGAGGCTTCTCTGGGCCCGTCCAGGGAGGGGTGCTCCCGGGGGCCTGCAGCTGTGTGCCAGGGGTGTAGGGCGGGTGGCGGCACCCTGAGGGGGCAGAGCGGCCTCGGGGAGGGTCAGTGCCCTGCCACAGACAGCAGGGTCCACCCTGGAGCCCCTGGCAACAGCATCTGCCCTGTGCGCCCGTGCGGGGTAGCCAGATGGTGGGCCATGAGCAGGCGGGTGGGCGCAGGGTTGGGAGATACACCTGGGGTGTGTGCACCCCCACAGGGGCTGCTGCTCTTGGCTCTCTGGGACACACACCTACTTGGGGTAGAAAATTAGAAGGTTCACGAAGGCAAAAAAGAATTGGCCAGAAGCGCAGCACCAAGGATGCCCCCTGCGGGTGCCCTGAACCTCCTGGACACCTCCTTGCTTGTCACACGGGTTTGGAGCTGGGCGCATAACCAGATTCCCAGACCGCCTGTGGCCTTTAATCAGAGATAATGTACCTTCCTTTGTGTTCTAGACCCTCGTCATCAAAGTGTCCGGCGTGATCCTGTCCGTGGTGGGCGGATTGGCAGTGGGGAAGGTAATGGAGCACGTGTGGCTCTGCCCACACCCGATGGCCCTGTGACCTGAGGCCACGCTGGTCTGAGGATGGCTGTCCTGTGCTTGTAGGAGGGGCCGATGATTCACTCGGGCTCCGTGATCGCCGCCGGCATTTCCCAGGGGAGGTCAACGTCACTGAAGCGGGATTTTAAGGTGAGTGCTCTGCTCCCCACGAGGTGACCCCACCATCCTAGGGAGCTGTGCGGGGACCACACCTCTCCCATGGCCGCCCCAAAGGCCCACAGGGCCTAGGTCAGGAGCGGCTCACGTGCAGACTGAAGGTGCTTCAACTTCAAGATCAGTTTCAGAGGTTTTGTCTTGTTCGCCCCAGAAGCCACCAGCACGTTCTGACCGGTGCTGCACTGGCTTCACCTGGGGATTCAGAGACGCTCATGGTCTTTACATCATGAACGTGTTTTTAGTGCCTCATCCATTTGGCTTTTGTCCCATCTTCCACGGGCTTTTGAGGTGTCTGGTGTGTCTCCTGCACGGTCTGGAAGGTTAATCATCATCCCGTCAGTCTGCGAGGGCGTCTTCAGGGTGCGCTGCTGCGCCAGTTCTGTGGTCTTTGTGAATCCACATCGGTGGGCAGTGCAGAGATCCCTCCATGTCCCTGGTCCGTGTCGCTCGGACCCTGTCTCTGCGGCCCTAGCTGACCCTGCCCTGTGTGAGGGGCGTGCCCCTGGGGAAGCGGGCTGAGGGCCTCTCCCTGTGTGCTTCTGTTGCAGATCTTCGAGTACTTCCGCAGAGACACAGAGAAGCGGGACTTTGTTTCTGCAGGAGCTGCGGCCGGCGTTTCTGCGGCGTTTGGAGCCCCCGTGGGTGAGGAGGGCAGTGTGGGGGGGAAGCTGTGTTCCTCCTGTGTGGAGGAGCAGCCTTGCTGTTTGTAGATGTTGAGTGCGGGGTGTGGGCACGAGTCCCCAACAGGCCCCGTGGCTCCCTTGGCCAGGCTTGGCGCCTGGGGTCGTGGGGTGTGAGGCTGCAGTGGCGTGGGGTCTCCTATGGCCTGGGTGAGCACGTCAGGGCTGCTTGCCATTCCAGGTGGAGTCTTGTTCAGCTTGGAGGAGGGCGCCTCCTTCTGGAACCAGTTCTTGACATGGAGAATAGTAAGTGCCTGCAGAGGGCCGGTGCCCTGCACAGCTCAGGGGGTGCCTTCCCAGCCCCTGTGCCCGGAAGCCCCTGTGGCCAGAGCCACACCCCCGTGGGGCTCTTAGGGCCAGCTCTACCTGGCATGGACCTGAGCTGCTAGCCCTCCTCCTGCCGTGTGCGCCTCCCCTGCCAGTCATGGGCCTCGTGGGCACCCTGTCATCCTCATCGGGCCCTCTGTGCTCCCCCCGCCCCGCCCCGCACACCTCCCTCAGCTCCGTCACTGGCTCGGTCCCAACCCTCATCCAGATGAGGCTGCGACACACTGGCCCAGCCACAAGGGCCCTGGCACCTCCTGAGTGTTGTGGGGACCCTTCCCAGCCCCCCAGACCCGGGGCTCCTGCCAGGCGGGCTTGCTTCTGATGCGGCTTGTTTTTCTCTCTGCCCACAGTTCTTTGCTTCCATGATTTCCACGTTCACTCTGAATTTTGTCCTGAGCATTTACCATGGAAACATATGGGATCTGTCCAGCCCAGGGCTCATCAATTTTGGAAGATTTGATACAGAGGTAATACACTGTGTTCCCTCGTTTTTTCTGGTTCTTTCTCGGCATGAGGCCAAGGCCGCGTACATAAGGTCCGTCCTGAGAACGTGTATTTCTGGGAAATAGTCAATTTTTTCTACAGGGTTGTGCTCTAGTTTGTACGTGCTGGGGGCCAGGAGGTGACTCAGGAGAGGCCACGTCTGACCTGCCCACCCAGCTTGGGACGCCTGACACCTGCTGGGTCCTTCGGGGGCACCTGGCACCCTGTCATTCTGTGGACTGTTGGCCGCGGTGCTCATACGGTCGCTTCCACAGGGCACACGGGTGCCTCGCACTGGGGCCCTACCCCCAGGAGGCACCACACACGTGGACACAGGAGCCCTCAGGTCACTTGGGGTCACAAAATGTGTTCCTGGGGCTCTCCCTCACTTGTGCCCCCCTGACTCCCATCTGCCAAAGGCTCAGGCTGTCCCCACCTTTAGGCGGACGGAGACACGGCCAGGAGCAGGCAAAAGCCTTGCAGGGAGCGTGGTCTGCTCAGGAGACCTGGCCCCTCTCCCGTAGACTGCACACTCGGGTGCGTGGTGCCCGAGGCCTGTGCGCTCCGGCTGACTGCAGCTCGTGTCCGTACTTGCATCTGAGTGGAGAGTGCTGGTGGGGTTCTCACGGGATGCTCCTTCTCTCTGTGCAGACAATGGTGTATACAATCCACGAGATTCCCATCTTCATCGCCATGGGCGTGGTGGGTAAGGGCTGTCCCGTGAAGGGGCACTTCCCGTCCCCCTCCAGGCGGCAGTAGGTGACCTCTGACAGGGTCAGCGTGTGGTGGGGTCAGGGCCTGCCAGACCCCAGGCCTGGCCCAGCTTTGAAGCGGCCGGAGAGGGCTGTGGCCCCCACACCTGGGTGCTGTCCCCCTACATCCTGCCCTGTGCATGCACCCCCGGGGGGAGCCCACGGCTGGGAGGCCGGAGCTTTACCTCTCTGCTGGAAAAGCCCCTCGGCGGGGCACTCTTCCAAGAAATAGAATGAGTGGGGCTCCTGGGTGGCTCAGCGGGTGACGCATCTGCCTTCAGCTCAGGTCACCATCCTGGGTCCTGGGCCCTGGGATCAAGTCCCACGTCAGGCTCCTTGCTCAGCGGGGAGCCTGCTTCTCCCTCTCCTCTGTCTGCTGCTCCCCTTGTTTGTGCTTGCTCTCTGCCAAATAAATAAACACTATCTTAAAAAAAAATTAGCATGAGCTCTGGACAGTGCTTTCTACTCTGAAAAACCTTTTTTGCTGGAAGGCAGGCAAGGTGTTGGAGCAGTCAGCCTGTCCGCGAGCCGGGGTGTGCTGACCTTGAGCCGCACACAGCGTTGCCTTCCTCCCCTTCTCCCTGTGTCCCTCACGCTGCCCCTTCCTGCTCGTAGGTGGGATCCTTGGCGCCGTGTTCAATGCCTTGAACTACTGGCTGACAATGTTTCGAATCAGGTGAGAAGCCTCCCTTTTGTGGACCTGGGGCCTCTGAAAATGGGTGTGTTCTGGGCTTTGGGCCCGTGGGGCTGCGTGGAAGACTGGGTGCCAACACGCGTCCTTCGTGGTGGTTCGTGTGGGCAGGGACAGACCAGCCCTGGCCAGGGCCATGCAAAGACGGGCTTGGCTGGAGGCCGGGAAGGTCTTGACCCAGGGGACAGTCAGGCCTGCAGAGGCCCTCTCATCTGCAGAGCATTTATGGGAGCTTTCAGGTTTCTCGAAACCCTCGGGCAGGTCATAGGCTTCGGGAAGCACTTCTGCCTCTTGTTCTCTCACCCGGATGTAAAACGCTGTCGGGGAGCGACCAGGAGATGACCTAGTGATTGCGTGTGCTGTATCACCACCAGTCGTGTCCTGCAATGGGCTCTCCTGAGGTGCACACTCCAGTTGCCATGGCAACTACTCAACCATCCAGCCATCCTGAGGCCCGGTCCATCCTGCTGTTTGTTCCAGATACATCCACCGGCCCTGCCTCCAGGTGATTGAGGCCATGCTGGTGGCTGCGGTCACGGCCACAGTCGCCTTCGTGCTGATTTACTCATCTCGGGACTGCCAGCCCCTGCAGGGGAGCTCCGTGTCCTATCCCCTCCAGGTAGGAGGCCCAGGCGCCGTGAGCGGGTCCCCCAGGCAGAACGTGGCAGGAAGATGGCTGACACAACTGAACTCTGGGCCCGGGCGGGCTTCATGGGCCTGCCAGGCACCAGGAGAGGGGACATTATGCTGGGTGGGGTCTCCCCGGTCCTCCTCCCAGAGCGGCAGCCTGCCTAGGGCCACATGGGGACTTGAGGAGTCGGGCTCGTGAGTGCGGGCCCGAGAAGCACAGAAACCCGCATACACGTGCTCGCTGCAGCACGGTCACGGCCCGCCATCCATCAGCCCCAGTGTCTGCCGGTTGGCAAAAGGTTCAGCAGAACGGGATTTGTCTGTAAGTGGGTTTATTTGGCCATGAAACGAGTCACAGCCTTGACATACTGCTACGTAGGCGAGCCTTTAAACACACCATGGGGGGCGGCCCCAATGGCCCAGCGGTTTAGCGCCTCCTTCAGCCCAGGGTGTGATCCTGGAGGCCCAGGATCGAGTCCCACGTCGGGCTCCCTGCACAGAGCCTGCTTCTTCCTCTGCCTGTGTCTCTGCCTCTCTCTCTGTTTCTAATAAATAAATAAAATCTTAAAAATAAATAAACATGCCACGGACAGGAGCCAGACACAAAGTAGCTGTTTTGTGTGATGCTGTGTGAAACATCCAGAACCACCAAATGGGAGGCAGAGCAGACCATGCTGGCCGGGGCAGGGGGAGGAACCAGGCAGTGAGCACCCACAGGGGTGGACATAGGTGTCACAGAGTGGGTCTCGGCCTCCCATGGGCTGACTCTGGCCACCCCACTGGGGCTCGGGCCGCCAGAACCATGCTCTGCTCAGCCTGGGAGGGCTGGGCCCGCCAGCACTAGGGCTTGGGTGCCAACTGTTGAGCCCCAGAGTCCTGTGCCCCCAGCAACAGAGTCACCGTCTGGCCAGTGTCCTGTGGACTGGTCCCTGCAGACTGGACCTGCCTCTGGGGCCCTTGCAGTCCCTGGCCTGGCTCTGCGTCCTGCCTCCCCGAGGCCACAACCTGACTCACCCGTCGTATGGTTGTACCCTGGCGCTGCACAGCCTCCGACCAGTCTGCCCTACCGGCCCGTTTTCTCTTCCATCCTTGCAGCTCTTCTGTGCAGATGGCGAGTACAACTCCATGGCTGCAGCCTTCTTCAACACCCCAGAGAAGAGCGTGGTCAGCCTTTTCCACGACCCCCCAGGTGTGTGTCTGAGCCCTGTGCCGTCAGCCACTCGTCTCCACGTAGGCCTCGACCCCTGCAGGCTACTCTGTGACCCACTGTCCCTGGGCCTGGGGATCCTCTCCTGGGCAGCTGTGCTGAGGGTGGAAGTCACCACCCTTGCAGTGGCAGACCTGGTGGCACACGGGGCTTGCGGGCCCAGGGGTGGGCTGGTGGCGAGCACCTGGGAGGGGGTGGGTGGCTTCTGGGGCTGTCTCCCTCGGTGACGACGTTCCAGTCTCCCGCGGAGGTTTCTTTCTGGTCGCTGCCAGCACAGGGCCCCCTCCAGCCTGGTGACAGCACTGCCATGCGGCCTCTCCTAACCACACGTTTGTTTGTTTGTTTTTAATATTTTTTAAGTAAGCTGTAGCCCCACCATGGGGGCTCAGTTCAAAAGCTGGAAAGATTGTCCGACTGAGCCAGCCAGGCGGCCCCAGCCACATCCCATTTTTAGTTAAAAAACAAACAAACAAAAAAACTGCAGACTGCTGGTTTTCTGCACACGCCTTCCATGGCTCTGATCTGGGCACCGCGTGGGCAGCAGCCTCACCCCTGTCCACAGCACACAGGCTCACGAGAGCGCCTACTGTATGCACCTGTGAAAGCCGGTGTGTGGCTGTTGTGCGACACACTTCACATTTTCCATTTGGGGGTCTTTTAGGCCAGCTCTCATTACTCTCTGTCACAACAAGGTCGCTGAGAACTCTCTAGTCTTTATGCTCCTGTACACTTGCAACTGGAGTCCACGCAACTCCGCAGGAAGGCTTAGTAACCGTGGGGCGAGGCTGAGCCATTGGGCACAGGAGCGGGGGACTCCTGGATATGTTGGTCTCGGGCTCCGATTGGTATCTTCCAGTGTCTGGAGGTGTCTGCAGTGGCTTGGTGGCTGGCAGCCTCCCTCTCTGACACCCAGGGGTCTGCACACCCTTCCCTCGGTCTCAGGTCAGCGTCCTGCTGGAGGCACCAGGCCCCACCTGCCAGGCGCCATCCTTTGAGGACTATGCTTCTGAGATCTGCGCTGTGGCCCTGGAGAACGGGGCTGCTTCTGGGGGCCAGGGTGCAACCAGGAGGAGTGACAGGGCAGCGGGGAGGGCGGCCCCCTCGCTGTGAGTGCATGTGGCAGGCCCTGGCCAGCCCCCTCTCCCATAGGCTCCTACAACCCCATGACGCTTGGCCTCTTCACCCTGGTCTACTTCTTCCTGGCCTGCTGGACCTACGGGCTGACCGTGTCCGCCGGTGTCTTCATCCCATCCCTGCTCATCGGGGCCGCCTGGGGCCGGCTCTTCGGCATTTCCCTGTCCTATCTCACAGGGGCCGCGGTGAGTGTGGGCTTCCCCGGCACCAGGACCCGGGAGCCAGGGTTCCCAGAACAGGTGCATCTGAGCCCCTGGGCGTGGCTGCTGCTGCTCGACGTGAGCACGGGGTCAGAACGGCCGTCTGTGGACGGAGCAGAGAGCCGTGCATCGGGACTGATGCTCAGAGTTCCCAGGGTGCACAACTGAGGCGCGCGTGTGCGCGGCCTCCAGGCTCTAGGCTTTCATTTTTTTGTATTTTCTTTTCTCATTTGAGTCACCAAAACAAGATTTCTAAAACCATGAGGGCCCGGGGAGGGTCTCCCATCCGCCCTGCTCCCTTTCCCGGGTTCTGGTCGTCCCTTCTGCACGTTTCCTTCCGGGCGTGGCTTTGGGTTTTTTTTTTTCTTTTTTTAATTTTTTGATCTTTTAAAAGATTTTATTTATTCGTGAGACACACACAGAGAGATAGAGAGAGAGAGAGAGAGAGAGAGAGAGACAGGCAGAGACACAGGCAGAGGGAGGAGCAGGCGCCATTCAGGGAGCCTGACATGGGACTCGATCCGGGGTCTCCAGGATCACGCCCTGGGCCAAAGGCAGGCATTAAACCGCTGAGCCACTCACGGATCCCCAGGTTTTTCTTTTTTGGATGAGAGCCAATTCACATACCGTCAGCCTTCTCTCCCCCCAGAAGCGTGTGGTGCGGCAGTTCTTCAGCGCACTCCCGGGGTCGCACCGTTGTCCCCCGTGTCACCACGTGCCTAGTGTCCCGCACAGCGTTCTCCTCTCCCCGAGGACTCTGCCCGCTGGCGGCCACTGCCACCTCCCCCCCTAGCCCCCGCAGCCCCTTAACCACTTTCTGTCTCTAGATCTGCCCATCCAAGGCCTTTCCTTTTTTTTTTCTTTTTTTTTCTTTTTTAAAAATTTTATTTATTCATGAGAGACACACAGAGAGGCAGAGACACAAGGTGAGGGAGAAGCAGGCTCCATGCAGGGAGCCCGATGTGTGGGACTCGATTCCAGGGCCTTTCCTGAATGGCGTCCACACTGCGTGGCCCGTGTGTGGCTTCTCTGGCCGAGCACCGTGCTGTGTGTGCCGGCTTCTCTCTCTGCACCCACCTGTCCCTCTTCCTTCTCCACACATGGCACGCTTCCTCCTGCCGTAGCTGCCAAGCTGTCCAGTGTGTGGATGAACACTGGAGCCTTTGGAGCCTTTTTGGGCAGGGCACCCCTAGGCTGTTTCCAGACTTCTGTCATTCTAGGTGCTGCCACAGGCCATGCTGCCTGCCTGTGTGCGTGAATTGTAGGATTGGCTTCCAGAGCTGGAATTGCTGGGCCCAGGGGCCCCTGGTGGTACCCCACATCTTGGTGGGCTGCTGGCCCTCTGACACCTCCTCTGTCGTCCTCACAGATCTGGGCAGACCCTGGCAAATACGCTCTGATGGGAGCAGCTGCCCAACTAGGTGAGTCCTGGTTACCACTTGGGCGGCGTCCCAAGGTCAGGAGGGGGACGCATTCCCCTCGGGGAAGTGGAGGCCGTGAGTTCACGCCATTGTGGCGTGCAGGGTCACTGTGCCCACTCGGCACAGCCTTCAGGGCTAGACCCCCTGGGTGAACGGGTGGGGGCACAGGCACGCGCAGAGGACTCGGGCAGTGGGGGTGAGGGGGCGCGCAGAGTGGCCCGCAGAGGCTGGAGCCTACACCCAACCTCCCCGGGCAGGTGGGATCGTGAGGATGACCCTCAGCCTGACGGTCATCATGATGGAGGCCACCAGCAACGTGACCTACGGCTTCCCCATCATGCTTGTCCTGATGACTGCTAAGATCGTGGGGGACATCTTCATCGAGGTGTGGCTTGTGGGGAGAGGCCTGCCTGCCCTACCCTTCGCTCCGTGCAGCCCCCACCGTGCCCCTGGCCGGAAGCCTGAGCCTAAGGGCTGGGAGACAGCCACAGAGGCAGAGGGAGGTGGGGCCTACGGAGACGCGGCCCCAGCGGCCTCTGTGTCTCAGCGTCACCCGCCTGCCCCTACACAGGGCCTGTACGACATGCACATCCAGCTGCAGAGTGTGCCCTTCCTGCACTGGGAGGCCCCCGTCACCTCTCACTCACTCACTGCCAGGTATGGCTGGCGGGGAGCAGGGGTGGTGGGACAGCGGACACCCCGGGAGGTTTGGGAGGGTGTGCTTGTTTCTGAACGTCCACACGCTGGCCACCCGGTGCCTGGTCCCTGGGTTTCCTGCATCTGGCGGCTTCATGCGTGTTGAGCTTCAACTTCAGTGTAAAGAGAGTGTTTGGGAAGCTCCCCTGGACCACACGGTCAGTCACAGCAAAGGCGCAGCAGATGCTCTTCCTCAGGGAGGTGATGAGCACACCGGTCACCTGCCTGCGGAGGAGGGAGAAAGTGGGCGTCATCGTGGACATACTCAGCGACACCACGTCCAATCACAATGGGTTCCCGGTGGTGGAATTAGCTGGTGACACACAGGTACCCAGGCCCCCGGACACGGAGGGCCAACCTGCACATGCGCGTGGCTTGGGGTCAGCTCAGGGAGGCTGAGGTGCTGGCCACGTGTATCGGGCGGGGTATGTGGGGAAGTCTACAGGGACGTGGGAACCCCGCGTGTGCACGTGCAGCTCACCTCCACTAGCTGCAAAGGAACCGAGTCGTGTGGCCTGGCAGGGAGCCGACCACTGGTCAGGGGTGCCATGTGCTCGTGTGCAGGCCCCTCACATGCACCGTCACCCAGGGATTCGTGGTGGTGACTTGTGTCGGGAGCGTCCAGGTCGGATGTGCCCATGTCTCACCCGGGCCTCCGGCCACCTCGGGCCTCGCCCTGGTCCCGTCCCGCTGCCCCCCCCCCCCCCCGACCCTGGGGAGTGATGAGCTCGTGACGGTGGACCGCCTGCGGCAGGGCTGGTGCCCAGAGATGGGGACCATGTGTCAAGAGGGAGCCCGGCAGGGTGTCCCAGCAGCAGATGCCAGGCAGCAGGGGTCTCAGGTCAGACCCGGGGCTCCACCCGCAGCCAAGGGTCCGTCTTCCCACAGCCGGCCCGGCTCCAGGGCTTGATCCTGCGCTCCCAGCTGATCGTCCTCCTGAAGCACAAGGTAGCTGCCAGGTGCCTCGGGGTGGCGGGGGACGTAGGCGGTGCGGGGCTGATGCACGGCCACCCGCAGGTGTTTGTGGAGCGCTCCAGCATGGGCCTGGTGCGGCGGCGGCTGAGGCTGAAGGACTTCCGGGACGCCTACCCACGCTTCCCGCCCATCCAGTCCATCCACGTGTCGCAGGACGAGCGGGAGTGCACCATGGACCTGTCTGAGTTCATGAACCCCTCCCCGTACACGGTGCCCCAGGTGCCTGCCCGCGGCCGGAGGGCAGCTTGGACACATCACAATGGGGGGCATGCGGGGAGGGGCTCACCAGCGGACCCGGCTTGGTCGTCCTGCCTCTGCTCTGTCCTTCGGGGCTGGGGGGCAGCCAGCCCAGCCGGCGGCTCCACTGAGGCCCGTCCCCTCTGCAGGACGCGTCCCTGCCACGGGTGTTCAAGCTGTTTCGGGCCCTGGGCCTCAGGCATCTGGTGGTGGTGGACAACTGCAACCAGGCGAGTGGTCGGGGAGGGTGTGCCCTCCCCACTTCGTTTCCTGCCCACGAGAGCCCTTCATTTCCTGACCTGCCTGCCCTGGTCACCGGTAGGGCCTTGCCCTCAGCCGCTGGGGGACCTCCAGGTGCGGGACCCAGAGTAGCCACGTGCCCAGCTCCAGGGCTTTTCCAGACTGTGCTGCCCCCAGGACGCGGGACAGGACTTTCCACAGTGGGAGGAGCTGCCGCCAGCCCCACTGACCTGGCTTTGCTCCCACAGGTGGTTGGACTGGTGACCAGGAAGGATCTAGCCAGGTACCGGCTCGGGAAGGGGGGCCTGGAGGAGCTCTCCCTGGCCCAGACGTGAGGCCCCGGCCCCTCCCTGGGGCCCCCACCTCACTCCCCGGGGCAGCAGGATCCAGCGTCCGCCCCCCTCAGCGCCCGGGACCTGTGTGTGTCTGTGTGTGTGTGAGGCCACGTGCGAGCCGGCCCCCAGGGCGGGGCCCCTTGCTGCCTCTGCGCCATCTGCCCCCCTGTGGGCTGGCCCAGGAGGACCCTACGGCCTGTGCTGCAGCAGCCAGGGCCTCAGTGACATGCAGCTGCTACAGAGGCCTGGAGGTGACACACGGCGAGGCCCTCCAGAGTCTTGGCCAGAGAGAGACTTGAGGACCATATGTGACCTGAACATCCCCATCACCCTGAGCTCTTGGGGGCCACAGTGCAGACCTAGCAGCTGTGGGTGGCGTGCATGGCACTGAGAGACTGGCTCTCCTGAGCACATGGGGGCTCCCCCTGGCCTCTGAGGACCCCTGGCCCAGGCCACCTTCCGTGGCAGCTCTGGTTCTGGTCCTGGGGCAGGCGGGCTCTGGGATGGGCTGGTGAGCCTGAGCAGTGATACTGTTCCCCTCCCTGGCCAGGTGGGGCTGGATCTGGTGTCCTGTGTCCCCAGGGCCCCAGGGGACCTTTTCTGGAGGTGATTCCTGGCCAACTCAGACAAGGCTACTTGGGTGCTATTATGGCAGCCCGGGGGTCGGGGGCAGTTCACCTTGGTTTGGGCCTCTTTCAAGGGAGGGGGGCCACAAGCCTTCCCTTCTTGGCAGGAGCCCTCTGGGGGATGCAGGGAAATGAGCATGGCGGGGCTCTGGAAGAAAGAAATAAAGGAATCATACCCTGATGGCCAGCGCCGGCTCCCTGGTTCCTGCCCAGCACTGGCCACGGGCCAGCAGTCAGGGGTTTGCAGGGCCACCGAGCAGGGGGCATCTGGGACAGGGCTGCCTTGACCCCACTGGACGGAGACAAAGGCAAGAGGCCCAGAGACCCATGCGAGGAAGCAGTTGTGGCCGACGCACGCCTGTGGGACATGCTGGCACTGGTCCCTGGGCAGCTGTAGGGCTGGCAGGGACAGGGTCCTCCCCGGGGCCCTCGGTCTGGACACCGCTCTGGGCTGTGAGAAGTGTGATGTGGCCACGGGCCGGGCCCTGTCATGGCGGCTCCGGGAGGGCCCCCGGACGAGGTCCTGGGAAGCCCCAGTGAGCCCCCCAGCAGGCAGGCCTGGATGGCCAGGCACGGGGGGCATGGGTCCACACTGGCCTGACACACACCGGGAAGCACCGGGCTGGCTTCCAAGACCTGGTGCCGGAGAGCGGGATGTCACGGCTTGTATCGATCACGCGTTGAACCAGCCTCGTGTTCCCCAGTTGGGTCAAATAAAACACTATGGAAACTCGCGCCCGCCTCTGTTTGCTCTCTTACTGTGGCCACAAGGCCCCTGGAGGCCCCGCGCAGCCTGGCTTGCGGCCTGCACCCCTCTCCTGCTCCGTTCCGGCACACCCTGGCTGCCATCCCCCCCATTTCCTGCGGGCCCCTCCCGCCCGGGCCGCTCAGTGGCGCCCCCTCAGACCTTTCCAGAAACGGGCAGTTGGGAAGACCTTGCAAGGCCAGGAGTGTCGAGGGCCCAGGTTCCACTGGCAGTTGGGCCCTAAAGTCAGAAGGTTCTGGTGAGGAAACGCTGGTTCCAGAAGAGCCGCTGCCGCCCGGCTGCCCTGCCCGCCTCGCTGTTGTCTAGAGGAGAGCTGTGAGGGCAGGTGCTCCCTCTTCACCCCCCCATGTGCTCCCCGAGGCCTGGAGCCTCCCAGCCGCCCTGGTGTCCAGCTCTGGGCAGCCCAGGGATCCAGGTCCAGGGCCTCTGGGCAGTGGCTGATGCAGTGTAGGTGAGCCTGGGCCACAGAGGTGGGGCCGGTAGGACAGTGTAGGGAGGAGCCTGCACAGGGGTGTGGGCCGTGGGGCGTCCTTGGTGCCCAGGGGCCTCCTCGGGCTGGGCAGGCAGGACGCTGTCCTGCTACTGCGTGTGGGTGCTGCGTGTCCTCAGGCCGGGGCCGGGGCCGGGGCCTCTGAGCTGCATTCCCTGGGGTCGGGCAGCCGGAGCCGAGTCCTCCGGGGACCAGGCTTTGTGACTCCGCTGGACGGGCCAGGGTGAGCCCGGTGCACACGCTCAGTCACCGCAGTGATTGGGGTCCCTGTGCCCTAAGCTCCACCGGGAGCCAGCCCCCTCTAGCAGCCCGGAGGCACCTTCCTGCGGAGCTGGCTGCTAGCAACCCCTCGTCGGGGGCTTCACCCCTTTCCCAAACGAGCACTGTCACCCTGGGGGACCCGGGGCTCCCCCCGGAGGAAGGACTGGCCAGCCCCGAGCTCCTGAGCCTGGAGGAGAACTCCGAGAACTATGAGTCCAGCCACCTGGCATCTGCCACCTCCGTCCCGGAGCGGGACTCGCCTGGGCACTGGAGGCAGCTGGAGCAGTGGTGAGCCTGAGCGGGGGGTGGGGGTGGGGGAGCCGCACCACCCCCCGACCCCCCCCACCCCCCAGCACGCGAGCCCGATGCGGCCTGCTCCTCACCCCGGCAGGGTGGCCGACCTGCAGGCAGAGGTGGCATCCCTGCGGGGACACAAGGACCGCTGCGAGCGAGCCATGCTGAGCCTGCTCCGGGAGATGCTCCAGCTTCGGGCCTGCGGGCAGCTGCAGGACGCAGAGCTCAAGAGGCTGCAGCAGGACGTGCGGCAGGCGGTCCAGGCACCCGACAAGGAAGTCCTAGAGGTGAGCTGGCACCGTGCGTGCCCGGGCTCCCCGGCTCCCGGCCCGGGGCTGGTCTGTGCTGGCCGGGCTGTGAGTCTCCGCCCCACTGCCTTCCTCACAGTGCCCTGGTGCCCAGAACCAGAACCACATGCAGACCCTGGACAAGAGGTACCTCCCCCCGCCACCAGTGGCGCAGGCCTTAGTGGGGGTCGCGGGCCTCGGGAAAGCAGTGGCCGCGTGGGACCGCAGGGCACCAGCCTGCCCCCTGCTAGCGCTCTCACTCAAGAGTGCAGCTGGGGCCCCGCTCGGAACAGTGTGGGTGTGGACCACGGCGGGAGCCGCCAGCAGCGCCCCTGGGCACCTGAGCCCCGAGGGCAGCCCCAGGGCAGGCCCCAGGCGGCAGCGGCTCTTGTGTGCCAGGCTGGTGGAGGTCCGGGAGGCGCTGACTCAGATCAGGAGGAAGCAGGTGCTCCAGGACTCTGAGCGGAAGGACGCGGAGCAGGAGGCCAGCCTCAGGTGGGTGCCGCCCGCCTCCCTCGGCGGGGGAGCTGGCTCTGGGCCCTGCGTGTGTGCTCGGCGGGTGGGAGTCCGCGGGGAAGGCGTCCCCTCACCCTTGGCACTGGGCGGCTGGTGGACAGGGTGGAGGGCTCAGACCCCCCTGCCGTGGACACTGTGGGGAAGAGGCTGCAGCCCAGGGTCCCCACTCCCATCTGCTCCCACCTCCCTGTGGGGGCCTCCTGCCTAGCTGGCCTGTGGGTGGGCCCGGGCCTGGGAAGGACTCCAGTGGCTGACATCCCCGCCACCCTCCCTGCTGCTCCCCAGCCGGGCCCCCTGGCCGGCTGCGCTGCTGTGACCTGCCACCGTTGTCCTAGGTGGGCCGAGCTGGCTGGGAAGCTGGAGCAAGAGGAGCAGTTGCGGGAAGCGGCCTGCAGCGCCCTGCAGAAGAGCCAGGATGAGGCGAGCAGGAGGGTGGACCGTGAGGTGGCCAGGATGCAGGTACCAGGGGGGCCGGCAGGGCTCTGGCATCTGGGCAGCCAGGCCAGCGAGCGCCCCCGCCCCGCCCACGGCATGGGACCCGGGGGTGACCCCTAGGTCCTGTGCGGTCCAGCACAAGGCCCCCAGCCACGAGTGGCCCCGTCTGGAAATCAGCTGAGGTTTGAGGCCTCTCAGTCACAGAAGCCACACCTCAGGCACCCAGCGGCCGCGCCGACTGGGGCAGCACCAAGACGGAGCTCGTCTTTTATCCTGGGAGCTCCCCCATTGGCAGCATCTCCGCCACTGGTCCTTGTCCCCGTCCTGTGACCAGCACCCAGATCAGGAAATAGAACAGCGTAGCCCTGAAGCCCCTTCGTCAGTCACTCTGGGGGCTGGCCCTGCCCCTGGGCCGCTGCAGGTTCCCCTCCTGCATGAGACCCCGGCAGGCAGGGCAGGGGACAGGAGGCAGCCTCCAGACGCAGCCCCCACAACTCTGCAAACAGAGGCCAGGGATCGCGGTACGCACACGGAGGGCGGGGGCGCCGGCCGTGCTCCCCAGCTGCTGCCCACATAGCTTGGCTGCCCAGCTCCCATGGCCTCCCCCTTCCTGGTGCCCGTCAGGAAGCTCATGCTCTGGCTCCCTTGAGGTATTGCCCACCGCCACGGCCTGGAGCTCCAGGAGGCGCTGGGCCTGGGGATTCCTGGCACACCAGGATGCACGTGGAGAGCTTGCCTATTCCCCATGTGCCCTCCAGGCCCAGGTCAGCAAACGGTGACCATCACCTGTTTTCATAAAGTTTTATCGGCACGTGGCCACACCCACTCACGTCCACTCCTCTGCTTTGGCAGCGTAAGCACAGAGCCCAGGAACTGTGACACAGACCCCGCGTCCCATGAACTTAAAACATCTGCCCTGGGCTCATCACAGAGACGGCTTGCCGCCCCCCTGCTTCCTGCAGACCAGCCTGCATGGGGTGCCAGGCTGGTGGGGCCTCTGGGTGCCCCTGCCCTGCGGCCATGTGAGCGGGTCCGCCGGCCTTCACTCCTCATCTCCAGCACACTCGGACCCTTGATGCAGCTGGAAGGGGGCAGGCGGGGAGGAGAGAGGGGCCCGTTCTGGTCCTGGAGCACGAGGGCGTGGTGTGTGCGTGTGCATGCCCTCATATTCACTCAGCTTCCCCGACTGAGGCTCCCGGCTCAGGCTGCTGTGACCCCCTCCCTGGGTGGCATCTGGCGGTCCGTGTGAGCACCAGGTGTATCCGGGCCCCACATGACCTTGGCCTGGCCCTCTGGGGGGACGTGTGGCCCTGGCCTTGCCTGCTTTCCACCCTGGGGAGGGTGTGGTGGGCCCAGCTCTGCTCGGCTCGGGGGCTGCGGGGGACACAGTGCCCAGGGCCCTCCATGACGGACGTGGTTGGGCAAGAAAACAAGTCCCGGATGACACGGGGGCTGGGGGCGGGCCAGCAGGGGACAGATGAGGACAGTCAGACCACATGGTGACCATGCTGACCTCCCACAGGCCCAGGTGACCAAGCTCGGTGAGGAGATGAGCCTCCGCTTCCTGAAAAGGGAGGCCAAGCTGTGCAGCTTCCTGCAGAAGAGCTTCCTGGCTCTGGAGAAGGTGGGGGCCCGTGGGTCTGCGGCTGGACTGTGCCCCCCACGCCCCTGCTCACCACGCGGGGCCCGTCTCCCCACAGAGAATGAAGGCCTCAGAGAGCACCCGGCTAAAGGCCGAGAGCAGCCTGCGGGGGGAGCTGGACAGCAGGTGTCAGAGGCTTCAGGACCTGGCGGAGGAGCGTGCGCAGGCCCTGCAGGGGCAGCAGGAGGTGGGCAGCTCGGGGCCCTGCAGGGGCAGCGGGAGGCCTCCAGGGAACGGCTGGGGGCCCCGGGGGCTCAGGGCCACCCCTGCCCAGCAGCAGGAAGAGTGCCGCCTGCTGGAACAGTGCCGGGACCTGGACCAGGCCGTGATCCAGCTGACCAACTTCGTGCACCAGAACCAGGTGTCACTGAACCGCATCCTGCTGGCCAAGCAGGAGGCCTGGTGCGTGTCTGAGGCCCCTTTCTCCCCTGAGCCCGGCCTCCTCGCCCAGTCTCGGGGCAGCACGGCCCCTGGGGGGCCTCCTGTTCCCCCGCGGGGGAGCCTGCACGACCCTCTGCTCCCTGGGGTCCCCTGGACGGTCTGGAGCCAGCTGTCAGGCCCCATCCTTGGCCCCGCCTGCGAGGGGACAGCCTCAGCTGAGGGACAGTCCATCTCAAAACCGACCCGCAGGGACAGCAAGGGGCAGGCGGAGGAGAGCCGGGCCGGGGAGCTGGCTGCCTATGTACAGGAGAGCCTGGCGGCCATGCAGCTGGCTGGCGAGCTGGCCCAGCGGGAGGCCCACGGCGCGCTGCAGCTGGTGAGGGTGTGGGGCCGGGTCAGTCTCCCCGCGGGGTGCCCCCTCCCCAGGCGGCCACACTCAGCCCATCCCCACCTCCCCTGCAGCTCCGAGAAAAGAGCCAGGCCCTGGAGGAGTCGCTGGCTGAGCTGGGGAAGCAGGTGAAGGACTTGAGTGACCACTTCGTGGCCCTGAGCTGGAGGCTGGACCTGCAGGAACAGATGCTTAGGCTGCGGCTGAGTGAGGTGCACACGGAGCCGGGGGGGTGGTGGTGGGGGGTGGCCGGCAAGGTGGCCCTGCCCTCGGGCTCTTCCCCCTCCTTGCTACCGTGTCATTGACCCGGAGTCCCCGCGCCTGAGCATCCACCCTTGAAGCGTGGGGCTCCGTGGCTCCGCGTGAGCTCAGGCTGCACCACTGCCCGCCATGTCCCTTGCCCATCTCTGGTGTCGCACGGGAAGCCCCATGTGGCCTGTGGGCACAGCCCACCCCGCGGCCCCTGCTGCCTGCTGCTCTGCCTCCTGCTTCTGTGGATTTGCCTATTCTGGATGTTTCCTACAAGGGTTTCCAGACAGTGTGCAACCAGTTTGTCTATTCGTCAGCTGACGGACTCTGGGTCGTCACCTTGCTGGGCAACGCAGGACGTGCTGCTGCGCACGCGTGTCCACTGTGACCTTGGGGCGGGTGCCCCCGGCCTCCCCGAGGCCCCTCTCCTGCGGCCACGGGCAGGCTGGCGGTCCCAGTCGCTGCTGACTCTGGGTGGCGGGGGCCAAGCCAGGCCTCACGGATGTGGTTCTGCTCAGCCTGGTGGCGCTGCCCGGAGCAGCCAGGTCCCCAGAGAGCAGCTGGCCGTGCCGCCCCAGCATCCTGCCCGGACCGTGTGGAGCGCTCGGCTGCACAGGTTCCACCCTGCTGGGTCCAATTCTGGCTCCAGGAGGCCCCATCCACCTGTCGGCCCCCCTCCGGCCCCCAGCTTCGGTCCTCACTGGGGTCTGTGTTCCAGGCCAAGAGGGAGTGGGAAGGCTTGGAGCAGAAATCCCTGGAAGGCCTGGTCCAGTGTCGGAAGGAGGTCGAGGCGCATCTGAGGGAGGTGTGGGAGCGAGTGGACAGCCTGCCCCGGCAGGTGGGTGAGGGCCAGGGCCGCGGACCCTCAGCCCTGCTCCGCCCCCGGGCCACCCGCCCACCCTGCGTCTGTTGCAGATAGAGGCCGTCTCCGACAAGTGTGTCCTGCGCAAGAGTGACTCAGACCTCAGGATCTCGGCTGAGGGCAAAGCCAGGTGAGGCCCCAGCTCGTGGCCCTGGCCTGCAGGGCTGCAGCAAGCTCTGCTGGGCTCACGGCCTGCTGCACCCCAGCCCTGGGAACCCCCACCAGGTACAGCCCACACAGACCCCTGAGCTTTGCGCTCTGTCCCCCGCTGGGGACCGCCAGGTCCCCCTGCAGAGGAGGCCACACTGAGCCTGCACCCCTGCAGTCCTGCCCTCCTCCCCACCGGCCGCACCCACGCAGAGCCTCCTCTTCCCACAGAGAGTTTGATTTCGAGGCCATGCGGCAGGAGCTGGCTGCGGTGCTCTCATCTGTGCAGCTGCTCAAGGAGGGAAACCCTGGGCGGAAGATCGCCGAGATCCAGGGCCAGCTGGCCACGGTACCCCTGGAGCCCCTGTGCCTGTCACCCCCAGCACTGGGGTTCCTGGGGGCCCCAGACACCCGAGGTCGAGGGGCTCACAGAGCCGGCATGAAGTGGGGGCACCTGCCTGGCCTGCGGCCCCGAGTGCTGGGGGTGGGCAGTCACAGGACAGGAGCCGGCCTGAGTGCTGGCCAGGCCCCTGGTCCCCACCGGGGGGCCAGGGCCACGTGTTAGAGGCCGGCTTCTGCCCCCAGTGACTGGGCGGGGGCCACTGACCGGCGGGCAGACTCGCTGCATCCGGGCCAACACACAGCGGCTGCCTTTAGTTTCAGAACCAAATAATGAAACTGGAGACCAGCATCCAGGACAACAGAACCATCCAGAACCTCAAGTTTAATACAGAAACCAGGCTGGTGAGAGGAGCCCTGTGCCCACCCCACCCCGAGGCCCCAGGGGGCTCCCGGCCCCTCACCCCTGCCGGCCCGGCACCCACTTCTGGGCTTCCCCACATCCCTGTGTCTGCACGTCTGGCCCCAGCAGGGTCTCCTGCTAGATAAGAGCCTGGTTTTCCGGAGAGAGAAATCTTGCTGGCCACCCCGTCCTGCCCCGTCCTGTCCTGCCCTGTCCCGTCCCATCCTGTCCCATCCGGCCAGATTCCTGCATTCCTGCACGGGCCGCTCCTCATGTGCCCTTGTCTGCAGTGCATGGAGGAGATGGCCAGCCTGCGGGAGAGTGTCCTGCGCCTGCAGAGTGATGAGGGCCCGTGGGCCCTGACGCTGGGCAGCAGGAGGGTCCTTGTGTCCCTGGGGAGGCAGCAGTTCTTCATCAAGGACTCGGCCCTGGGAGAGGCGGTCTCCGTGAACCGCTGGGGCATGTATCAGACCGTGAGGTGGGCAGGGGTGCAGTGGGCAGCCACCTTCCGGGGACCCCTCTGGGCCTGGGGCGGGGCTGGGGAGGCCCCCAGGCCGGTGGGCCTGAGCTGCGTCTCCGGGCAGGTGGCTTCAGTGGAAGGCGGTCCTCATGAGCCTGGTGGCCCCGCGGAGGCCGAGCACGTTCTCGAAGAAGCCCTTCGGCTGGGGGCCTGCCCGCCGGCTCACAGCCTTGCCCCTTTCTCAGAAATAAATGTGTCAGCTCTTGTACCTGTCAGAGTGCCGAGCTCGCACCCAGGGCTCAGGGGCACACGCCCAGCATCCCGCAGCTCCCGCCTGCCCGGGCCCCGCCCAGCCACAGGTCGTCCTGCCCAGGCCTTGGTGTCCCGGGGCCCCACCTGCTCTGTGCAGCCCCCTGGAGGGTCAGCAGGCACAGGCTCGGGGTCCCTCGGCCCCTGGCCCTGGGCCGCCAAGTGTGCCCTTCACACCTACACGGTGGCCAGCAGAGGAAGTGGCTCTTCCTGCCCTAATCTAGGGAGCAAACAGCGTGTTTACTCACACACTCAGGCAGCACCCCTGTTCCTGCCTCCAAGAAAAGCCTTGCTCATCCCACAGGAGCTGGCCTTGCCACCTGCCGCGGGGCCTGGAGGAGGGGCCGCCCTAGGACCAGCCAGGGGGGCAGGCAGTGGGGAGAGCTTTGCTGCCCACCTGGGACCTCAGGGCTGCTCTGGGGGGCACATGGGCCTTGCACAGAGCAGGCAGTGTGTAGACCCCCTGAGCCCACAGCCTTTGGGGTGCGGGGCTCCTGCCCGGTCCTCCCCTCCTGGGGGCAGAACTCCGAGGGCTAAGGGCCGGGGTGCCTGGGACTGCAGCTCCTGCCCCTTCCCTGCCCAGGTGGCCTGTGGTGGTGGCAGCTCCAGGCCCCGGACGGCCCAGGAGGCCCCCTACCTGAGCTGACTTGTCCTCAGGTAGGCCAGCGTGGTCGCAAGGCCCCTGTGGCTCCAGAGAGAGCAGTGACAGTCCGCACACCTTAGGGAAGGAGACGTGTGCCGCCCCCACCTGCCCCACGGAGCCTGGCCCGCTCGCTAGGCCTCGGCCAGCTGCGCGCCGTCCAGGGCTGGGGCCCCTCCCCCGGGCAGCTCAGGGCCCGTCTCCACTGCCCAGCTGGCCAGCAGGTCGCTGAAGTCAGGGGTGCCGGGGCGGAGTAGGCCCAGGGGGCTGGGGGCCGGCTCCTCCCAGAAGGACAGAGGCAGCTTCCTCTGGGTCATGGGGACAATGTGGCCGTATTTGCGCTCCAGCCTGAGCCACCGGCCGGGCGCCCCGGGCCCCGGGTACTGCCGCAGCCCGTAGTCGAAGAGCTCGGCCAGGGGCCCCAGCCCACGCGTGCACCCCTCGGGACCCCTGGGGGACAGGACCCCGGGCTCCGCGGCCTCATCGCCGTCTGGGGGCCCCCCGGGGGCCAGGCGTGCCGCGTCAGCACCCTGGGGGTCCCGGGCCGAGCTGTCGTCCGCATAGATGTCGCAGGCGTCCGGGTCCTGCTCCCTGTCCTTGCGGCCGAAGTACCGCTGGATGTCGCCACTGATGAGCTCAGAGAAGCGCAGCAGCTGCAGGGGCGTCTCGGGGCTGCTGGGCCCTGGAGGGGCTGCTTCGGGGGCCCACCCCGAGGCCTGGAGCGCCGGGCTGTGGCCCCCCAGCCCCTCAGCCTGCGGCTGCTCCTCGTCCTCCTCCTCGTCCTCCTCCTCCTCGTCCTCGTCCTCGTCCTCAGAAGGGCCCTGGGGCTCCGGGTCTGGGGGCAGGAAGGGCCGGCGGGTGGACAGGGGCAGCTGGAAGTCACAGAGAGGCCGGATCACGCCCGCGGCCATCTCCTTAGCCTGAGCTCCGGGGACAGCAGGTGTGGCTGCGGAGGAGGCAGAGGGGGGCAGGTTAGCCGTCGCTCCCCCCTGCGCTTGGACGGCGCCGTGTTCAGAAGCCCCGGGGTTCAGGTTTGGAGAGATGTTGGGGGCCGAGCGCCGCAGGGGTGCAGGGACGGTTCTGCATCCAGGGGCCTGCCCCCTGAGGTGGCCCCTGGGAGCCGAGCCTGGCTGCCTAGACCAGGGCACTAGGTCCAGGGCCCAGAGCCTTGGTGGCCTTGGAGGCCTCGGGGGTCGGGGACAGGCTCAGGGCCGCGGGGCATAGTGAAGGCAGTGCCGGCCCCAGGCTTCCTGCCCTCCCTGCCCAGGCGGGTGAAAGAGACCCGGGACCCCGGGGTTTGGGGGGGGATGGGATGCAGGGAAGGTGTGTGGGTCTGCGGCTCAGCCAGGGCGAGGTGGGCAGGGTGGCACTTGGGGGAGGTGACCGTGGCTCCTGGGGATGAGTGCCGGGGCAGCTCGCAGCCGGGATGCCCCCATTGCCCCCTGGCAGGAAGAGAAGAAAGGGAGGGCGCTGAGGAGAGGGAGAGGGGGCTCCCAGCTTGTCAGAACCCCCACCCCAGGGAGGCTGGGCGAGTCCTGGCGTTGCTCAGAGTCAGGCGACCTGGGGAGGGCAGGGCCCCCTCCCACCGTCTCCCTGTGGGGGAGGGGGGCGTACCCCAGCCTCTGGCTCCCTCCCTCCCCAGCCCCGCCCCTTCCCTTATGCGCACCCCCAGCTCCACGGGCGGCCGTCCTGGGGGGGTCCGCACAGCCCACCTGGCCAGGAGGCCCCGGCTTTCCCGGGAGGGGTGGGGGGGGCGCGGACCCCTGTGGCCAGTGCCAGCACCCTCCTGGCCACCGCCCAGGCCGGCTCCTACCTGCTGAGGCCTGCAGCTCCTGCGGGGCAGGCCCACCTCCACCTGGGCCCAAGCATTTATAGCCGGGCTCTGGGACCTGCCGGGCTGGCAAATATTTGGTGACGGCATTGTCATCGCAGACTGGGCAAATAGAGCCCGTTTGCTTTAGCGCCCAGCAACCAGGGCCCTGCGGGGGGAGCCCCAACCTGCCCGGGGACCGTGGAGTGTCTGCTGCAGGTCCAGCTGGCTCACACCCGGGGCCGAGGACCCTTATCTCAGCCGCTGATGGGGACCCAGACCAAGCCTTGTCAAATAGGCGGAAAATTAAATTTCATGCTATTTTAACTTCTGGAGTAGCCTTCTCTAGAGGACATCCTGCTTCCGTGGTTCTCTGGGTAAACGGTGCTCCATTCTGGCCTGGGAAGGGAGGCCTCCCCCAAGGGCCCTCCCAGCACCGGGTCCCCCCAGGTGCTGCGGCCCGCCCCGCCCCAGGCATGGCTGTAAGGAAGACCCTGCACCACTGACCCCCCCCGCATCCAGCCTCCTGTCGCTCTCCCCATCCAGAGCTGCGGGGGTGTTGCAGCCTCTGCTCCCCCACACAGGCTTCACCCCCGAGGTCCAAGCTGGCCCCCAGTCTCCTTCCCTGGGCCTTGCGGCCCGCACCGCTGCACCCCCTCCTGCCGCTCACCGCCTTTTGTGGGACCCCGGGGGCCTGGTCCGGGCAGGGAGTGGGGCTGCAGCTTGGTCACTGCAGCCTCCGCCTGTGTCGGCGCACGGCCATCGCCCGCGTGAGTCTGGGCCCACCCGGGTCATCTCAGCAGCAAAGTCCCTATGTAACGTTCCATTCCGAGGTTCAGGTGGACATAAGTCTGGGGGGACAGCCCTTCACCGGATGTGGCCTCTGCGAGGTGCCTCGCACCCCCCTAGCAGCCCGCCCGGCGCCTGAGTCCCAGCCTCTGAGGCTCAAGTGGTGGCTGCTGGAGGGCTGCCCGGGATCCGTGGCCAGGACGGCAGCCCCCCACCCCTGGCATGCCCCGGTGCCCCATTTCCCCTCCAGCGACGGCCTCCCCCTTCCAGGGCTGCCCCCCCAGCCCTGCCTGGGCCCTTCAGACAGGAGACAGCTTCCCTCCCACCTGGTGACACCCTGATACACACGGGGTGCTTGGAGGGCCCAGTGTAGGAGCTCAGAGTTGGGACGCCCAGCTTTGGGGACGTGACAGGGAAGAGGAGCATCTACCCCCAGGCAAGGGACCCACCTGGGCCAGACTAGTGACTTGCCGCGGTGGGTCCTTGAAGCTGTTGGGGTCTGACACCCGGTGGTCTACCTGCGCAGGGCCCACACAGGGAGACCCCGGGGTTGTGTGGCTCACTGGGCCTCGCTGCGGCCTGTGGGTCACGGCCCGCTGGTCATCACGGCTCCTTCCCCACGTCCCGGGGTGAGGCCGGGACTCCAGTCATCCACCCCAGGGTCCGAGCCATGTGTGCACCTTGGGGCCCAGAACCTGACCTCGGGGCCACCTCAGTTCTGCCCTGAGACGCAGGGCTCGACGATACTGTGGCGCTGGCCATGGGGTGTTGTTCCCCTCTGACCCGGCTCAGCCCCGCGTCAGCCCTGTGGGGACAGCCCAGGACCTCAGGGAGCGGCCACAGCACCCTTGCTGCTCCTCTGGAAGGGCCGGGCCAGGTGGGGGTGGGCCCTTGGGTGCTGGTGCCATTGGCTCGGCTGCCCAGGGAAGGCCGCAGGGACCCCGGGGCACCATCTGGGTGGGGGCTCCAGCCCTCGCGGAGGCCCTGCCTGGCTGGACAGCGCAGGGGCTCTAAGGTGAGAAGCGGCCCTGCCCTGGAGAACGTCCCCTCCTGTGGGACCGGTGGAGGCGCTTCCTCCTGTGCTTGGCTGGTCTGCTGGCGCGCAGGGAACGGCCCAGCCCACCAGGAGCTGGCACCCCTGCGCCTGGTGCCCCGCACATGTCCTCGCTCCAGTCTCCAGGGACGGTGGACATGCCACTTCGTGCAGCAAAGGCCGCCATCGCCACCGCAGGCCCGGGCACGGCGGCTGGGGGCTGTGTGGCACGCCAGGGCTGGTCCAAGCCCTCCGCCTGGGCTCAGCAGCCGCTGGACACCCCCAGTGCCAAGCGTCCACTGCAACGTGGGGCCAGGTGGCCGTGCAAGGGGCTGTGGGTTGGCCCTTCCTGCAGCCGCGGGAGCCCGGGCAGCCCGGCCATGCACCTGTGCCCCTGGGGCTCAGGCGAATCTCCGGGTGAGGATGAGGCTCTCCCCGAGAGGGCTCGCCCTTCCCAAGGGCCCGTGTCCCCCGTGCCCCCAGGCCGCCTCTATTCTGGCCTCTGCCGCAGGCCCGCGGTCGGTGGAGCAAGGGGACCTGCCCTGGCGCAGCCACGGGAAGACTGGCCTCAGAGAGCCAGGCCCGGTCCGATCCTGCGGGCACAATCTTGGTGCTTTTTTCTGCCTGACCAGAGACCAAGTAGGAAACCCCAGCCTAGGACAAGGAAATCTTGTTTTGTTTTAAAGATTTTATTTATTCATTCATGAGAGACACACAGAGAGAGGCAAAGACACAAGCAGAGCGAGAAGCAGGCTCCATGCAGGAGGCCGACTTGGGACTCGATCCCAGGACCCCGGGGTCACACCCTGAGCTGAAGACAGATGTTCAACTGCTGAGCCACCCAGGCGTCCCTGGGACAGAGAATTTTAGAGTAGGGGACACACCAGAGCAGATAAAGGTTTAGGAAGAGGAATGTGGGCAGCACAGTGTGGGGTGGGTATCTGGACGAAGGAGGCCTGAGCCTGGAGACCAGGCAGGGTGCTACTGCACTAGTCCCAGCCGTCAGTGATTGTCCACAAAGCACAGCCTGAGGGAGTAAAGGAGGGAGACGGGCATGAGAGGGATCGAAGCAGCAGATGTGAGGTCTCAGCTGGGGCGTCAGTGAATCGTCCCCACCCTGGCCCCTCCCGAGCCCGAGCCACATTCAAGGTGAGCCCAGGAAGGAGTCCAGCAGGTGGAGGCTGAACTCTGGCTTTTGTCACTGACGGGGCTCGGTTGGGGTATGACGGCCTGAGGGGACCCTGGGTTCCTGGAGAGACGCACTTTCCCAGAATCACTGCCCTTACAGGTCCAGCTGGGTGCTGGGGGCCGGGGCCAGGCCAAGGGATGCAGGCGTCCCGAGCCTCCTGCGGCCTGCTGGGACCCCTGCAGTGGGGCTGGGGAGACTGAGGCCCTTGGGCTGCCGGGCTGCGCCCCACACAGGCCCCAGCACCTGCTCCCGGCCAGCTCCGCTGTGGGCGGTGCCAAGCCCTCTGGGGCTCCCCCCCCAGCCCTGTTGTCAGGCCTCGGTCCCCGGGGAAAACACTCTGTTCTTCCTAAGGCCTGGACCTGCCCGTCCCCACGCCCCCATATTGATCTTCCTGGGGGAAAATCAATAGCCCCAATATGTCAGCTCTCAGGTGGCACTACCGCCAACCAGTCCTGGCACTGGGCACACCAGGGCTGGGCCCTCCCCCCCGTCAGCGAGGCATTAGACCCCAGAGAGGTTCGTCTGTGTGCTTTGAGATAATGAAGGTTGAGGTGTTGGCTCGGCTCTGGGGGGGGGGGGGTGCAGGCTGTGGGTGGTGCTGGCGGCCGGGGGCACCTGTCACCCAGCACCTGCTGGGGGCGCCTCAGGAGCAGGGTGTCGGGGATCCCTGGGTGGCGCAGCGGTTTGGCGCCTGCCTTTGGCCCAGGGCACAATCCTGGAGACCCGGGATCGAATCCCACGTCGGGCTCCCAGTGCATGGAGCCTGCTTCTCCCTCTGCCTGTGTCTCTGCCTCTCTTTCTCTCTCTGTGACTATCATAAATAAATAAAAAATTAAAAAAAAAAAAAAGGAGCAGGGTGTCGGCTGAGGGGCTCTGGCCTGGGCTGCTTGCTGCCTGCACCCGAGTCCCGGGCCGCCGCCACGGAGCACCAGCACCGGGCATTTCCCACAGTGGGAAGCGCTGCTCCATCGGGGGCCAGGTCCGAGGTGAGGGTGTGGGCAGGCCGCCCTCCGCAGGCCCAGGGAGGCTCCCTTCCAGGCCTTTCTGCCCGCCTTGGGGTGGCTGGCAATCCCAGCTGCTCCCCGGCATGTCTCCACCTGCCGGCCGTGGCCTCCCCAACGTGTCCTCTTCGGAAGACAGCAGTCCCTGGATCTGGGCCTGCCTGGCCCCGGGGACCTCCTTTGACCTTCCCCTGCAGAGACCCTATTTCCAAATAAAGTCATGTGCTGAGGCTCCAAGTGAGCGTGAATTTGGGGGCACAGAGCTCAGCCCGGTACAGCAGCCTGCCGCGTCCCGCGTCCCACCCGGAAGGAGGCTCCAGCCTAGTGTGGGGGGGCCAGCGTCCCTCCCATCGGCTGGCACAGGGGGAGCTGCTGGGTGCATCTGGAGTCTGGGCTTGTCCGCACCCTGTGGGTTCAGAGGCGGCTACAGAACAGTCGGCTCTGTCGCGAGCCTCCGTGGCCCCGCGGCGGCCCGGTGCACTGCTGTCCTCGCAGGTCGCTTCCATCCCACAGGAGGGCCCGCGGCCAGCCCCAGCCCAGCATGGACTCTATCCCCGCCCCCCTCCTCGCGCTCTGTTTCAGGTAAATAAAATCTTTAAAAAAAAAAGAAAGATGCTACAGGACCTGTCTCTCGCATAGTGCTTTCACCCACCGCTGAGGCCAAGGGGCAGCAGCAATTGGGGACAGAGGAGGGGTCATTTGGACACATGGATTTGTTTTTTTTTTTTTTTTAAGATTTTAGATTTATTTTTTATTTATTTGACAAAGAGACCACAAGCAGGGGGAGCAGCAGAGGGAATGGGGGGGGTGGCAGGCTCCCCATGGAGCAGGGAGCCCACTGGGGAGTCCATCCCAGGACCCCGGGATCACCACCTGATTCCCCCCAGGGTGCCCCTTGTTAAGATTCATGTACTTGAGAGAGTGCACATGCGCACATGTGCGGCAAGGGGGGCAGAGGGACGGGGAGAGGGAATCTCAGGTGCATTCCCTGCTCACCAAGAGCTTGACCCACGGCCCTGTGGGTGCCCCCAGATTTGCTTGCTCTGGACTGTGAGCATGCCCCACTACTCCCAGACCCTAGCCAGGGTGCCCCGAGGGCCCGCGGCAGTCGGGGGGGGGGGGGCCTCCGCCGCCTCCAGGCCGTCCCATCCCCCATGGTACGGGGACCAGCATGCCAGGGGAGCACCCGGCAGGCCAGCCACACCTGCGGACGCGCAGGCTCAAGAGGCTAGGTCACTTGTCCCAGGTCTTGTCACCCATCCTTCCCTCCCCCCACCCCGTGTGCCCTCCAGCATCCTCCAGGCGGCCGCTGCGGCCTCAGCGGGCAGCTCCACCAGAACCTCTGAGTGCTGATTTCCGCGCTGGCCCTTCCTGCCACAGCAGGAGTCCCCCCTGCAGGGTGCCCGGCTTTCCCGAGCACCACTTGGCTCGGCGGTGATTGCAGGTGGGCTTCCGAGGCCGAGGCCAAGGAGAGAGAGGAGGTCTCTATAAAGACCTGATGCGCGCGGGGAGCTACCTTAGAGGCCTCCCCAGTCAGGACGCCTGCCCACACCTGCGTCACACGTGTGCTCTGTGACCGAGGGGCCGCATTCCTCAGTGTTAACACCACAGCTCTCGCCTATACCCTAACCTGCAACCTTCTGAGCTTTTACAAGATCTAAACCTGCACAAGACTCGTGCAGACAGTTCACTGTGCAGCGCACTTCCTCCCCCCAGAAGGTCCGCTTCCCGGCAGCTCTCCTAACTCGGATCCGGATCAAACTCTCGATTTTCTTCTTATCGTGGGCTGCTCTCTCTGGCAAGGCTGCGCGGCCGGGGTGGAACAGGTGGGGTGGGGCCCAGGGAGGGGGACCCGGCACACAGGTGCCTCTGTTGACACAGCAGCTCCAACACGGTCCTGGGCTGGGAGCGGAGCTGCCGCGGGCAGGAGGGGCCGTTCCGGCGTGCGGGGGCCTCCCAGATGTTGCTGAGCTGGGAACATCTACAGCCGCCACCCTGGCCCCACAGTCCGGGCTGTCCCCGGGCGGGGGCGGGGCCCGGGCGCAGGTGCAGGAAAGGGGAGCTCCAGGGGCACGGATGCCGCGTGCGGACGCAGCGAATCTGCTGGAGACACCGAGGCACCCCCTGCACGACCGTGACGATGCCCGGACGCCCCGCGGGGTCTTCCGCCAGGAAAGCGCAGCAGAGCCAAGGCGGGTGTGCTCCGAGGACGAGAGCTCCAGCAGCCCCCCTCGGGGCAGAGCGGGAGCCCCGGGACAGCCCGCGGTCACGGTCCCCGCCCCCCCCGGACCGTGCATGAGCCTGCTGCAGCCCGGGACCGGCCCGAGGTGGAGCACTGCGCCTGGACGCCGTTCCGCAGCGGCCCGGAGCTCCGGGGTGCATGTGGCGCCCGCGACCTCGCTGCAGCCGGACTCAGCACCCGGGCACCGCAAGGCTCCGTCCCCGCCGGCCAGCGGGCGAACTACATTTCCCGGCATGCCCTAGCGGCCAGCCTGGGACGGCCGGCTGCGACGGAAGAGGCCGCCTGAGAGCACGCGTCATTTCCGCCGCGCGAGGGGGCCCACGTTCGGGAGTCGTGAACGGAGGCCTCGAACGGCGTCCGGTTTCCGGTTTCGCGCGTCGGAAGTGACGCAAGCGGGCCGCGCCGCTGAGTGCGGAGGCCGGGTCGCGATGAGCGGCGTCCTGTGCGCGCCAGCGGCCGGGTGAGCGGGGCGGCTCGTCGGGGGCGCCGAGGGCGGGGGCGGGCGGCGGGCGCGCTCACGGCTGTCTCTGTTCCAGGGCCGTCCGGGCGGCGAGGTTCGTGCGCTGGGCTTCCCGAACCCCGCGGTCGCCGCGCGCCACCGAGGGCGAGGAGGAGGACGAGGCTGACCGCCCCATCCAGTTCTCGTCCAGTAGGGCGCACCCAGCGCGCTGGTCGGTGCAGCACTCCCTGGGGCAGGGGCAGCAGCGGCCCTGGTGGCGGGTGCTGCCCTTCAGCCTGACCCTCATGGCCTTGGTGGTCTGGTGCTTCCTGCGGCAGGAGACCGGCACCGACCGGTGGTTGAGACGGGTGCTGGGCGAGGAGGCGGCGGAGCCCGCGGACAGCGCGCGGGAGCCCGGAGCTGCGGCCGGGGAGCGGGCGCGCAGCTAGCGGGGTGCTCGCGGAGGCCGCCCCGCGCGGACCGAGCGCCCCGGCGTGGAGCACCCGAGCGCCGCCCGGCGCCCGCGGCCGAAGGACGGGTCCTTTTCAGATCCGCAGTGGAGGTTTTACCCGCCTCGTGTGCTGCCGGGTCTGCGGCGCGCCCCGCTGCAACAGCATCCCGTTTCCAGGGCCAGCCGGGTGACACTGGGGAGCCAGGTGGTGCGTCACCCGCCTTCCGAGACCGTCGCGGGCCGGCCTCACAGCTCGCGGCCTACCGGAGTGCGTAGATTGGATGTCACTTTCATGGACTAACAACCTGACACTTTTGATTTGGTCACGTGGCATTAAGCCAGTCCTCTTCCCCTCCCTCCTTTTTGCATCTTATTAAAAAAAAAACATACACACACCAAAAAACCAAAAAGGGAGGCTGTTTGAGTCCTTTTCAGTTCCTTCGTTTTTTTTTTTTTCCCCAGAGTAAGTAGGAACCGAGCAAAGAAGTCTCCGTGGTATTTGTGGGATTTACACCTGATCTTAGCCAAAAGGCCGAGAAGCGATTTTTGTGGGATTTACAAACAGTGCCAGAAATGATGAACTTTCTCAGCTCTACAGATTTTTTTTTATTTTTAGCAAGGTAACAGTTTTCTGAGTAGAGTTGAGACTGAGAAGTATGTCTTTTGAGAAACTGCAGGGAGTGTTTTTAGGCATCTAAATGATCACACTCTCAAGGACTGCTTAGTAAGAAACTGCAATTGTGAATTAAATGCAAGATGCACACAAGGAAGCTTGTATTTGCTTAGGCCTCTCGTGGAAGGCTTCTTGTCCGCACGTCTCTGGTGCCAAAGTCACCTGGAGAGTTCTTTTCTTCAGGTGTGTGAAGCTGCTGGCTCCCTGGCAGTGTGCTGGCTTCCCCGGGGTCTCCGCATCCCTCCCACCTCATAAATCATGCTTGGCAGGGAAGTGGGATCCATACAAGTATGTCCCTTACTGAAAGACAGACCAAGGTGTGGAAAGATTGACCTGACGTAGCTCAGGCTGCATTGTTTTCCTGGCAGGAACAAATATCCGAGCCGTCCCTTCTCTATGTGAACATGTGGTTATCTGTTTGATGGGGAACTGTTCTGTTTGAGCAACAGTCATTGAAACCTGAACCCTGATTTTTCTCTCTCTGGTTCCTGCAGAGAATAAAAAAAGGTCAGACCTAATAAAAATCATTTTTTGTTTTAATTAAAATTCTCATAGGACAACAGCCATGTGGTTTATTTGGAAAAGTTAGACACTGTGATAAGCAGAAGGAAGAGAATCGGAAACCGTAATAATCCCGCCACCTAGAGAAAAACACGTGGAAACTTGTTGACTTTTCCCGATTGTTTTTTGTGCTTATAAATACACAGCTTTTCAAAACACTGGGGTGGGTAGTACTGCTTTTGGTGCTGTAGTTGGGATTATGTGGTTTGGGACGTGTGGCTTCAGACGTGGGTGGGCCTTGTCACCAGCCAGAGGAGGCAGAGGAAGACTGAGGCCAGCTGGCCACAGTGAGCCGGCCCCGCCAAGGGGCAGCAGCACAGCAAGTGGACGTGTCACTAAATCCTTTGTCTTTCCTCTGTTTTTGTACTGTGCTCATCTTGCTCAGCCACGCGGTCTTCGGGCTCACCAGCATTGGGGGTTTCTGCTCGGAACCTGTCTGCCCACTCCATGGGCTCTAACTTATTTTAATTTGCTTTTTAAGAAAATTTTTAATTGCGAGCCAGGTTGAACATTTTCAAAAATGTCTCCTGCCACATATTCACCAAACTGTGTCCTGGGCCCAGGTTCTCCCTCCTGCAGTGCACGTCCTGCCCCCCCACGGGTCCGTTGAGCCAGGACCCTGCAGCTGGGGCTTGCTCCCCTGCGAGCCCCCCACCCTCCCGCTGACGCCACCTGGACCCTCAGCCGCTCGCGGTTTTTTTTTTTTTTTTTTTTTAAGAGTCCGCCTTATTGATCCATAATCCACATGCTGTTCCGTCTCTCACTTAAAGTGTACAATGAAAAACAAGTTTCGTACGCTCACTTGGGGCAGCCGAGACCACGATCTAATTTGGGGCCCCGTTCGCACCCCTCCGAGGACAGCAGGGTGGCCCTCGGCTGTGGCCCGCGTCTCGCACATGCGGCCCCAGGCAGCCGCGTCCAGCCCCTGCGGCCCCCGCTCCCAGCCGGGCTCGGGGCGCGAGATGCCCGCGCGGGGGACCTGCCGCAGGGCGCCACAGGGCGAGCCGGAGCCGAGGGAGCGCGGGGGGAGGGCCGGCGGGGGGCGCAGGGCGCGGGTCGTGCCCCGGGGGCGGGGCGCGGAGCTGGGGGCGTGTCCCCGCGCAGCCGGACCGTAGCCGGGTCTGTGTGGGGTCGGCGGGGCGGGGCGGGGCGGGGGCGCGGGGGGCTCGGCGCGGGGGGAGATCCGGAGGGGCGGGGGCGGGCCCGCCTGGCGCATGCGCGCTGCATTGTTTTGACTGAAAATGCCGTCGGTTTCGAAAGCGGCGGCGGCGGCGCTGAGCGGGTCCCCCCCGCAGACGGAGAAGCCGACCCACTACAGGTCAGTGGCCGCGCGGGCCGCGGCGGGGCGGGGGCGGCCCCTGCGCCTCCCGGCCGGCGCCCCGCGCCCCTGGGCCTGGGGCCCCGCGCCGCCCCCGCCCCCGCCCCCCGCCCGGCCTCGGAGGGGCGCCTGCCCCGGGGCGGGAGACGGCACCGCGGGGTCGCACCTTGGGGGGCGGGGGCGGGGGCGGGGGGAGCGCGGCCGCCTGGACTCGGGCTGCCTCCCTGGGTCGCGGCGGGCCTGGGTCGCTTTGCGGCGCCGGGGCCCGGGGGCGGGGTGGGGGCGCCCGTGAGTCGAGGAGGGGTCGCACCTCGGGCCGGGGTGGCTGGCTGCCTGCGCCCCGAGGAACGCTCCGGGACGGGGGCGGCCGTTTGGGGTCACCCGCCTGCAGAGGGGCGGCCGCTCCTGAGGTTGGGGCACCCGGCTTGCGGGGTCCGGTCCCCGCCCTCGAGTCCCCGAGGCCGCCCGCCGGCGGCGGTGGCGGCGGAAGCGACCCGCAACGCTGTTTGTCTTTTTAGGTATCTAAAGGAGTTTAGGACAGAGCAGTGCGCCCTGTTTGTGCAGCACAAGTGCGCCCAGCACAGGCCATTTACCTGTTTCCATTGGCATTTCCTAAATCAGCGCCGGCGCAGACCGCTTCGCAGGCGGGACGGCACGTTCAACTACAGCCCGGACGTGTACTGCTCCAAGTACGACGAGGCCAGCGGCGTGTGCCCCGACGGCGACGAGTGAGTGAGCGCCGCGCTCCGCAGCCTGCCGCGGCCGCCGGTGGGGGGCAGGCTGTGGCTGCCTCGGCCTGCAGTCTGGGGCCCCCTTGCAGGGTGCACAGCCGCTGCCCCGCCCACGTTCCACCCAGTTCCCCATTCCCCGCGTTCTCCGCCTCGGAACCCACCCTGGTGAGGCGCAGCTTTCGGCTGGTCGGCTGTTTTCCGACCCACGAATGTGCTGGAATGCTCGCTCACACCGCGCCAGTCGTGTCGCGATCGTCATCTTTCCTGCGGGTTGCGTATCTAACCTCTTAAAGATGGTTGGGACAGTTGTCCCCTTTGCGGGCTGCCATTTCCCGAGCGCTCTTCGAGCCTAAGAAACCGAGGTTCTGTTTTGGTTGGGTTTTTTCTTACAAGTTTCTCCGTGGTGTTACGAACAGATGTATTTATTTAGCAACATGGAAACTGGGAAACAGGCAAGCGCAGTCAGTGTGTGCTCCCGAGCGTGCAGGATTCGGTGGCCCGAGCTGTCGCTCTTCTCTCCTGGGCTGTTCACGGCCGAGCTCGGCTGTGCGCGGCCGTGGGGTAGCCACACCCGGCTCCGGGGCTCAGAAGCAGCTGGTGCCCTTCTGTTCAGACCCGGCGCTGGTGTGGGGCGTCTGTGAGGCTCCCCCTGCAGCCTGCAGCAGGAGCTGGCGCTCCGGGAATGCTCCCCGTCCAGGGCTGCTGTCCCCTGCTGAACGGAGAGCAGAGTGGTGTCCCTGGCCCTTTGTTTTCCAGACTTGCTCGGGCCGGGCAGTAACCTTTTCATCCCTGATGGTGTCATGAACTGTATGCGCTTCCTGAGCGATTTCTGGTTCCATACCGGGTAGTTAAATGGGCTCGTCGTCAAGGCAGCCTGAAGCTTGCTGAAGTAACGTGCCCAGCTCCTCCTCCGTTAAGACCGTGTTATGCTTCTTTGAAGTTTTAAAATTTTATTTATTTGACAGAGAGAGAGAGAGGAAGAGAGAAAGAGGGGGAGCAGCAGAGGGAGAAGCAGGGAGCCCGATGCGGGCCTCGATCCCAGGACTCCGGGATCGTGACCTGAGCCGAAGGCAGACGCTTAGTGACTGTGCCACCCACGCCTCCGCTTCTGTAAAGTTTTAAAAGGATGTTGTTTCATTGCTTCCCGAGCTGATGTTTTTTGAAAACATGTCCTCACAAGAGATGTGTTTGCCTCGCTGAAGCCTGGCATCAGTCACCCCCCCGAGCCTTGGGTCCCAAGTCACTGATGGGGGGGGCCACTGCTGCTTGACCCTTGTGTGGGGATTTAGCCACCGGCATGTCTGACCCCATCCCCGAGCCCAGTACAAGGGACCGACTGGCAGTATTCACTGATGCTTTTCATGCATGTGCACAAAGCGTGTCTGGACAGCTATTCAGGGCTCCAGAGTCTGGATGTCCTGGTATTGACTCGGCCCCTTTGCTGGACATCAGGCAGCATCCAGTCCTCACAGGATGAAGCATCTGCAGCCGACACCCACCTGCATGGTCGTTTCAGCCGGGCTCAGTAATTGAATAATACGGTTGTTTGTTACAGAAATAGTAACCTGTGGTCTAAGTGACGCGGAGGCCATCACAGAATCAGAATGAGTGGAAGTGCGGTGCTTGGTAGACGTTTTGCGGGTGCGTCCTGTGGGCAGGCACGCGAGTGTGAGTAGACTTTGCCAGTTGTCCTGAGCCTCAGCCCTTTAGGAAGTGCCTGGCAGGGCGATGCCTCCCCTCTGGATCTGTCCTTAGTCGCTGCTGCTCAGCTCCATGGGAGAGGGACTTTCTCATCCCCTGCCGTGGGGTGGCCCCAAGTTTGACCCATCAGTCTACGTATTCTGATCATGCAGTATCGTCGGGGAATTTGTAAGTAGATGCTCCCTTTCAGAGCCAGGACAGAACCTTCCCCTTGTTTCCGTCTGTGGATTCTCAAAAGTTCCGCTTGGGGCACATGTCTTACCAACTGTTGTTTTAAGACACGAACAGTACAAGAGAGCAAAACCCTCCAGCGTCGTCCGTGATACAGCATCCAGCATTGTTCTCCGTGCAGGCTGAGCTGTGGGGTGGGACAGGATGCCCCCAGGAGGTTTGGGGCCCCTACCAGCTCCACCTTCACTAGGCTGCCAGTTGCCTCCCCTTGCTGTCACCCCTTCCCTCTCACCATCACCCCTCCCTCCAGGGCCCCCCTCACCCCCGTGGCGCTCCCAGTGTCACCTTGACCTCCCGTTGTCATCTCCCCTCCGCAGGGGCGCCCCTACCATCACCCCCTTTTCTTGTTGGGCATGCCCCCTTTGGCCAGGCTGGCCCTGGCTCCCAGGCGCCTCCCTGACCTGCTCTGGTGGACCTGCCCCTTCCAGGGCCCGCGATGCGGGCTTCCGCTGCGAGTTGGGGCTGCGGCTGCGGGCCTTCCCACCTGTGGGACCCATCTCAGGTACTCCTTGGCCCGGCTTCAGGGAAGGCGACTCCTCTGCGGTGGGTTTTCATCCTCTGGGATGTGGCTCCGTGCTGGAAGCTGCTCGGGGACAGCCACTGGGTGCCGACGACCCCAGCTCCCCCCCAGGGCTAGTGCCGGTGGTCGCACCTGGAACCGGGGTGTGCTTGGCCCTCCAGCTGCCCGAGATCACGTGTGCGCCCCGGGGAGGGTCAGGTGCCTTCGCAGAGGTGGGCTCCGAGGGTAAAGAGCGTGGGGCTGCCCAGGGGTCTGCGGGGAGAACAAGCCCCCCCAGCCATTTAAGGTACAAGGTGGTGACCTCCGCCGACCTCCTCCTGCACCCCGTCCCTGGCCAATGGCCCTCCAGACCCAGTTACAGATCTCCTGGCCTGGGAGGACGCGGGCCCGACCCCTGCCCGTGGCCCTGTCCTTGCAGGGCTCTCCTGGCGGGCCTGGCTCTCCCCACAGCCCCCTCCTCCCTGCCCCTGGGGTATCCGGGGACACAGGCCCTGGGCCAGGCTGCTCGCTGGGTCACAGTCTCCCGCGCCACCCCTGCCTCCAGGCTGACGCTTGTGTGGAAAGGCGCCCTTGTGTGCGTGGTCCGTGGCCCTCGGCTTTGGGCGTGTTTCGCTGCAGGGTAGCTGGTCTTACAGAACTCTGCTCAGGCTTCTGGGCTGAGGCGAAGGCCAAGGGCAGGTCCTGAGCGTCAGCCGAATAGTCGGCAGCCGAAGGTGGGGGTGATGTGTTAGCCAGCTGGAGGGGATTGTGGTGGGAGAGCCCTGGAGAGTGGAGGCGCAGGGGTGGAGGAGGTGACTGGAGGAAGCCCCCGGCACAGCCCCCCCAGGCCAGTGGAGCCTCGGTCTTCCAGGGCGGTGGCAGCTTTGTGGGCACAGAGGAAGGACATGGGCCTGCTGCTGGCCCTGAGGGTCCCTGTTAGGTCACTGCCCTGGCTTGGGGGCCCAGAGATGGGGTGCAAGGCTGAGGGGATGGGCACGGTCAGCATTCTCCCCAGAAGCCCCAGCTGTCCACCCCCTGGCTCCTGCCCCCCGTTGTCTTTGCCCACGGGCCTTCTCTTCGTTCGGATTTGTCATCACCCGTGTTCCGTGACCGCCGGGCAGCCTGACCTGTTCCATTTTGCACCCCAGTTATTTTTGTGCTGTGTTCTGGTGTCCCTCACCTCTGTGTGAGCCCCTTGGGTGCCGGCAGGGAGTCGGGTTGCCCTTGAGTGTCCCTTAAAGCCCAGCAGCACTGCCCCGCCATGGTGGCCCCAGAGCACCAGCAGCAGCGTGAGCTGGGATCCTCCTGCAGGTGGGATCCGAGGCGCCCACGTGGACCTAGATCACCGTTTCCGGGCTCTTGATGCACACCCCTTGTGCTCTGGGCCGGTGCTAACACCCAGTGGGTGTAAGCTTGGTGGCCCCTCTGCCTTGCTTGGCCGACCCACCTTGGCGGTTCTACTCTTGTTTCAGGCAAGGGTTGCCAGAGGGAGGGGGACAAGCTCGGGTTCCCTGGAGGTGTGGGGGCAGTGTTGAGCCTCTGGTCTGTTCATCCCTACAGCCCCAGCCCGGTTCATGGTTTCCAGAGCATGTGCCCCTACATGAGGCCTTTGATGGAACCGCATTTTAATTACATGGGGCCACCAACCGTGGCAGCTGGCTTGAGAACCAAGGGCCTCACCTGATTGGTGCTGGGTGGAACGAGTCACACCCGGGGAGATCTTTCAGGGGTAGGACTGGGCTCTGGGCTCCGTGAAAGCAGGGCAGGCAGTCCACGTGGCACCACTTTTCATGACAGCCTCAGCCACTTGGCTGCCCCAAACCCAGTCACAGACCAGGGCGTTGTGCACACGCAGAGGAGAGTGAGGAGGGGGGCGGTCAGGGTGCAGCAGAGCCGGGCAGGGGGAGAGCAGGGGTGGGGGTATCCGGGCGCAGCTGAGCCGGGCAGGGAAGGTGGCCTGGACCCCGGACGCCTGCACGGAGGAGCCGCTCGCACCCGCTGCCTCTGCTCCCCGGGGACGCAGTCCCATCTTGGACCTGCAGGTGTGACGTGGTGACACCTCTTCCGATCTGTGCAGCGGGGCCTCCCTGCGTCCTCCCCTGCCCTGTGTCGTGTGGGTCCCTGGGGGACCGCCTGCTGTGCACCCGCCGTGCCCTGGGCCCGCCATCCGAGGGCGTCCCGTCCGTCCCCCCGGGTCCCGGGTGCGGTGTGTCCGCTGTGACCGGCAGCAAGGCCCGCTGGGACGTGTGCCTGCTCCTGCCTGAAGGGAGCAGATCCCCGCTCCTGAGCCAGCATCCGCTATGTGCTCCACACTCCACTCGCCGGCCCGGGCCCTGTCCCCCAGCCGCCCCGAGAGTGGCCGCGTCCAGCGTCTGTCCGTCAGTGCGCGGCTTCCCTGTGCGCGAGCGTCCTTAGGCTGCATTGCGGTGTAGGACATCAGGGTTTCCTCCTTTCCGAGGCCGGGGGGTGCCCTGTAGACACCCCCTCCATTGCTGACCTGCTCCCTGGCGCACATGTGGCCCCAGCGCTGCTCATCCTCCCAGAAGCCCCTCCACTGGCCTTTGTGGGTAGGTCCCCGGCCTGCACGCACCCCAGGGCTCGGGAAGGTCTGTGGCGCCCCTGCCCCTGCGAGGGCTGGGCCTGCCTTTCCTCATCGTAGGGGCGAGGGGCTGAGAGTGAGCGTGGCCGCGTGGCGGGAGTGGCCGCTGCTGGAGGGGACAGGCAGGGACAAGCTCCCTCTCACCTCTGCGTGCACATCCCCTTTCCGTGTCTATGGCTCCCGTCTGGAGGGACCGACCTGCAGGTGGGCTTGGAACCCAGCTCCCCGGGTGCCGGCCGCCCCCCCCCCCCCCGCCTGAGCCCTGTGCTGCCAGGGAGCCCCGTGGACCCCCCTGGGAGTGAGGGGCTGGTGCCCCCCATGACTCTGCCCCTCCCCTGCTTCACCCTGGTCCCCCCAGCATCCCCTGCACCTTGCCGGCCCCCGCCTTCCCTCAGGGGGTCCCCAGAAGCCCCTGTTGCGGGACGGGGTGACCGCCAACCGCTCATCGGATGACGCTGGTCAGGAAAGCGAGGGACACGGCTGCATCCAGAGGCAGCTTCGCGTTCCCGCGTTTAGAGCCCGATTAGGGAAGATTTTCGGGGAAAGTTGGGGTCGTGTTTTTCTTCCGTGTGTAGTTGAGGGCTCTGTGGGGGTCGGGGTGCCCCGGGAACAGGCCTCGAGTCCAGTGGGGGTCTTGCCCAGGTGGCACTCCTGCGGTGACAGCAGGCGTTTGGCCAGCTTCTGACGGGGAGGGGGCAGGTCGGCGCGGAGGGCGTCCCCCTGCCCTGAGGCCTCAGGTGGTCCGTGTCTGCCCGTCTGCCTCCCAGGTGTCCGTACCTGCACCGGACGACGGGGGACACCGAGCGCAAGTATCACCTGCGCTACTACAAGACAGGCACATGCATCCATGAGACAGACGCCCGGGGCCACTGCGTGAAGAACGGGCTGCACTGCGCCTTTGCCCACGGCCCGCTGGACCTGCGGCCGCCCGTGTGCGACATCAGGTGTGTGGGGCAGGGGGCGCCGGCCATCCCCCGGGGCTGCAGGCACCGTTGCCTGAAGCCGCTCCGTCTTCGGCCTTGAGCTCGTCCCTGACGAGAAGGTGTCCTTCCCTTGGCCTCATTGCTCCGGGAGCTCGTGGGGCTGAGCGCCAGGTGCCCTCGGGCGGGTGGGGGGGCGGCGAGTCCTCCCTAAACAGCTCCGACGGCAGTGGATCCAGGGCGCAGACTGTAGTCCTGGGTCGGGGATGCGCCCCAGGGCCACTGGCCCTGTGCCTCTCGGGCGGTCCGCGGCATGTCAGCCTTGCGCGGTTCCCTCCCCTCGGGGAGGCCAGCTGACCCCCCCCCCCCCCCCCCGCTGTGTGCTCTGGTTGCAGGGAGCTGCAGGCCCACGAAGCCCTGCATAATGGCCAGCTGTGCGGCGGGGATGGCGTCCCAGATCTGCAGCCTGGGGTCCTGGCCAGCCAGGCCATGATCGAGAAGATTCTGGGCGAGGACCCCCGGTGGCAAGGTAACCCCAAGGCTGCTGCGGATGGTGGGCAGGGAGGCATTCGTCTGTTTGGAGAGTGGCCGCATGGTGGGCCTCGCTGCCTTCCCTTGTAGACTGGATGGGGAAACTGAGTCCCCAGTGGGGTACATCACCCCGGGCCCTCGGGGAGTGGCGGCCGGGTGGGATCTGCGCCCAGGCGTCTGGTCCGCACGGTTGCCCTGCCCTTCATGCTGGTGGAGTCAGCTGCCGCCCGGGGAGGGGTGGCGCAGCGGGCAGAGCGCCTCCCGGGCCTTCTCGTGCAAAGCTGGGCTCACGTGGACCTTGGCTTTCTAATTGGCAGGTTTCGTTTTGGGGACTTAGGTTTAGGGAAGGCTGCCGTAGCACAGGGCTCCCCCCCGCCCCGTTTGCACCCACTTGACACATGTTACAACCAAGGACCCGAGGTCCATATGCTGTCACCAGGTGGTGACCGCAGTTTCCCTTGGGCACGCCTGTCGCGCCCGCCCGAACAGCGACCTCCGGCTCGCGCTGCCGCCCCAGCTGCTGGTGACTGCGGGCCCTTGGCGCTGCTATGGTGGCTGTGCCTTCTCCACATTATCACGCAGCTGGAAACACCAGGGCGTAGCTCCTCAGACGGGCTGCTTCAGGCCCGCGCGGGTGCCGGGCTCCTCCCGGGCATCGTGGCGTGCCTGTCCCTTCTCACCCTAGGATGCTCGGGTGTGTGCAGAGCGCAGACGCGCCGCCCACAGGGCCAGAGCCGCGGCTGCGACAGCAGCGTCGCCTGCGCCAGGGAGCCCGTGTCTCCTGGTTGCTGCGAGCGGCTCTGCGGCCTTCGCGGAGCTCGGCAGACCCTGTATCCGCATGAGGCACGTGGTTGACACTCGGGAATCCGTGTTCTATGATTTCTATTTTCTTAAAATGGGCTTTTTTTTGTTCCCCAATCCCCTCCGCCCCTGCCCTGCCCTGCGGTTTCCCTCTCTTGTCCCGGGTGACGCATTTCAAATTGAACTGGCGTGGCTGGAGTTGGAGAGGGCCGCTGAGGCTCCCGGGCGGGGCAGCGGGGGCGGCAGGGGTGGGGGGCGGTTGTTAGCCAGCCCCAGAGTAGCACAATCTTTAGGAATCTCCTCTCATCGTTTCTTGCTTTTAAACAACCCCGGTGGTTTTTTGTTTGTTTTTGCTTTGATAGAAGTTGCAGAGAATGTGAAATTAACCATTAAAAAAATAGATCTAGGGACGCCTGGGTGGCCCAGCGGGTTAGCGCCACCTTTGGTCCAGGGTGTGATCCTGGAGACCCGGGGTCGAGTCCCATGTGGGGCTCCCTGCATGGAGCCTGCTTCTCTCTCTGCCTGTGTCTCTGTGCGTCTTGTGAATAAATAAAATCTTTTTTTAAAAAAAGTAAATAAATAAAAAGTAGACCTATTTTGGAGGCAGTTTTAGGTCCCACTGATGGGAAGGTGCAGGGAGTTCCGTGTGCACAGGTCCCCAGCACAGCAGGACATCTGTCCCCAGCCGACATGACATGCCCTCATTGCCCAAAGCCCCATCATCTACGTCAGAGTTAAAATGCACCATTTTAAAGTGTGTGTGTCAGGGCTTCTTGGTATGTTTGGTGTCGTGAGGCCTTCCCGTGAGCAGGTGTGAAGCCCCGGCATCCAGCAGCTCCCGCACCCCCGCGTCCTCCTCGCCCCACGGAGGCATCGCCTGGTCTGCTGATGTCTGAGCGAGCCCTGCGGTCCTCAGGGCTCCCCAGGCCATAGCGGGTGTGGGCGCCCCGCTCCTGATTGTGGCCGCGGGCACTTCCTCTGGGTGGCGCGAGCCGGGCTGCGGTGAGCTCGCGACCTCACACAGCCGCCTTCCCATGCGGACCCCGTGTTTCAGATGCCAACTTCGTGCTGGGCAGCTACAAGACGGAGCAGTGCCCGAAGCCCCCACGCCTGTGTCGCCAGGGCTACGCGTGTCCACACTACCACAACAGCCGGGACAGGCGGCGCAACCCTAGGAGGTTCCAGTACAGGTGAGCCCCGCGGAGCCCGCACCCCCCACCCAGACCCCACGGGGCGAGTTCTCTCCGCCGGTCGTTGAGGGCCAAGGGGGCGCAGATCCGTAGCCTCCAAGGGCTGCGTCCCGGAGGTCGGCTCCGGAGGGCGGGAGGAATTCACCAGGTACCAAAGGGAGAGCGGATGTGCCCCGTCGTCACCGTTGTCCCGTTTCCCACTGCGGGTGGTTTCCCCTGTGAACCTGAAGCCGTTACAGCAGCACCGCCAGCAGGCCCTGAGCAACGAGGATTTGGGCTGGCTTCCCACCGAGGGCTCAGATCCAGTGTGGACGTACCCCTGGGAGCAGAGGGGGGTGCTCCGCGCGGGGTGGGCCCGGCCTGTGTCCTCCAGGCCGCAGGAGGCCCGCCTGCCTCCCCACACATTGGCGTGGGCAGCTCTGGCTCAGCCTCACTCTTTGTTTTGTAAAGATGAAGACAGGCCCGTCCCTGTGCCCCCAGGTCCACCCCGTGTCCCAGCGTGAAGCACGGCGACGAGTGGGGCGAGCCCGCGAGGTGTGACAGCGGGGACAGCTGCCAGTACTGCCACTCGCGCGCGGAGCAGCAGTTCCACCCCGAGGTACGAGCCTGGGCCAGCGCGGGTCTCCTTGGTGTGCCGGGGAGTCCCTGGGACCACCCGCAGGTCCCATGATTTGCTAGAAGGACTCAGAGCTTGGCAGGCTGTGTGCCCAGGTAGGGCGGAGGTCAGCGGAGGGCGGGGTCCTGCGTGGGGTGGGGTCCCTGGGAGACTGGGCACCCGCGCCCAGCTCTGTCCCCAGGGAGGCATATGGGCACAGCCCCCGGGCCCTTGGGGTTTATTCGGGGTCATGTGGACGAGCCGCCCTTGGTTGCCGGCCCTCCGGGGGCTGAGCTGACAGCGGGTGGCCCGGCCCCCACCACAGATCACATTTACTACCCCGTGTGGTCCAAGCCGGGTAAACAGTCACTTCCCAGGCAGGCGTTCTGGGGCCCAGAGGCTGCCCCTCCGGAGCTGCTCAGGGCCAGGCCCTCCTTGGGAAGGCGCAGGTGGGGTCAGCTAACGTCTGCTGAGCAAACCAGGCCCTTGGATTCGTGTTGGAAACAAAGCAGCAGGGCCGCCGGGCGACTCAGGAGCCCTGGGCTCCAGGTTGTGGTCCTGCCTCAGTGACCCCTTCAGGACCCCAAGCTTTAGAACAACCAGCTCCCTCTTTTTATCTAATTTTTATTCTCGTACTTTTTTAGAGCAGGGGAGGGGCGGAGGGAGAGGACCCCAAGCAGACCCCGTGCTGAGCGGGGAGCCTGTTGCAGGGCTCGACCTTGGGACGCTGAACTCGTGACCTGCGCCGAAACCAAGAGTCAGATGCTTAACTGAGCTGCTTAGGCGCCCGTTTCATTTTTAAGTTTTATTTATCTCACTGTTGTACGTACGCTTCCTAGATCTACAAGTCTACAAAGTGCAATGACATGCGCCAAACCGGTTACTGCCCGCGCGGTCCGTTCTGCGCTTTCGCACACGTGGAGAGTAAGTGCCCGACGCCTGACAGCTCGCGGCCCCTGCCAGGCTCCCCGCCCGTCTGGAGCGAGAGGGGGCCAGCTGCTCCCCGACCTGCCCCGTATGGTCCCCTGGCTCCGGGCTGCCCCAGCCGGAGGCCCCCCACCCCGTAGGGCTTGGCTTCTGGTTCAGCAGGAGGGTTGCAAACTCATTTGTGTTTTAGCCATGGAGGGGCGGGGGCTAGTCTTGTTGAAATTTCCTGTGCTTTTCTGGCTCTCGAGTCGTCGAGAACCGAGCTCACGCTCTCCCAGGGCTCAGTGCCGTCCCGTCCCTGGTCGCTGGGGAAGACTGTTGTCACCAGGCCTCCGCCCTGGCGTGGGGGCTCCTGGAGCCAGGCCACCCTGCACGTGGTCTGTTTCCAGCCAGCGGTCGTGCAAAGCCCACAGCCTCCCTTTCTTGACAGAGAGCTTCGGGATGGCCAACGGCTGGGCCTGCCGTGACCTGGCCTCTGCCGCTGCCAGCAGCTCCACGGCCAGCAGCGGCCAGCCCGCACACGTAAGTGGACAGCACCCCGAGGAGGGCCGTGCGGGGGGGCGCTTGGGGACGCAGACAGAGGCGATCTCTGGGCGACGTGCTAGCAGGGTCCCCCCGTGGGGTGGGCGGCTCCTTCTGTCACAGCCTGGCCGGCTTCAGCCTCGATGGGCCGACCCAGCTGTGCCACTTGCCAGACACGCACGCTCCGGCCATTCAGGAAACATTCATCAGGCTGAGCCTCCAGAAGGGCCCGAGTCCCTGGCGGACGCCTCACGGCGGGGGGGCAGGTCCCTCCATAGAGGCCGGGACATGGGCCCCACGGTGGGGGCTGGGGGCTCAGGTTTGGGCGCTCGCTTCGGTGGGCGGATGGCGCCCCTGCCCCCGGGCCTTGCCGGGGGGGGGGGGGGGGGGGAAGGGCTGCGTGTCTGCTCTCGCTGTTGGCGCAGGAGGGCAGGCGGCTCGGGTGTCGGTACCTGCCTTGTGCTTTTTTTAACAAGAGAAGTTAGGAAAGACGAGAGGAACCTGGGTGGGATTTCCTTGCGAGGAGCCAGGTCACTGTTTGTCTTGCGCGGGGGGCGGCCGTGGCTGCGCTCCAGGTGGGTCAGCGCGCTGCGGCCCCTGTGCGTGGGCACTTGCGTCCGAGCCCAAGTGGTGGAGCCTGAAGACCGGAGGGTCGAGTCCCCGCAGTCCTGGGTGTGACGCACGGGTGCCCCACCTGATTCCCCTCGCCCCGTGCTGATAGCACACGGGCACCCCCCAGCCCCCTGCGTGGCCCAGGCCCCACGCCCTTGAGCCCCCTTCGCGCCCATCCAGGCATCCCCTGGGGAGACTGAGTGGAGGAGTTTCCCACCACCGGTTGGCCAGCAGCCTCGCCAGGCCCTCCCTGCCTCCTCTTGGTGGCTTCCGGGGGACCGCGGCAGCTGTGGGCTCAGGTGGTGGTCCGAGGGCCACTGGCTTGGCCTCCCTGAGAGCCTGGGCTGAAGGCGGGTGCTGGGGGGTGGCGCCCGGTGAGACCGGCTGCACGGGAGCCCCAGGCTCTGGGGGGACGGTGCCGGGACAGGGCGCCCGTGCCTGCAGACGAGGCCTGGTAAGGGCGTTCCTTATGTTTTTAAAACTCTTCTGCAATTTAGAGACTCAGCTCTCTAGGGTGCGGGGTGGGTGCTGGGGCCTGGGCGAGCCCCCGGCAGGGTGGGGAGCCGGCGGTTGCACAAGCTGGCGACGGGCTGAGTCCCTCGCTGCGGAAAGCTTACCCTTGTGTCACTTCATCTTAATTAAAGATTAAAAATGAGCTGGCGAGCGCTGTCCTGTGGGCTGAGTCTGAGTTCTGGGCCCCGTGTAGGGACCATCTTGCTGGCGCCCCAGCGGCACCACCATTGGCTGCTGGGTCTCAACCGGACGAGCACACGGACATAGCCAAGAGCCCTGGCTTCGCCTCTCTGGGGTCTCCTGCTGCAGTGGCCCCGGGGGTGGGGGCCTGGCGGGGTTGCGGCCATGTAGGTAGCCCCTGGCCCGCCCCAGGGTACCAGGTCAGGATGAGGGCGTGCCGAATGGGTGCCGTGCGGGGGGCTGCTCCGCCTCTGCCTCCTAAGCAACATCCTCTGGAAGGATCAGCAGCAAGCCCCAGATCTCGGTCCATGTGAGCGTGTTTCCTGCTCCCTCCTGTGCACTGTGAACGGAGTCTGTACACTGAGGGCCTCTGCGTCATCCTTAGACTCGCCCCTGCCTCCTGACCCCATCGTTGTGTCGCCCACACCCGAGGAGGAGCCCCCGGGGTCCCGTCATGTGTAGATGTGGTCCTGGGTTCGAGGACTCCGTCTGGGATTGGAATCTCTGGTTTACGAGAGGGGGAGGGACGTGGCGTCTCCACCACAGGCTCCCCGTCCGCCCGGAGCACACATGTGCTACTGTCCCTCGACAGGACGACGTGTGAAACTGTGGGAAACGTACACGTTGGTCTCAGACCCCAGCTCCTGGCACAGCTCCTGAAGCCCTTGTGATTTTGGGGGTGATAGAAACATGTTTTGAGGAAGTGACTGGGTGGGCTCCTCGTGGCCCCTGGATGGGGGCCGGGCACTGGGAAGGTCAAGGCGTGGTTAGAGGCGTGGGACTGTCTGCCGCCCCGCGTGGCCCACAGGGCCGGGGGGCAGGAAGGGGCTGGACGTGGAGTTAGCAGGGCGAGCCCCTGTGAGGAGCCCCCAAGTGCGGGCCGGTGACACCTGGGGCCGGGGCTCCTCTGGACCTCACCCGCTACATCTCCGGCCCTCTGTGCTCTTTGCCGTATAGTTTGTTACATGATGAATCAGTGAACGTAAGTGAGCGCTTTCCTGTCTCGTGAGCTGTTCTAGAAGGTGGCTGAACCCGCGGAGAGCAGAGGCCGGTCAGAAGCACGGGGGACAGGCGGGTGGGGGCTGAGGTGGGGCCGTCTCTGTGGAGCTGGCCCTGCAGGGGGGCCGGGGAGGGGGCCGTGGGGGCCGGGGGGGGTGGATGCGCCGTGGGGTTCCCCACGGGGAGCCGTGTGTTCCCAAGGCAAGCAGAGTGGTTTCAGGATAACCTTGCTTTCTTCCCGGTATCACTCCACCTGGTCAGGTCAGTGACCGCGGAGGCCCTCACCCCCCTGCAGGGGGCAGGTCGCTCCTGGAGGAGAGATGCGGGGGGGCCCACAAATACCATGTTGGCCTCCAGGGCTGAGCCCGTGGCCACGTGTCCTATAGTAGAAAAGGGCCCGGTCAACGCCTGCGTGGACGCCGTCTTCCTCCGCACTGGTGATCACTGCAGGTTCTTTTCCAAATTCAGAAACTAAAAAAGGAAAGAAAAAGAGCCAAGATACTCTGAGCCACTGCTGCACATTGACTTACTGCAAAACTAGTGAAAATCACAACACTCTTAAGATCTGAAGGCAGAGTCTGGTCTGCGGGTTTTTTTTTTTTTTTTTAAGATTTTATTTATTGATTCATGAGAGAGACAGAGAGAGAGGCAGAGACATAGGCAGAGGGAGAAGCAGGCTCCATGCAGGGAGCCCGATGTGGGACTCGATCCCGGGACCCCGGGGTCACGCCCTGAGCCAGGGGCAGAAGCCCAGCCGCTGAGCCCCCGGGCGCCCCTGGCCTGCGGGTTTCGTGTGTGAGCTGGGGGAGTGCTGGTCTGGAGCTCCGTGAGCAAAGCCTGCCCTGGGCAGTTTCCCTGGCAGGTGGCTCATCCGACACAGGATTTCTATACGTGTGGGGCAGAGAAAACGTCTCCCACTGCCCTGGGGTGCAGCCTGGGCCCCTGTGCATTAGTGATCAGAGGGAAACAGGAGAGGAGGGTCGTTTCCCACATGGAAGGCTTCCTGGAGAGGGAGGCAAGACCCAACGAAGCAGTCGGACCTGGCGGCCTAATGTCCTTCTAAGGAAGAGCAAATGGAGAAGCCCCAAGATGAGAGAAGAGGGGCTTGTTTCCAGGGAGGACGCCTGGCCGGTAGACACGGGGAGGGCATGGTGTCGGGTGAGGGTGATCTCGTGGGCCCGTACGTGCACATGAGCCGTGTGCTGCCTGTTGGGGGGTGGGGAGAGCTTGGCCTCACTCTTCCCAAGACCTGTGCCAGCTCCCGGGGCTCGGCCTGACGAGCCGTGGGCTCGGGGGGTGCAGAGCTCCTGCTCTCGGCCCCGCGACCGGCCCGGAGGCCGGCAAGCAGGGGTGACAGGTGGTCCAGACCTGACGGAGGGTAGTGACTTGAATGCCTCTTCCATCCCCGGATTTGCTCACGGGCAAGGGAAGCTCCGGTCTCTGCATTTGCAGCCCCGCTGCCTGCTTCCCACGCTGCTGCTTTCTCTGTTGCAGGCGAAGAGGAGAGAGTCCCTTGCCGAGGGCAGCCACAGGGCCGGGGAGCAGGACAGCAAGCAGGTACTGGCCTCGAGGCCCCCGTGGCGCGGCGGGGCGGCCCTGGCGCTGGGACCCACACGCGTTCCCTCTAGACCCAGAGCCGCCAGCTTGTTGTCCTTTGTGGCGTCGTTACAGTTTCACTTCTGTTCTTCTCATGCTCGGCTGTTGCACATTCTTTTGTTTTCACATTCAAAAACTATTTGGCTTGCACTGTGGGAGCCATGACACCAGGTCCTCTCCGCGCGTCCCCGGGGGCTGCCTGCCCACGGCCACCAATGCCCTCACTCCCAGGGCTCCGAGGTGCCCGCTGCTGCGAGTCCTCCCCCTGGCCCTGCGCTGTCTCGTCTGGTGACCCGCCGCCGGGTCTGTGCACATCTCCCTTTGCCTGAGGACTCGAGTCACTGGGTAGGATTGGTCGCCGCTGCTCTAGGACCCAGGACCCGGGTGCTTCCCCGTCCCCGTAAGACGGCACAGTTTGAGCATTAGCGTGGCTGCAGCCGGCGTCCCCCTTTGGCCAGCCCGTTGCCCCGTCTCTCGCCTCTGCTGTGGCCTTTACCCGTAATGCCCTGCGGGCCAGGCGCCCGGCCCCCAGCTGCCCTAGTTCCCTCGGCGCCCCGCCCCCCCCAGGCCCCCAAGAGGACTCGTGAAGTGTTCAGGACAAGTGGTACAGGTTCCTCTCCCAGGAGCTTTGGAATTGGCAGAAATGGAGTTGAAAGTAGAAACGCGACTTAGTTATTTTCTGATGTGTCCTGGAGGTTAGGATGGCCGAGCTGTTCCTTAAGAGCCCGAAGCGGGAAGCGTCGGAAGGGGAGTGGCCAGTACTCCGGGGGCCAGCCCCTGCCAGGTCCAGACACCGCTGGAGAGGCCTTGTGGGTGCGCGGGCCTCCCCGGGGACATCGCGCTGGCGCGCCGCCCAGGGTGTCCTCATGCGTGTCAGCGGCCAGGAGCCGAGCCCCGGCTCACCCAGAGCCAGCCTCTGGGGGGAAGGGAGCACCCAAGGGGGCAGGTAGGAAAGCCAGCCTGGGGCTCCCCTGGCCAGCGGGGTGGCTGACAGTATTTCCCTGGGACCCTCAGCTTCAAAGGCCACATGGCTGGAGGCTGGTGTGGCGATGCCCTGGGGACACCCTGGGGATGCTGTCCTTACCTCCGGGCACCTGTTGTGTGCCGTGGCCGGGGGATGGCGCCAGGCCCTCCATCCCCGTAGGCTCGGGAGGGCCCGGCAGGTGTCGCCAGCCTTCAGGATGATGCGTCACCCGACGTCTTCGAGGGACGGTCCCGGCGCTGGGACGGGGCAGGTGGAGCCACAGCAGGCTCCGCTGGGGGGGGTGGCTGGCTGGGCAGTGTGTGCACCTGGGACCAGGCAGCCCAGCGGAGGTGGCGAGGGGGACCCTCTCTGCCTTGGGACTCCGTTCCAGTGAGTGTAAAACAGCCTGCACGGTGGCGGGGCACAGTGGCCTGCCGGGGTCCCTGCGTGCCGCGGGACGGGGGGCTGCCCCTGGGCTCCTCTTGAGCTAGGCCAGCGCCTGGACAGTCATGTGGAAGAACCGCCCTGTGCTGCGTTCCTCTCTCTCCCAAAACATCATTTTTTTTTTTTTTAATTTTTGAGGAGATTTCCACTGGTGCTGACAAACCAGTAGGAACCCCACCCCCCTTACGGTTGGTCTCGTAGCCCCTGCCCCCAGGGAACTCCTGTCTCCATTTGAAGCAAAAACCAGACGCTGCACACATCCCCTTAGCAGGATGTCTAGCGCCCAGTGGCACGGTGACCCCGGTCGCGCCTCCGCCACGGCCGCGTGGACAGCCTGAGTCCGGCCCGCGGAACTGTTGCCGGGCCTCTTCCCCAGGGACAGTGCTGTCCGCACACCACCCCCGGACCGTGCTGGTTCTGATCCGCTATCAGCTGCCCCGCGCCCTCTGTTTACCTTTCTCAGGTAACGGGCTCATGCAGTCATCTTCCTGTTTGCAGGAGCGGCGTTGGCTCTCTGCCTGTCCCTTTTAGGGGAATTTTTTTTTTTTTTTTTTTTACTATCATGTTTGCTCTTGAAACCCATTTTGTTTTTTCTTTTCCTTAAGAGTTTATTGAGATAGAGCGTGAGAGAGAGAGAGAACGAGACAGGCAGAGGCAGAGGGAGAAGCAGGCTCCCGCTGGGGGCCCAATGCAAGACTCGATCCCGGGACCCCGGGGTCACATCCTGGGCCAAAGCCGGACCCTTAGTCAGCTGAGCCCCCCAGGCGCCCCTAGGAAACCATTTCTGCAGAGCAGCTCCCGGAGACGATCCTTCCTAGGTGTGTTGGTTTCTGTCCCTGGACGATCAGCAGCTAGTGGGTCTGCCCGTCCGGGTTGTCGCGACCGCCTGCCCTCCAGGCCCCCCCAAACCATGCAGAGGAGCCGAACCTCTTTATGTTTTGCTTTGGGGACAGACAGTAGCCAACCATCCCGTCCGTGAGGCTTCAGGCACCCATCCCCCCGTGTCCTCGTCACTTGCTGTTCTCTCATCTGCTCACTTTGCTTGTGTGTCTTTGCGCAGAACCACCTCACCGTGTCAGCAGCGGCTCACCCGCTCGCCCCCAGCCTGGGGTCCAGCGTGGCGTCCAGCCTGGCGTCCAGTGCCGGCTCCGGCAGCTCCTCCCCGACCGCCCTGCCCGCCCTCCCAGTCTGGGTGCACCCGCTCGAGCCCCCGGGTGGTACTGCCGAGCCCACCCCAGGTAGGTTTAACAGCCCCTGCCTGTCACCCCGACTCCTCTCCGCACCGCGTTGTGTCTTTCCAGGACGTGCTGCAGAAAGCTCCTTGTAGAAAAGCCAGGTGTGTTTGCTCACCTGTCCCCTCACTGGGCCGCCTGGGGTCTGGAAGCCCGCCCCCCACCTCTCTGGGAGCGGCAGGCCGCAGCGGGGCCAGGAGCCCGTGGGCCAAGGCAGGAGTGGAAGGAGTGCGGGATGAGGCCGGCCGCAGGCAGGGCCACTGCTGAGCGCCCCTTAGCTGCTGGGAGTCATTGAGGGTTTGGGGGGACTGGTGACCAGGGGAATGGAGCCAGGCCGGAGGGAGGGGGGACGGGCGGAGGGCTGGAGGGGGTACCCCTGCCGTGCCCTGCAGGTCCCCAGGCCCTTGGCCACGTCTGGGTGGTCGTGTGAATGGCTGCGCCCGTGGAGGGCCTGCATCCCTGCCCCGGTACAGGGAGGCCCGGCAGGAGCGCTGTTGGTGCCACTTTCGTGGTCTTTGTCTGGGGTTGGCTGGGAAGGTGTGGCCGTGGGCAGGACAAGGAAGCCGCTCCTGGGCGAGGCCTGCTCAGCTCCAGAGCTGTCGTCCTGGCGCTCGGGTCCTGGGGTACCCCCTCTGTTTTGCCTTCTCTGGAGGTGGGTGTGGGCTCTGCCCCTGTGTATCCGTGTCAGGGCACCACTCCCCCACCAGAGCTGGCCAGGTGGCCGCATTCGAGGTGGCCTGTACCTACCCAGAGCCAAACATCCTCGGGCGGCCACCAGGGAAGCATAGTCACGCTGCCTGCCGTGAGGCCCATGCTGAGACGCAGGGTGGCACCAGCCCCGGCGAGGGTGGACAGGGTCTATTTCCAGTGGCTGTGTAGACAGCAAACCCTTCCGTTGAGAGGGCCATAGAGCCAGTGTCGTCACTCCTGCCGCCTGAGGGATGCCTGGCGGTGGGGGGGCGCGATCCTGCTCCCGAGTCCCGGCTGACTCCTGGGGCCCTTCCACGTGTGCGGCGTTCTCTGCTCCCGGCGCGGCCTGGCCTTCCTGCCCCGTGCTCACTCTGAGTCGGTTCTTCTAGAACATTGGAGACTTTCTGTGGCCGCGTGGGTCTTCCCACAGCCCTGGCGCTGCTGCGTGGGCTCCACTGTGGAGCTGCTTTGTGTGCCCAAGAACTCTAGAATGGAGCTTGCTCTGGGGTGTAGGGGGGAGCCCCGATGTCCTTGCTTTGCCGGGCACAAACCTGTGGCCTCCATGGGTGTGCTCCGGTGTGTTGTGGGAATCCCGTCTGTGGGAGTGAGAAGGCTGGCAGCCGGCCCCACTCGGGCCCTGCCTGAGACAGGGGAGCTGGTTCAGGTGTCGGGTACTTCATCGGGAGGATCCGTGTGTGTTTAAGTGAAAACACACACGCGTACTTTACCTTGACGTGGAGCTGGGCTTGAACGAGGTATCCCTCCTGAGCCACGAGGTCTGAGGGGAGCACGTGGTTCTGCATGGATTCAGGTCACCACCGGTGGGCGTGAGGACTCAGCCGGGCAGAGACCCCGAGGCCAGGGCCAAGGCATGAGGGCCCATGGCCAGTGTGTGCGCTTACATCCGAAAAGCAGCAGTAGGTGGCCACAGCCAGTCTGGCCACCAAGCAGGTTCTCTGCCCTCTCAGGAGTTGGGTACTTAGGAAGGAACCACGGTGTGTACGGTGTGTCTGGAGGCAGCTCCCAGAGAACGTTACACCCAAGGCCTTTGGAGATCGCACACACCTGGCTGAGCACAGGGTGGGCGGGCGTGCGGGGCAGGTGCGCGCTGCAGCCCTGTTTCCACTCGGGAGGGAGCCGGAAAGCCATTGCTATGCAGGGCATGTTTGACTTTACTGTTTTGGGTCTTATGTGTAAAACACAAAGGTTTTAAAAAGAAAACTTATTCTCTTACTCTAAAGGCAGTAATAGTAGGATTTAAGCATAACAGGAGAGTCATTAGGAAATGAAATCCCTGCCCCTAAACAGGTGACACCACACGGGCTCTGCTCACCTGAGTGAAGCGCTCAGTGCACCTCTGCTTGGAAAGGGGGCCTCGGGGCACATGCGGGGGCTCCAGGGCGGTGGCTCCAGGGTGGGCCATCCTGCCATCAGGGGGTCCTCCGCCTGTCTGCCTGTGTCACTGAGCATCTTGCAGTTTCTGCTCTCATGGACCTAAATGGTCCCTGAACCAGCCCCCCAGAGGTGACAAGCTTAACCCCTTTTCAGAGTCCACGTAGCCTGTTT